>NC_080171.1:98719601-99020468 GCF_950295315.1 Erinaceus europaeus | reverse complement strand
TTTCCATTCTTACACTGGGGACAGTGCACAATTCCCTTTCTCCATCTTCTTGGGAAATGTTATTTTTCTAAATAACATGACTCACATACTCTCTTTTAAAAAAACAAAACACTGTTTTTTTTTTTTTTTTTTTTGGTTAGGTCTGTAGCAAAACCTGGATGATACAGATACAGAAAGCCCAGAAAAGAAGATGTAAATCATTCATCAACCTAACATCCAGAGAAAATGAGAGCTTATACTTTCAATAATACTACAGTTTACATTGTCAATAATAATAGCAACGATGGATGACATTTATTGAGTGCTTGCTTACTAAAAACCAAGCACAATGTCAACTGTTTTACATACACTCCTCACTAAATTCTCACAACAATATGATCTGAGATAGGTACTATTACTGCCCATTTTACAGATGAAGAACAGAAGCATACTTGAAGAAGCTAAGCAAATTGTTCCAATTCTCACAGATCATCTATCAGAGCAGAGATTCAAACCCTGATGAGTTCAGCTCAGGAGCCAGGACTTCTAGCCACAGAGCACCTGTTTCCTGGGTGGTGATCATTCTCCACTCAGAGGTATGGGGCGCACACACGTGGGCACACCCTGACTCTAGAGAACTGAGCTCATAACTGTGTCTGTGTTTATATAACCCTTTCCTTCCAATAATATATTTTCTCAACCTGCCCTTTACTGAATTCCAATGATCACAATGACATCTTCTAAAAATAATTCATCACTTTGTCTTTCCTCTGCATTCTAGGACATATATATATATATAATTTAAATAGAAGCAGAGACCTACTGAAAGGCATCACAGCACTACAGGTTCCTTCAATGTAGTGGGGACAGGGTTCAAACCTGGGTTGCGCACATGGCAAAGCAGCACACTCCCCATCCAGTGAGCTATCTCACCAGCCCTTAGCTTTTCTTTCACCCTCTTTTGTTTTCTACACCTAGTCAATCTGTTGTTCACTGTTTCCACTGCGATTGAAATTGAGGAATTACGTTTCTCAACATAATTCAACCCATCTTAACCTTTTTTTAAAAAAACGGACTTAATAATGATCAACAAGACCCAACACCATAGGATAAGAGGGATACAATTCCACACAATTCCCACCACCAGAGTTCCATATCCCATTCCATCCACTGGCAGCTTTCCTATTCTTTATCCCAATCTTCACATACTGCAGAGTCATACTGACAGTGCTAGGGATGCAAAATGAAATTTCAGTACCTGCTTGATGGAAAGATGCAGACTCTGACCTGGTCTTCGAACTGCCTTCCATTTTTTAGCCAACCAAAACTTTGCTGTCTGGCGAGTATGCTAAACACCACACTGGAAACTGGAAAAGTTAGCTCACAGATTCTAGGGCCACATGATTTTACTAGTGAGTCCTTGCAGACTTTAAAGAATAAATAATTCTTCTTCGTCGTCTTCTTTTTTTTTTGCCAGCATTGGTTATTTATTTTTATTAGTGATTTAATAATGGTTTACAAGATTATAAAATTACAAGAGCACAGTTCCCCACCGCTCCCACAAAAGAACACATAATTCTTATTCTACATACTTTATTCTAGAGTACAAAAAGCAGTGGAAAAAAGCCCCAAGGCCTAACACCTAATAAATACAGAAGAGAAGAAAAAACAATTATTCTATATGACTGAGCAGATTCCTCTAGAAACATAAGAGTAAACTAATGTTATGAAAACTATTACCATAATAACAGTATTATAATCATTAGATTAAAGAAGAGAAAAGTGATACAATCCTCTCAAATACTGAAAGGTAATTAGCAAACTGCACATATATTTTGAGATTCTAAAAAGAAAGAAAAAGATCTCAGTAGCCTAGTATATCTACCTCAAACCAACAGCCACCATTATAAAATAAAGAGAATTAAGAGAGGAGTTTGAATTAAAATTAGAAACAACAGGTGGTGTAGACTTTCTTCCATCCAAGTAGTAACCAGGCCCTACCTTTACTAGCTTCCAAGGTCAGGGCAAACTGGGTGTGTTGACAGTAGTCACAGATGGCAGTTTCTCAATGAGGTTTCTAATCCAAACCACAGAAAATTATTTAAATAACTGTCTTAACTCTCTGGTGGATCACAGGTTGAACAAGACCATGAGCTGATCAACAGTGAAAGTCATATTTTTTAAAATTTTCTAATAGTCAGTGTAAAAATGCTGAAATTAGCTATTTAATCTAGTATGTCCAAAATAATATGTGTTCAATCTGTAGTCAGTATAAAACAAGACAAATGACTGATGAAATAACTTGGATTCATTTTTTAACTAAGTTTTTGAAAACTGATCTTTTCTTTCTTTCTTTTTTTTTTTTTTAAACCAGAGCACTGCTCAGCTCTGGCTTATGGCAGTGTGGGGGATTGAACCTGGGACTTGTGAGCCTGAGGCATGAAAGTCTCTTTGCATAACCATTATGCTAAATCCCCACCTGATCTTTTCTTTATACAAACAGACAACACACCTCAATTTGGTCAAGTCACATTTCAAATGCACAGTAGCCACATGTGGTCACCATACTGGACAATATGTACAGTTCAACTCAATGTACAAGGACAGGATTTTTATTTTGCCCCTTTGTTGGAGGGTTTATGGTTTAAAGTACAGTTGTTGACACATAGGTATAATTTCCTAGCACCTCATGATGGGTGACAGCAAAAACATTTTCACCCCCAACTTAGGATCTCATACCCACCTCCAATTCCCTCTTTCCCACTTCCTCCCCAGAGCCTTTTGCTTTGTGCAATACACCACCCCCAGTGAAAGTTTTATCTTTTTTTTTTTTTTTTTTTTTTGGCCACCAACGTTATTGCTGGGGCTTGGTGCCTGCACTAGGAACCCACTGTTCCCAGGGGCCTTTTTTTTCTTTTTTCCATTCTTTCTTTCCCTTCTATTTTTATTTGACAGGATGGAGAGAAATTGAGAGGAGATAGGGAAAGAGAAAGATACCTGCAAACCACCTCACCGCTCAAGATGAGTTCTCTCTGCAGGTGGGGAACAGGGGCTTGAACCCAGGTCCTTGAGCATGGTGATATGAGCACTTAACTGTGTGTTCCACCAGTTGGCCCCAAGTTTTACCTTTTCTCTTCTCTTTCTGTCCCTGTCTCCCAAGTTCTATCTATGACTGATGTCCTCCAGTATTTATCCCTCTCTTCCTGACTCATCCTACCCAACATTATTCCTTCATAGTCCATCCAAGGTGAAACAAAGATTGGGATTGTAGAGTTCCCGGTCTAATATCCAGGTCCTTGATCCATTATGTGATCTGATTTTAGAGCATGCTGTTAAGTGGTAATCTAGTTTCACTTTTCTACACATGGTTTCCCCAGCACCATTAGTTGAGGAAAAGCTTCTTTTCCTCAGTGAATGGTTTTGGCCCCTTTGTCATATTTTAGGTACCTATATCCATGTGGGCTGAGATCTGGGCTCTTGATTCTGTTTCACTGACCCAAGTGTCCATTTTTAATCTAGTACCACAGGATTTTAATCACTATTGCTTTGTGGCATAAATGGAAATTGAGGAGTGTGATACCTCTGTTTATTTCCTTTTTTCTCCAGGTGCTTTGGCAGTTCATCGTTTTTTCTTTCTTTTTGTTTGTTTGTTGTGGTTCCACACAAATTTTTGGACAAGTCTTTTAATTTCCTTGAAAAATATCACTGGGTTACCATGAGCACTGTGTCTAATTCAAATATCCACAACAGTCTTTTTTAAGTTGGCCTGGGTTCAGCAACATTGGTCATACTGCTCTGACCATTTTGCCCTCCCCCTTCTTATGTCTTTGTTTTCTCCTGTTGTTGTTGTTTGTGTTCCTGGCTCTATTCTACCACGGACCGCCTCATTCAGAGTTGGTATTCCTTTGCTTCTTTTCATGTGTAACTCTTTGCAGTGATTCTTGCAATGCAGGGCTGGTGGTGGTGAATTCCTTCAAATACAACATACACTTGTTGAAGAGGAAAGGCCAGGGAAGGAGACTGAAGACAGCAAGACAGACAGATAAGAACCAGAGAGTAAGGTCAGCCCAGGGCAGACAGGGAGGCTGAACAGATGGTGAAATTGGAATGTGGCTGGCCCAAAATCTTTATGTTCCTATTACTTAAGGTTTTTCCCCACCTCTCTTCCTGACCTCTACAGAGGAAGGTAAAACCTGTTATGGGTTAGATGGATCCAGCTGAAGCTGTTCAGATAGACATAGGCTATGGATGGAATAAAATTTATTAAAAAAAAAAAACTGAGGGGGCCAGGTGGTGGCACAGCAGGTTAAGCTCACATGACAAGAAGCACAAGGACCAATGTAAGGATCCCGGTTCGAGCCTCCAGCTCCCCACCTACGGGGGACAGACACTTCACAGGCAGTGAAGTGAGTCTGCAGGTGTCTGTCTTTCTCTCCCCTCTCTGTCTTCCCCTCCTCTCTCTATTTCTCTCTGTCCTATCCAACAACTATGACAACAATAATAGTAACAATGAGCAACATAATGGGAAAAATATCCTCCAGGAGCACTGGATTCGTAGTGCGGGCACCGAGCCCCAGCAATAACCCTGGAGGCAAAAAAAAAAAAAAAAAAACACAACTGAGAAAGAGACACATAGTTCACCTGTATAATTTCACATTTTTATAGGAACTTCTAAGTCAGGAGTCTTGGGTTTCAATCTCAGTCATACCCTAAATACTCTGTGAAACTCTAATCAGTCCTTTACCCCATGAGGGCTCAGCTTCTTATATGTAAGATACACGACTCCGGAGGATCGCTAAGATCTTTTCAGCTCTTTCATTCTATGAACTGAAGAAAAGCAGAGGTCGTATTCTCTGGCATTATATGAAAACACTATTAAGTAAGACCTGCCCCCTGGAGACTGTAAAACTGCAATGATTTTATTTATCCAAGTGTTTGGAGGGGGTGTGGAGAGATTGAATCTTGAGAAATGTTGTCAGAAAAGGTGGGGGGGAGCTGGACTTGATAATCTAATGAGGCAAGAGATAGGGAACAGTCGAGGAGGGTGGAGAGGGAGTGGCTCAGGCAGATGGACAGGATAAAAACACTAATGACAAGCAATGCAGATTCCAACAAGAGAAGAGAGGGCAGGAATGGAGAAAAGGGAGTGGACAAAGAGAGTTTAGGGGAGAAAAAAAAAAGGAAAGGAAAAAGAGAATGGAGCAAAAGGCTCCCAAAGGCAGGAGAGCTAAATTCCAGGTACTTTCATAGATGTTTGAGGTACACATGCATGTACCAGGCAGAGGTAATCGGGTAGAGCAGGAAAGAGGCAGGGAACTGAGAACCTCACTGTGTACTGTGAGCTGTGCAGGATAGAAAAGATTGGGGAGGGGGTGAGGCCAGCTGGTGGCACATCTGGCTGAGTGCACATGTCACAATGTGCAAAGACCCAGGTTCGAACCCCAGGTCTCCACCTGCAGGGAGAAAGTGTCACATGTGGTGAGGCAGTGTTGCAGGTGTCTCTCCCCCTCTCTATCACCCCTTTCCCTCTTGATTTCTGGCTGTCTCTATCCAATAAATAAAGAAAGAAAATAAAAGGAAGAAAGAAGGAAGGAAGGAAGGAAGGAAGGAAGGAAGGAAGGAAGGAAGGGAGAAAGGGAGAGAGAAAGAGGAGAGAAGGGAGAGAGAAAGGAGAGAAGGGAGACAGGCAGGTAGGCAGGAGGCTTGGGGGGAGGGGGTAGGAGGAAACAGGGTAACAGGGAGCATAAGTGAAATATCCCATATGCTTTCTGGGACAGGGGGAACAGCATAATGGTTATATCAAGAGGTGCTCAGGCCTGAGGCTTCAGAGTTCCAGCTCCAATCCCCATTACCACCAGAAGCCAGAGCTGAGCAGTGCTCTGAGAGAAGGAAAGGGGGGGGGGCAATATATGAAAGTGTGCATGTCAGGAGCAGACCCAGTGGGCTGGTCAGACATCAAAAAAAGCAACACTGGCCACTTTATACTTGGGACCCATCTAAGGAAGTTGAGACCTAAACTGTATGGCTCCAGGTCTCACCAGCAAACACAGAGCACAGCCCCACACTCCCCTCAATGTGAGATGGAAGCAGGATCCTCTGCCTATGCTGAGAAGAGTAATAAAGAAGCAAGGGTCAGGCAGCGATACACCCAGTTAAGCACACACACTGCTATGTGCAAGGAGAAGGATTCAAGCCCCTGGTCCCCATTTGCAGGTGAGAAGCCTCTTAAGTGGTGAAGAAGTTGTATCTTTTTATTAAGTTTATTTCATGTTATTGGGTAGAAACAGAGAGAAGTTGAGAGAGGAGAGGGAAATAGACAGAGAGGCACCTGCAGCCCAGCTTCACCATTCATGAAGCTTTTCCCCTGCAGGTGGGGACAAGGAATTTGAACCTGGGTCCTTGTGCACTGTAATGTGAGTGTTTAACCAGGTGCACCACCATCTGGCCCCTTGTATATATCTCTCTTTTTCACCTCCTCTATTTCCCCTCCCTCTCAATTTCTCTCTCTCCTATCAATTAAAAAGATGAAGAAAAATGGCTACTAAGAGTAGTAGATTCATAGTTCAAGCACTGAGCCTCAGTGATAACCCTGGTGGTGGTGGTAATAATAATAATAATAATAATAATAAATAAGCCTGGAGTAGTTAAGTCCTAGTGATGAAGAAAAAAAAAAAAAGGAAGCAGTTTGAAGAAAAGCCACTAACAATGTGTTTACTCTGCCAGGCATGGGTCAAGTGCTTTTCTTATGTGATTTCTTATATGATGTCCCTTAATCTCTCAACACTGACATTCTCCAAGAAGGATGATACTGAACTTCATTTCCACATAAGTGAAAATGAGATTAAGAGAGCATGATTGGGAGTCAGGCTGTAGCGCAGTGGTTAAACACAGGTGGTGTAAAGCGCAAGGACCAGAGTAAGGATCCCGGTTTGAGCCCCGGCTCCCCACCTGCAGGGGAGTCACTTCACAGGTGGTGAAGCAGGTCTGCAGGTGTCTATCTTTCTCTCCCCCTCTCTGTCTTCCCCTCCTCTCTCCATTTCTCTCTGTCCTATCCAACAACGACAACAACAATAATAATAACCACAACAATAAAAGAATAAGGGCAACAAAAGGGAATAAATAAATATTTTTTTTAAAAAAGAGAGACCATGATTAAGGACCTTTCCCATGCTCACAGAACAATAAGTGGTAAGGTGAAATTCAAACCCAGTCTGTGTAACTTCAAAATCAGGCTCTTAACCACTGTGCTCTCAGTCTGTGCAATCATTAGTGCCACACGTTCCCCCCAACATTTTGAATAATACTGACAATCTACAAAGTAGATAATGCTATGAGGGTTACAAAGGGGACAAAAGGACAAAGAAAAGAGAAAAATGGCAAATTACTGGGTGTTTCCTACATTCTCGTATCCTTTTATCTATTTCATTTTTGCTTAATTCTCAAGTCAGACCACAAGATCTGAGGCAATCTGGTTGTGATATCTGTTAAATCCACTGACAGCCAGGACTGAGCTGGCAGATCTGACTGGCTTCATTAGCGCCCCTTCCTTCCTCCCCAGTCCTTGTGCATGCCTCCCCAAACTGCTACATGCTAGAAGAAGATAACCTTCCCTGAATGGAGAAGACAAACTGACCTTCTTTTTTTTTAATATTTTATTTATTTATTAATGAGAGGGATAGGAGAGAGAGAGAGAAAGAACCAGACATCACTCTGGACCTCATGCTTGAGAGACCAACATTTTATCCACTGCACCACCTCCCAGACCACCAGACTGACCTTCTTCAACTAAGGGATTACAACTGCTGTGTTCCACTGTCTAGAGTCTTCAAACAAGCTCTCAAAGTCAGACTACAAAAGAGAGTTTACGAATCGGAAAACTGAGACTCACAGAGACAAAGTAATTTATCCAGAGAGTCTAAGATTTTTGGGGGGGAGGGTAGACAGACTAAGCAAAGGCTGACCTAGTCAGGAGACCCTTTTAGAAAAATGACAAGCCTGAAGGTTGCCCAGAAGCTCAGGCATTCCCAGCTTGTAGCACTCACCCCCACTCCCTGCCCGCAGTGCTGCCTGACTTATCTAGCAGAAGGGACTACAAGGTGAGTCTTCATTCACTAAGAAAATAGCGTTGCAAGGAATCTTCTCTCCTCACTCCTCTTCACCCCCCAGAAACTTGCTTTTTTATCACAAGCAGCTTGAAAGCCCTGGAGAGAACAGGATCTTTGGAAACAAAGCCAGACTTTTGATAAATTCCAGTGATGGCTACACAGTGGGATGTATTACAGAGGTGCTAGGTTGTTTTGACATTCAGACATTCTGAGAATGACCACAGATGGCTGGCTGCACAAGCAGACCAGGAGGAATAGCTCTTTCAGAAAGACTGCTTCCTTAAAGGTTAAAAGGAAAAAAACCAACATTACATCTATACAGGGCCATGCAGTTAAATTAGAAATATGAGGTAATCTTTCAGACACTGGAGTCACTAGTCTCTTACGATGTGAAGCCACCTTTTATAAGACAGAGAAAGAGAGACCATGGCTTCAATCCCAACCTCAGGCCTGGCTAGCTTCTCATCTGTGTCTTTGGCCTCTGTTTAATCGGTAACATCCAGCCAGTTTTCAAGGAGAGCCTCCCCTATGCCAGGCCCTGTGCCAGAACTAGGGGATAGAGCAGTGAACAAGGCATTTAAGTCCAGCAGAGGAGAAGGCAGCAATTCTGAATGTGTCACTGTGCGTATAAAGATAAGTTCAGAGCATGACGAGAATATGAGAGTTCTAGTATAGCTGAAGAGTGAAGACAGTAGTGAGCCAAGTATGGAAATGGAAAGGGTGGTAGAGAGGGTGAGTACACCAGGCAGAACAGCAAGGACAGCCTGGAGGTAAATTCATGGGCCTGAGGGGAGGCCCTGCCATGTGACGTAAACACGAGTAGAGAGGGCTAGAAGGAAAGCTGGGGTGGAAGGTTAAGGAGATCTTACATGGTCTGTACACCCGTTGTAGATACTTGAAAGTGATCCTATAAGGGTACCAGGAAAAGCAGTGGAAATTGTCAAGATGTTCCATGATGTGGCAAGAGAACTGAAAACTTTAGGGTGGTTGACAGAGTAAGAGAGGCCAGAAGTAGGAGTAGAGATTCCTTTACCGAAGCTGGAGGGGGAGGAACAAGAGTGCAGTTCAAGCTAGAAGGTGACACTGGAGACAGAGAAGTGAAAGGATGGGGAACAGGATGCAAAGATTAAGGGTAGAGAATGTGAAAGTGAAAGGTGTCACCGGGGGATGTGGGGAGATGGTGGTGGCACACCTGGCTAAGCACACACATTACGGTGTGCAAGGACCTGGGTTCAAGTCTCTACCTGCAGGAGGAAAGCTTCACGAGTGGTGAAGCAGGGCTGCTTATGTCTCTTTTCCTCTTTATTTCCCCCAACCCTCTCAATTACTCTCTGTCTCTATCCAATAATAAGTAAAAGATTTAAAAAAAAAAAAAAAAGGGAAGAAAAAGAAAAGTGGTCCAGGAGGTGGAGCAGTGGATAAAGCACTGGATTCTCAACCATGAGGTTCAGAGTTCAATCCCTGGCAGCACATGTACCAGAGTGATGTCTCCTTCTTTCTCTCTCTGTCTGCCTATCTTTACCATGAATAAATAAATAAATTCTTTTAAAAAAATTAAGCAAAGAAAGATATCTCTAGCCTGACTGGGTGGTCAGTAGCGCCATTCCAGCAGTGGGGGGAAGCACAGCAGGATTCCAGGAAAGAACTGTAGGTATGTGCAGGCATGCTGTGAGGGTGTGGCCTGAAGGGCTTTGCTGCCACCTATTCAGCTTCTTGAAGGCAGCACAGCTCAGCTGAGCCTGTAGAACCAGCTTCCAGCAGCCTTGGACATGGTATTTGAGGCTTCCATATTGGGGCCACCTATTCTCAGCTAATTTTCCACATACAGGTACTCTAGCCAAACTAATCTGCTCTTTAGTTCCTGTACATATGGAATTTCTACTCAACTGCCTTACCTGTGTCTGTGCCATTCTCTCTACCTGGAATGCCTGTTCTTCCAATCTTGTATGAGCAAGCAGGACTCCTTCCCGAATGCTCTGCCAGCTGCCCCTCATTTGAAGAACTGGCTCCTCAGAACAACATTCAGCCTGTCCCCTTTAATGGGTCCTCTGCAACTTTTTAAAAAATATTTATTTATTCATTTTCCCTTTTTGTTGCCCTTGTTTAATTGTAGTTATTATTGTTGTCGTCGTTGTTGGATAGGACAGAGAGAAATGGAGAGAGGAGGAGAGGAGGGGAAGACAGAGAGGGGTTAGAGAAAGACAGACACCTGCAGACCTGCTTCACCACCTGTGAAGCGACTCCCCTGCAGGTGGGGAGCCGGGGGCTCAAACCGGGATCCTCACGCCGGTCCTGGTGCTTTGTGCCACGTATGCTTAACCCGCTGCGCTACAGCCCGACTCCCTGCAACTTTTAACATATGTTTCAGGACTCCTATCAAGGACTAAGTTCAGGGACTCCTCATTCACCCTTGAGTACCTGAAACACTAGGCAGAAAGCCATGTGTGTTGTCAATATGTGCTGAATGGCTGAGTAATAAGTATGGAAGCCACCAGCAGGCCCACCAATGCCTAAGTGAGCCATGTGAAGATCATCTGGGAGAACGACTCCCCTAATTACATTCACATCTACAATCTGCTCAAAGGCCTCAGACAACTGGCCCTGTTGCTCATCATCCTTCCTCCAGACCCCGTTTCAAGGACTGCCTGAAGCTGACTTCATCATTTATGTGGCTGACACTGTTCAGCCCTGCTCTGACCACCTGCACATCACAGGACAGCAGCTTAGAAGCTCCCACAGCCTCTTAATCACCTTGAAGTGTTACCTGGAGCCTGCAATGGACCATGGGGAGGGGAGGAGATTGCAGGCAGCATTTGGTCACAGCCTGAGCTCTGAGTTGTCCAGGTCCAAGAGAAGGGAGGGTAGCTAAGAACTGGGGTGCTAAGTGACCGGGCAGTGGCACAGCGGGTTAAGTGCACATGGCGCAAAGTGCAAGGACCAGCATAAGGATCACAGTTCGAGCCCCCGGCTCCCCACCTGCAGGGAGGTCACTTTGCAGGCAGTGAAGCAGGTTTGCAGGTGTCTATCTTTCTCTCCCCCTCTGTCTTCTCTCTCAATTTCTCTCTGGTCTATCCAACAACAACAGCAATGGCAACAAAAACAAGGGCAACGAAATGGAAAAAAAAAAAAAAAAGACATCCAGGAGCAGTGGATTCGTAGTGCAGGCACCCAGCCCCAGTGATGACCCTGGAGGCAAAAAAAAAAAAAAAAAAAGAATTGGGGTGCTTGAAAAATGAAGCACAGATGGGGAGAAATGGTGCACATTCTGCTGTACAGGAGAGCATCCAGGTTTGACAGAGCCCAGCCCTCTTCAGAAATTTTATCCACAATGAGGAAGGGGGAGAGGAGGAAAAAAGAATCATGCTATTTTTATGAGCAGCTTTTATCCAAGAAACTCATTTTCCACGGAAGGAAAAGCCAATGTACATGTAAAGATTCAAACTTTCAAGACTCAAGAGAAAGAAACGATCTAAACTGAACAGTCACAAACTAAAACTCTGCCTTAGATGCACAATTCCCCAAGGAGTCAAGGCCTCAGAGTCTTGTACATCCCTGCAATGCAGGTCCTGCCTGTCCACTGTCTAGTCGGAAGGCAAACAACACAGGCTATTTCTAATGACAAGCAAACACTAATGAATTTCAGAGCACGTCTGGTGCTTGCATTTATGGATCATAAAATCAGCTGGCTTCTCCTCACCCTATGCTGACATGCCAATAAGGCAACCCCAACTATTTACAGTCCAGAAGGGGCTGCCAGGACCACTCTTCAGAGGGAGGCCAGGGGCAGGAAGGGACTGCCTATTAACATTCCCATTACATACAAACACATTTTATGCTCTGATATTTAGCCTGGATCTTGGCATGCAAAGTACTATTAAAAGGTATTTATTTTTTAAACATCTTAGGGTGGGAGGGAGAGCCAACCTAACTGTCTCAGCTGCATATAGGTACAAGCTTTGTGAGAAGTTACAATAAATGACATTTTAAATATCAACCAGATACAAATAAAGGACTTTAAATAGAGCTACATGTAATTTGTCTAGTAAACTCTCCTGAATTCTAAGCATCTAGAGGAAGGGTGCTTCCATAAAAAATGGGCTCTCACCCTGGGCAATGCCACACACACACACACACACACACACACACACACACACACACACACACACACCTAGCCTCCAGGGCAGAGTTTCTCATTACCCAGGCAAAGTAGAGCCCTGTCTTGACCACACTTCCATGGCCACCAAGGAAGGGAGGCATGGGGCCTCTGGGACTCTTTCCACTCCACAGGAAGTCTAGGGGCGCCTCACAGAACCCAGCTGGCCCAGACTAGCATCTAGCTGTCTGGGGCCCTCCAGAGGCCAAGTTTCTCCCATCACAGCAAAGACCACAGGAAGGATTACTAAAATGTAGAATGTGTCCTGTATATGGGTATCTTTTTAAATCCCAAATAACTATGTAAAGATCATTCCCTTTAGGCCAAGTGTCTTTGCATCTAACTTAAGCTGTGCTCAGATGTGAATATGGACTATTTGGGGCCACTATCTGCAGGAGCCATCACTAACTCAGCCAACCCCCTCCTACAGGTCTCTCACACCATCTTCGTAGGCTTCATTCAGAAGCCTACACAATATGGACACGAAAGGTACTGATTACCTCAGGGAGGGCTTGGTGGCCATTATGTGTCTCTACCACCTCAAATATCAGTGAGTCAAGGATGCCAGAAACAGCTTTGGGAAAGAGACATGAGGAAGTACACAGAAGCAGCTTGCAGACCCAGCTCCTCTCATTTCCAAGTGACATAAGATGTATATAATAGAGTGTAATGTAATGCAATGTAATGAATACACACACATTTGTATATATCACATATACACACAGATATGTGCATATATGCAATGTAGTGTATACATATATTTCCAAATCCTGGTATAGACTTCCTGAAACCCTTTTTAAAATACCAAGTGATAAAAGCATTATTAAGATGACTATCAGTAGTCTCCTGGCTGGTCACCAGATACATCAAGTCATGATTAGAAGTTTGGAACGTCCTATTTCCAACTCTGACACCATCTCCCTAGACAATACCTTTGGCCCACCTGCATGTTAGGCTCAGACAAAAATTAGTAAAGTCATGGGTCCCTTGGAATATACCTAAAATAGACCTACTAGCCTTTTCCAAAATGGAGACCCCAAATCTCATCTGCTATATTCTTATCTGCTATATTCTTACCTTTAGGTTCTTGATTATTAAACTATTTGCTACACCTTATATCTTAATGCTTTTCAGCCACTAAGTTGCAGATGCTACCATGATACGAATCTGACTTCCTTGGGTAGACAACCTCACCAGTGAGTCCTGGAACCCCACCTCTTCAGAGCCCTGCCCCACTAGGAAAAGATAGAAACAGGCTGGGACTATGGATCGACCTGTCAATGCCCATATCCAGAGGAGAAGCAATTACAGAAGCCCAACCTTCCACCTCCTGCACCCCAAAATGATCCTGGGTCCATACTCCCAGAGGGATAAAGAATAGGAGAGCTTCTAATGGAGGGGATGAGATGCGGAACTCTGGTGGTGGTAATTATGTGGAACTGTACTCCTCTTATCCTATGGTCTTGTCGATCATGAGTAAATCAATAAAAATAAATAAATAAATAAGAAGTTTAGAACTTTCACCTCTACTGCCACCCTCCAAGAGGAGAAAGGGGCTAGAAATGAACTTAAAAACAGATCACACCTGTGTGAAGAAGACTCCATAAGACTCTAATAATACACAGTTCCAAGTGCTTCCAGGCTGATGAGCACCTCCATACCCTCGGAGGGTGACCCATCCAACCCCATGAGCATAGAAACTCCTCTACGCAGGACCCTTTCCGTGTAGCTCTTCATCTGACTGTTCATACCCTTCAACAAGCTGACATAGGGGACTGGGCAATGGTGCAGCTGGTTAAGCACACACATTACCATGTGCAAGAACCTGGACTGGTTTGAGCCCCCACTTCCTATGTACAGAGAGGACACTTCTCAAGTAGTGAAGCAGGTCTGCAGCTGTCTCTCTATCTCTATCTCTCTATCTCTGCCCTGCCATCTCAATTTCTCTCTGTCCTAGCAAATAAAAAAGGAAGAAAAAAGCGGCCACCAGTAACAGTGGATTTGCAGTGCCAGCACTGAGCCTCATCGATAACACTGGTGGCAATAAAAAAAAAATTAAAATTAAATAAAATAAGCTGATATAATTAGGTCTTCCCAAGTTCTATGAGCCAGTCTAGCAAAACAGTCAAACATTAAAAGGGGAATCGTAAGATTCCCATATGTAGCAGATTCCCAGATTCCCAGATCTGACAGTAGTTGTAGATAACCTGAAAACAGTCGCTTCTGGAATGGAGTGGGAACAGTCCTATAGGCCTGAGTCCTTAACTGCTAAGATTTGGCACTATTTCTAGGTAGTGTCATAACTCAGTTAAATTGTAGGGTGCCTGGCTGCGGGCCCTGAGAATGGCTTATAGTAGGGATTAACCTCCACACATTTGGAGACCAGAAGGATCAGGAGCAAAGCATTTTATGTTGAGGAAAGGAGATTTGGACTGGCAAGATAGCTCACCTGAATAGAGTGCTTGCTTTGTCATGCACATGACCCAGGTTTGAGCCTAGCCTCCACTTCACTGAAGGAAGTTTCAGTGTTGTGGTCCTCTCCGTCTCCGTCTCCGTCTCCGTCTCCGTCTCCGTCTCCGTCTCCGTCTCCGTCTCCGTCTCCGTCTCCGTCTCCCTCTCCCTCTCCCTCTCCCTCTCCTTCTCCCCAGTAAAGCTCTGATGACCAAAAGGGGCAAAAAGTTGAATTTTCCAGTAAGGCTTACAGCAAAACCCCCCTTTATGTCATGCTTCCTTGAGTTGTTTTTTTCTTACTTGATGCGGAAGACCTCCTGATTCACCTGATTCTACTTGCTCTGATCTCACAGCCTGTCAGCATGGGTGGCCTCAGTGAACAAAAAAAGGTTGAGAAAGGGAAGGGAAATTCTGCTGGAAGCCAAGCCTCTTCCTCAGAAAACAAATCAAACTAGAATCCTAGGGCCTCCTTGGAAGAGTTAGAAGCCAGGAACCATAGACCAAGGACATGGCTTCCAAACCCTGAGGAATTCTAGAATCAATTGACATTTCCTATGTGCAAATTTGCTTCCTTCTAGTAGGATGAGCAGTTATTCAACACATTTGGGGCTGTGGATTAAGTCTTCAGGGCTGTGGCAAGGAAAGTAAGTTAAGCTAGTACCCCATCCCACAGGCACTCTGGGAAACATCTGTTACAGGGCATAGAACTTTGAAGAAGGAAAAAAGCCAACTAGGGAATTCAAAAGCTTGGAAACTCAAGAGAAGTGAAGTGAACTTCATAAGACCACACAGCCGCAAAAAGTATTTTAGGTACAATGGTGCCTACACTATCAAAACTGTCAATGCAGCTCCTAACACTCCATCTCCAGGAAGTCTCTGTGGCTCCCTAGCATCCAGCTTGGCAGATTCTTGAAGAGGTTTTGCAAAGGCATCTCTGCATCTCTATGATACAGTGCAATGATGTTTACGTGATAGAAGTAAGTCTCCACAGGCAGGGAATATGGATTGACCTGTCAACACCCATGTTCAGCAGAGAAACAATTACAGAAGCCAGACCTTCAACCTTCTGCATCTCAGAATGGCCTTGGATCCATACTCCCAGAGGGATAAAGAATAAGAAAGCTATCAGGGGATGGGATGGGATACAGAGTTCTGGTGGTGGGAATTGTGTGAAGCTGTACCCCTCTTATCCTATGGTTTAGTCAATGTTTCCTTTTTATAAATAAAAAGATTTAAAAGAAAGAAGTCTGCAGAGACTTGTATAGATCTGAAAAGTCATATAATTGGAATTCAGAATTAAACACCTGTTAATATCCATGTCAGAGACACATAATGATAACATCAGCAATCAAAGAAAGAAGAAAATGATAAAAGAACAAGTCAGTAACCATCCTATTGAGCAATAATTACCCTCCAGCTTAAAGTTATTACCATTTAAATCATTATCCTCCCACCAACCTGATGGCAAGATACTATTTTATAAATAAGACTATTAAATAATATTAGGGAGCCTTCCCAAATTTACACAGCTAGTTTGTGGTTGAGCAGGATCTCAACCTCAGCTCTGCAGGAACCATAACTCAGGTAACTAACCAGTACACCACAAAATGCCCCCAAAGTTAAAATGCCTGAGTCCGGATTCTTCTCCTTTCTGTATGAACGGTCTAGGCATCCAGTGGTTGATGTACAGAAGAGGCTGATTTTGGGGCCAGGTGGTGATGTATCTGGCTGAGTGCACATGAGTGTTGTAACACTCAAGGACCCAGATTCGAACCCCCGGTCCCCACCTGCAGGGGGAAAGCTTTGCCGAGTGGTGAAGCAGTGTTGTAGGTGTCTGTCTTTCTTCCTCTTTCTCATCCCCCCTCCCTCTCAATTTCTGGCTGTCTCTATCCACTAAATAAATAAAGATAATTTTAAAAACTTTTTTTAAAAAAGAGAAGAGGAACTTCCAGGAAGCATGGCCATGGAATAAGTGGACTCAAATCACCTCTCCTCCCAAAACAACAAATAAATACAACCAGAGACCCAACTGAAGTCATAATCTACAGGTGAATTTTCTGCAGCCTCAGGTGAGTGCTCTCGTGTGGTTGGGGTGAAAAGGGGTGTGGGCAAGGGTTGAAGAACAGCAAAGTCAAATCAGAACTCTGGGTGGTACCAGCACTGAGGGGCACCATTTTGGCAATCTCACTTTCAGTGTAACAAGCAATTAGCACTGTTCCTCATGCCAGAAGAAAATAGATAGGAGCTTAACACCTCTCAATCTTTGACTCGGGGGTTTTAGCCTTCTGAATTTAAGGCAAGGACACAACATAAAACAGGGCATTTGTGACCACAAGACAACCCAAAGCAACCACACCCCCACCTCAGATCAAACAAACAAGAGAAACCTAGCGATCACAATAGCAACACCTGCTGACCATCAATAACCAGCACACACACACACAAAAAGCACAAGCAGAGAAACAGAACTAAACAGCCAACCATGCCATATCAGCCAGACAGAAATGAAACAGAGGAAATCTAAGGAATTACAGATTTAGAGAGACTCTCAGAGACAGACTACAGAAAGCTCATTATGAGGACTCTCCAGGAATTTAAGCAAGGATTAAAAGAGCATTTTACTATAGAATTAAAACATACAAGAGAGAAACTTATAACAGAGTTCACTAAGCATCTTCAAATCTTGAAAGAAGAACTTAAGTCAGAACTCACTAAGCAGTTAGGAAGCATCAAAGAAAATTTTCAAACAGAATTCCATGGAGTAAAAGACACTCTAACTGCAATACATGCCCAGGTATAAAGCTTAGGAAGTAGACGCACATTCAGAAGAAATAATCTCCAATCTAGAAGATATGACCAACCTACTCTTTCATTTCAAAGATGAGGGAGAGCAATGGTTCAGAAAGACTTAAGCAACTCTCTGTGAAATTGCAGACTCCATCAAAAGATCGAATATAAGAATGATAGGTATATCTGAGGAGGACGACAAGACCAAAGGCCCAGAGTCCATTGAGCAATTTTAGCTGAGAACTTCCCTCACTTAGGAAACCATCAGAACATTCTCATTCAAGAGGCAGAATGATCACCCAAATTTATAAATACAAAAAGATCAATGCCAAGGCATATTAATGCAAAATTACCAAAAGTCAACGACAAGAAAAACATTTTGCTGGCTGCTACAGAAAGGAAAGAAGTTGCATACAAAGGCAGAACTATAAGACTTTTATCAGATTTCTCTTCACAAACTCTAGAGGCAAGGAGAGAGTGGAATGACATATTCAAAATTCTAAAGGAGAAGGGGATTCCAGCCATGAATATTGTATCCTGCAAAATTATCCTTCAAATATGAGGGAGAAATAAAGGTTTTTCTCAAATACTCAAGAACTAAAGGAATTTGCCACAATCAACCCCACCTTACAAGAACTACTGAACAGAGTCCCACAAGAAAGGAAGAAGCAAAGGAATACACTTTCCAAACACCAAGTTGCTGATGCTACCATGACGCCAACCTGACTCACCCGGACAGACGACCTCACCAGCGTACCCTGGAACCCCACCTCTTCAGAGCCCTGATCCAGTAGGGAAAGATAGTGACAGGCTGGGACTATGAATCAACCTGCCAACACCTATGTTCAGTGGAGAAGCAATTACAGAAGCCAGACCTCTTTCTTACCTTCTGTACCCCATAATGATCCTGGGTCCATCCTCCCAGAGAGAGAAAGAATAGGAAAGCTTCCAATGGAGGGGATGGGATATGGAACTCTAGTGGTGGGAAATGCGTAGAATTTCACCCCTCTTGTTCTATGGTTTTGTTTATAGTTTCTATTTTTTATTTTATTAATAAATTAATTAAAAGAAAAAGAGAGAGAGAAAGGGCTGATTTCCCCTCAGTGTGCCCTGTCCAGCTGCTCTTAGTAGGTAGCAAAGTTAGAACTGGGTGAGCTAAGATTCTGACATAGGGAAGGCTGGTCATTTTTCACACCAAGTATGCTAAAATGGTGGAGATCATGTGACAGATCAATGATGGATACCATGTAAAATAACCCAGTCAGATGATAGCATGGAAGGCCTAGAGAGATTGTATGATTTTGCAAATGACTTTCAGGACTGAGACATTTTTTTTTAATTTCTTTATTGGGGGATTAATGTCTTACATTCGACAGTAAATACAATAGTTTGTACATTCAAGACTGAGACTCTTAAATTGTAGGTTCAATCTCCTACACTACCATAAATCAGAACTGTACAATGCTCTGGGGAAACAAAAGAGAGAGAGAGAGAGGCAACATAGTAGACAGACACTTGCTTACTTACCTTAACTCCCCCTACAGACAGGCTAACTCAATTGTTGCCTCCCATCCCTAGACTGTAAACAATGTACACAAAAAGCACTCAAAAACATTAATCCCCCAATTAAAAAAAAAGTACTCAAGAATCTAATTTGTTCACATTAAAATGTTCTGCTCCCAAGTAAGTACCTGGCCATAGTAGATGTGAATAACTGTGAATTGAAGACTATATCAACTAGCAGAAAGTGATCTGAAAAGGTTCATTTTCCAGGTAGTAGAGATCCAAATCTTTACCAGCAAATTTTTATTCAGTGAGTCAATGAACATTTAATGAATAAATACTATGTGCCCACTAGCACCATGTCAAGCACTTGAGAGGCAAAGACACACTAGATGTGGCCCCTATCCTTCATTTCTAGGGTCCTTTGGGATCTAATTAAAGTTACAGGCTCCATTCCCAGTAAAGTGGAAGTAATAAACTTATGTGAAATTTTTTACCTGATTTATCTTAACATTAAATTTAAATGGGAAAAAAATTTTTAAAGACTCATTTAGGGGCCATGCAGCGACATACTAGGTTAAGCACACGGTACAATATACAAGGAGTTGGGTTCAAGCCCCTATTTCCCACCTGCAGGGAATAAACTTCATGAACAGTGAAGCAATGTTACAGGTGTCTCTCTTTCTCCATATATATATGGAAGGGGATATATATATATATATATATATATATATATATATATATATCCTTCCTTCTTGATTTCTCTCTCTATATATATCCAATAGTAAATAAATAAAATTATTTTAGACAAGGACTCATTTATTGATGTCCATGGGGGGGGAGATTAGAGTATTATTCATCTTTGGCATGGTGGTGCCATGCCACATGGTGGCATTGATTATCCTCTATCTATCCACTAACTATGCAGTTAGTAGGAGGATAATGATTTAAATGATGATAAATTTAAGATGATGATAACCAGTGCTCACATGGTGGTGCTAGCAGTTGAAGCTGAGACCTCTGGGCCTCAGGCATGTAGCTCTGGTCTATATGAAAAAAATCTTCTCAGTGTAATTATATCTCTCTTATTTTTTCCTCAAGTCAAAACATGAATATCAATTTCCTAGAAAGAATCAAAGGAAATCCAAATTGTGCCAATAAGATCAAATGAGAACTATAGTGTGGATCCTGCTTCAGTCTGTCCTGAGAGAGGCAGTGAACCCTGAGTTTAATCTTCCTCCAGGACCGACCAGTCCAGTGAACCTGGGACTTGGTCAGACTGACTTAAGACCTCTCTGGCCTTAGTCTTCACACCTGAAAAATGGGGATAGTAAAAGTGCCTACCTTATACAGTGTATGAATACGTAATGGGTCCATTCATGTAAAATTATTAAAATAGATACTGACCATAACAGATTATAATAGTGCTGATTATTATATCTTATGTCATATTATTATATGACAGTTACAATGATGGCTACTAATTACTATAAAGTTTGAATTGTGAAGTATTCCTTGATACCTAACACATGCTGCTCCTTGATGTAGGACATCTTTAACATTCAGAACTAACAAACACTGAAAACTCTGATTCCCAAAGGAAGCCAGTGGCATGCCAGGTCACCACTCCCGATGCCCACCACGAGAATCACTGAATGTCAGTGTCACAGACCAGCATTGTTCTCCAAGAGTGCTCCAGCTGAATCAACATCACATTATTTCCTTTCCTCTCAAACCACTGGGGAAAGTAATGCAAAACTCTCCATCACTGGTGGGATGTTCCTCAGGAAGGAGTCTGAACCCATACTCCCTCTTGCATGGTTTACTAAGGAGGAATAGCCTTCAAAAGAGAAGGTGGTGTTTCCAGGTAACTCCAGGTTTCTGCTGTTGAGGAGTTAACTTGGTTCTGCCACTCCCAGAAAACACAAATTCTGCCTCAGGCAGTAGAATGCTAGCAGAATTGGTTGCCCCAGTCTCCTCTTCTGAAGTCAGCATGGCCAAAACTGCCCATTTTCCAGAAACATCTACAATGGTGAGTTGAAAGATTTACATCATTCTCATGGCCAAAAATATCTAGCAAGTAGGCCAAGTCATGAATGAATGAATTCCTCTTTCTCTGTTTTGTGTTTTTCTTTACTTTCAAAGAAAAAAAAAAAAAAAGTAGGGCTTTAGTCTAAAGTCCAGTAAAGTTCTTCAAGACTTATCCTTTAGACAGTCAGTGAACTCCTAAGCACTTGAAGCAGTTTATTTATTTATTCATTTATTTATTTATTTATTTATTTATTTATTTATTTATTTTAAGCAGCTTTATGCTGCTCAATTTCATAGCAAAACCTCTCAGATGCCAATAACTCAAGGTCCCAGCCCTGGTGAAATTACAGGCATTCAAAGTAGGTCATTAGGAACACTTCACACTCTGACATTAATGCATCTTTTCTGGCACAGAAAGACTCAGTGACAGTGGCAGGTGAGCCTTTTTGTTTCATCAAGGCTTGCACATGTGTTCCTAGACAATGCAGACATTTCATCTGTTCATAGACAGCCTTGGCATTCCTTTCAGTCAAAATGTAGCTTGGCAAAGAAACTACATTTGGAGGACTTGGAAGTTTCCCAAGAGGGTTTGCAATATATGAATTCTTCTTGGATGTTGACAAGATGCAGGTAATCGATACCAGTAGGAGATGATTACACTGAGATTGTATTAGTAGCTGATGCTATGAATTTCAAAGAAAATGGCATAGATGCCATTTCTGGTACTACAAAATACCAAAAGACAGATAGGTTATCCTACAAATAACATCATATAATACAGTAACTGCTTTAATCTCCTTTCTCTGTTGAGCCACAACTCAGTCTTAAGTCATGTCCATGTTATGTGACTTCAAGTTCTCTCCTGTCAGAGTGATTTCTTTTGTTTGGCAATGCAATAGACAATTTTGGAAGGTATTTCAAAGCAAGGCTTTAGTCATGAGGTAGACACAATTTTTAGAAAATATTTAGCCTTTCAAAACCAAAGCCAGGCCTTCTTTCCCCAGTAGGGTCTCTTCTCTCCCTATAAATCTTTATAAGGTAGGTGATTCTTTCCCTTTAAGACATCAATTGGTTATTAAAAAGAGAGGAAGAGAGAGAGAAAGAGAATCAAAGATCATGAAAGTTTCACTGCACTCTTTTTATTTGACATTTGCTGATTTAAGCTAGGATCAGTGCAAATGCAAACAACTGTACATAGCCATAAAGTTAAGTAAAGTAAAATTTCTGAATTGTTTTCTAAGGGAAAACAGTAGACAACCTTGCAATTGCATCTTCTGTCAATACCAAGTACGGGCAAAAGAGCAGAAGAGCTGGAATCCTCAAGCATACTCTGAGACAAATGCAAATAGCTGCAGCCACCTTTGGAAACAGTTTGGCACTATCTACTAAGCTGAACATACATATTCCTTATGGCCCAGCAATTCTATTTCTAGATACTACACTCAAGAAAAACAAGTGTGTCCATTCAAGGTTATCTGTAGCTGCATACTATCCCCATGGTAAAAGTAATCAAAAGATTCACCAACATTGTAAAGGATCAATAAAGTACGATCTACTTAAATAACAAATGGAACATAATACAGAAATAAAAAAGGGGGAGGAGGTGGGAAGACAACAAATGGTTTTGCAAATGGCTCTCATGTCTGAGGCTACAAAGTCCCAGGTTAAATTCCCAACACCACCACTCTAGTGTTCTCTCTCTCTTGCTCTCTCTCACAATCTCACTCGTCTCCTGCTCCCTCTCCCTCCTTCCCTCCTTTCCCTCTGTATCTCTCCCATTAAAATAAAATATTTTAGGGAGTTGGGTGGTAGCGCAGCAGGTTAAGTTCACGTGGTGCAAAGCACAAGGACCAAAGTAAGGATCCAGGTTCAAGCCACCGGCTCCCGGCTGCCCACTTGCAGGGGAGTTGCTTCATAAGCAGTAAAGCAGATATGCAAGTGTCTTTCTCTCCCCCTCTCTGTCTTCCCCTCCTCTCTCCATTTCTCTCTGTCCTATCCAACAACAACGACATCAGTAACTACAACAAAAATGAAAAACAACAAGGGCAGCAAAAGGGAAAATAAATAAATATTAAAAAATCTCATTTAGTTTCACATGTAGTATTTGAATACTGGTATTACCATCTTCATTTTCAGATATAGATACTTAGACTCAGAAATAAGTGACTAGAACATGGTCACACAGATACAAACCAGATTCTTCTCACTTTAGAACACAATTTTTTCCATCTGCCTCTCATTCATTCAACAACTACTGTCAAGTATTGCTCCTACAATGTGCCACAGAGTAAGGCACAGCAGTGACAGGAATGGACTTAGCTAGGAAGAGTTGTACATACTACACTACAAGCCTGAGGCCTTTCTAAACTTGACTTACTAGCATTGTCTATTGCCTTTCTCCCATTTCATCCCTGACTTGTCTGAAAAGACTAGAAATGACCTGTTGACCCTGCTAACCTACCTACTATTAGATGTCCCTGGATCACTCCAAAGCTAAATTTGTCAGACAAAATAAGGACTACAAAAGCTGAATAAGGGCAAGAGACTGGCACACTTCAGTGATGACTCTTTAGTCACTACCAGGCCACCCCATCACCTAGGGCCCTAGTCAGGGAGCCCTGGGATTCCCACACAGACATTCTTCTTCTAGCGTTTGCCCTTCTTCCGTAGCCAGTCAACAGCGTCAGGTTGAGCCTGATGTAAAGTTTCGAGACCTCCTTTGAATCTGGAGAGGTGGCAGTCGTTGACTATGTGGGTCATAGTCTGTCTGGAGCCGCAGGGGCAGTTCGGGATAGGCCTAGACCTCTAACAGATCCCTCTCACCACTGACACTGGTCATTTCCATCAGAAACAACATAATGAACCTCTTTGGGGGCCCCGATAGGACCTTGCCTTCAATGTGGATTAACAATGGTAGGGAATGTTCCATTCTCTGAAGGGAGCTTGGAAAATATATTCTTCCTACTACCCGAGGAAGATGGGTCCTGAAATTAGTGCAGCCTGGAAGGTTCCTAGCCATGACCACAGAATGCAAGCTTAGACCAACAGGGATGCAGAGGTTACACAGGCGCCTGTGCTGACTATGGGCCCCAGATCAAACCAATGGGGTTTACAATTAACAATATTTATACTTTTGTCACATTTGGGAGCTACCCTCTTCCCTGATTCAGCTTTCTAGCCCTTTTGCCAACTATGACACCATCTTCCTAGACAATAACCTGGGTCTACATGCTTATTAGACATCAGGCAAAGGCAAAAATTAGTAAAGTCATCAGCCACTTGAGATATACCTAAAACAGACCTACTAGCATTTTCCAAAACGGAGACCCCAAATCTTCATCTGCAATATTATAGCCTTTAGGCTCATGATTAGACAACAGTTTTCTCTGCTTTGTGTCTTTTTTTTAAATTTATTTATTGGGGAATTAATGTTTTACATTTGACAGTACATAACAATAGTTTGTACATACATAACATTTCTCAGTTTTCCATATAACAATACAACCCCCACTTGGTCCTCTGTCATCCTTTTTTGGACCTGTATTCCCACCCCCTCCCCAGAGTCTTTTACTTTGGTGCAACATGCCAATTCCAGTTCTGGTTCTACTTGTGTTTTCTTTTCTGATCTTGTTTTTCAACTTCTGCCCGAGAGTGAGATCATCCCATATTCCTCCTTCTGTTTCTGACTTATTTCATTTAACATGAATTCTTCAAGCTCCATTCAAGATGGGCTGAAAACGGTGAAGTCACCATTTTTAATAGCTGAGTAGTATTCCATTGTGTATATGTACCACAACTTGCTCAGCCACTCATCTGTTGTTGGACACCTGGGTTGCTTCCAGGTTTTGGCTATTACAAATAGTGCTGCTAAGAACATGTATACAAAGATCTTTTTGGATGGGTGTGTTGGGTTCCTTAGGATATATCCCCAGGAGAGGAATTGCAGGATAAAAGGATAGGTTCATTTCTAGCCTTCTGAGAGTTCTCCAGACTGTTCTCCACAGAGGTTGGACCAATTGACATTCCCACCAGCAGTGCAGGAGAGTTCCTTTGACCCCACAACCTCTCCAGCATTTGTTGCTGTTACCTTTTCTGATATATGACATTCTCACAGGAGTGAAGTGGTATATTATTGTTGTCTTTATTGGCATTTCTCTGACAATCAGAGACTTGGGGCATTTTTTCATGTGTTTCTCGGCCTTTTGGATCTCTTCCGTGGTGAATATTCTTTCCATATCCTCCCCCCGTTTTTAGATGGGGTTATTTGTTTTCTTGTTGTTGAGTTTGGCAAGCTCCTTATATATTCTGGTTAATAGCCTCTGGTCTGATGTATGGCATGTAAAGATCTTCTCCCATTCTGTGAGGGGCCTCTTGGTTTGCATAGTGGTTTCTATTGCTGTTCAGAAACTTTTAATTCGATGTAGTCCCATAAGTTTATGCTTGCCTAAGTCTTCTTTGTAATTGGATTTGTTTCACTGAAGATGTCTTTAAAATTTATGTGGAGTTCTGACAATATTTTCCTCTAAGTATCTGATATTTTGTGGTCTAACATACAAGTCCTTAATCCACCTGGAATTAATTTTTGTGTTTGGTGAAATACAGTGGTTTAGCTTAATTCTTCTGCATGTTACAACCCATTTTTTTCCAACACCATTTGTTGAAGAGACTCTACTTTCCCCATGTAATAGTCTGGGCACCTTTGTCAAGGATTAGATGTCCATAGGTATGGGGACTTACTTCTGGGCTCTCAATTCTATTCCACTGGTCAGTGTGTCTATTCATGTTCCAGTACCAAGCAATTCTGATGACAATGGCCCTATAATACAATTTGAGATCTAGGAGTGTGATGCCTCCGGTTCTGTTCTTTCTTCTCAAGATTGTTTTGGCAATTCTAGGTCTTTTCCGGTTCCAGATAAACATTTGTAGCATTTGTTCTATTCTCCTAAAAAATGTGGTTGGGATCTTGATGGGGATAGCATTAAATTTGTAGATGGCTCTGGGCAGTATATTCATTTTGATGATGTTAATGCTTCCAAACCCATGAATATGGAGTAACTTTCCACTTCTTTGTGTCTCTTTCAATTTGACCTTGAGTAGTAACTCTTAATTTTCAGTATAAAAGTCTTTCACTTCTTTGGTTAGGTTTATTCCTAGATATCTTATTTTTTTTGTTGCTATAGTAAAAGGAATTGATTTCTGGATTTCAACTTCTTCTACCTTAGTGTTGGCATAGAGGAATGCCACTGACTTTTGAATGTTGATTTTGTAGCCTGACACCTTACTGTATTGCCTGATGATTTCCAAAAGCTTCTTGCTGGATTCCTTAGGTTTTTCTATATATACTATCATGTCATCTGCAAATAGGGAGAGTTTGACTTCTTCTCTTCCAATCTGTATGCCTTTAATTCCTTGCTCCTGCTTGACTGCTATGGCATGAACTTCCAACACTATGTTGAATAGTAATGGTGATAGTGGACTGTCCAGTCTAGTTAATCTGAGGGGAAATGCTTCCAGTTTTTCACCACTGAGTATGATGTTGGCTGTAGGTGCTATATATGAACTCCACTACCTTGAGCAATTTTCCATCTATTACCATTCTTTGTAGTGTTTTCATCATCAAGGGATGTTGTATTTTGTCAAAGGCTCTCTCTGCATCTATTCATATGACCATGTGGTTTTTGGTCTTGCTTTTGTTGATGTGGTGGATCACATTGATTGATTTACGTATATTAAACCAACCTTGCATGCCTGGGATAAACCCCACTTGGTCATGATGAACAATCTTTTTAATATACTGCTGTATCCTTTTGGCTAGAATTTTGTTCAATATTTTAGCATCTATGTTCATGAGAGATATTGGTTTGTAGTTTTCTTTTTTGGTTGTGTCCCTGTCTGCTTTTGGTATCAAAGTGATGTTGGCTTCATAGAAGCTGGAAGGGAGTATTCCAGTGTCTTCAATCTTCTGGAAGACTTTTAAAAGTAGAGGTATTAGTTCTTCTTTGAAGGTTTTGTAGAATTCTTTTGTAAAACCACCTGGTCCAGGACTTTTATTCTTGGGAAGGTTTTTGATAACTGTTTCAATTTCATTAGCTGTGATGGGCCTGTTCATGTTATCTAGTTCCTCTTTATTTAATTTTGGAAGTTTGTAGGTATCTAGGAAATCACCCATTTCTTCCAGGTTCTCTAGCTTGGTGGCATATAGTTGTTCATAGAAGCCTCACATGATATGTTGAATTTCTGTGGTGTCTGTTGTGATAGCTCCTCTTTCATTTAGTATCCAATTTATTTGGGTCTTGCTCTTTTTTGTTTTGTGAGTCTGGCTAAAGGTTTGTCGATTTTGTTTACTCTTTCGAAGAACCAACATTTACTTTCATTGATCTTTTGTATGGTTTTCCTATTCTCAATGTTATTTATTCCTGCCCTAACTTTAGTGATTTTTGTCCTTCTGGTTGCTTTAGGGTTCCTTTGTTGTTCTTCTTCTAGGTCTTTAAGATGTGCAATCAGGCTGTTTATTTGTGCTTTTTCTTGTTTCCTAATGTGTGCCTGTATGGCTACCAACTTCCATCTCAGTACTGCCTTAGCTGTGTTCCAAATATTTTGATAGTTTGTGTCTTCATTTTCATTGAACTCTCGAAACATTTTGATTTCTTCCTTTATTTACTCTTTGATTCATTCGTTGTTAAGGAGTGTACTGTTGAGCTTCCACATTTTGGAACTATTACTAATCTTTTGTTGATTGTTATGTGTTAGTTTAATTTCACTGTGGACTGAGAAGATGCTTGGGATGATTTCAATGCTCTTGAATTTGCTGATTCTGTCTTTGTGGCCTAACATATGGTCTGTCCTTGAGAATAACCCATGTGGAATTGAGTAGAATGTGCATTCCAGTTTCTTGGGATGAATGACTCTGAAAATGTCCAATAGTTCTAGTTTATCTATCTCTTCATTTAGCTCCCTCACGTCTTTATTGATATTCTGCCTGGATGATCTGTCAAGTTGAGAGAGTGGGGTATTGAAGTCCCCTACTATGACTGTGTTACTGTTAATATATTGCTGTAGCTTTCAGTAGATGTTTGATGCATTTAGATGGCTTCTCATTGGGTGCACAGATGTTAATAATTGTTAAGTCCTCTTGGTTGACTGATCCACGGAGCATTAAGTAGTGCCCATCCCTATCTTTTCAAATTTTATTTATTTGAAAGTCTATCATGTCAGATATGAGAACAGCTGTTCCTGCCCTTTTTTGTGGGCCATTGGTTTGTATGATAGTTTTCCATCCTATCACTTTGAGTCTGTGTTTGTCTTGTTGAGTTAGGTAGGTTTCCTGTAGACAGCATATTGTTGGGTTGTATTTTCTGATCCATGTTCCTACTCTGTGCCTTTTAATTGGTGAATTCAGGCCATTTACATTTATTGATATCAAAGATTGAAGATATTTTAACACCATCTTGTAGATTTTTAGAGTGTTCTGATAGATGGCCTATTTATGGTGGTCTGACTGTTTAAAGGAGACCTTTCAGAACTTCTTTCAAGGCAGGCTTGGTGATAGTTGATTCTTTCAACTGTTTCTTATCTGAGAAGGTTTTTATGCCTCCATCTAGTCTGAATGACAGTCTAGCAGGATACAGTAGTCTTGGTTGAAAGCATTTCTTACTGAGCACACGATAGATATCTTGCCATTCTCTTCTGGCCTGTAGTTTCTGTGGAGGAGTCTTCTGCTAATCTTATGGGTTTTCCTCTGTAGGTGACTCTTTGTTTTTCTCTTGCATCATTCAGGATCCTTTCTTTATCCTTATGCCATTCTATTCTAAATATGATGTGTGTTGGTGTCTTTAAGTCTGGGTTAATTCTGTTTGGGACCCTCTGGGCTTCTTGAACCTTTATATCTTTGATGTTGTCTAGAGTATAGAAGTTCTCAGCTGTTATCTCCTGAAGAATGCTTTCTTCCTGGGAGTCAGGCAGTAGCGCAGTGGGTTAAGCACATGTGGTGTGAAGTGCAAGGACCGGCATAAGGATACCGGTTATAGCCCCTGGCTCCCCACCTGCTGGGGTGGTGAAGCAGGTCTGCAGGTCTTTCTCTCCCCCTCTCTGTCTTCCCCTTCTCTCTCCATTTCTCTCTGTCTTATCCAACAACAACGATATCAATAACAAATATAACTACAACAATAAAAAACAAGGACAACAAAAATAAATAATAATTTTTTTTTAAAAAAAAGAATGCTTTCTTCCCCTCCCTCTTTTTCTTCCTCTGGCAAGCCAATAATACATATATTGTTTCTTTTAAAGTCATCCCATAGGTCTCTGTTGCTGTTTTCAGAATCTCTTAATCTCTTTTTGAGAACTCTTACTTCATTTTTTGTTGTCTCTAATTTGTCCTCAATATTGCTAATTCTGTCTTCAGCCTCATTGATTCTATTTTCTCTCCTCTCTACTGTTTTATGGAGTTCATCTATTTTATTACCCTCTTCTGATACTGTTTTAGCTTGTTCAGCTAGTTGTGTTCTTAGCTCAGCTATTTCAGCTTTCAGCTCTCTAATAACCTTGAGATAATTAGTGTTTTCTTCCAGAGTCTCATTTGTTATTTCTGCATTTCTGGTGACAATTCTTTCAAACTCTTTACTCACTCCTGTGGCTATTTCCTTAACTAGTGTTTGGATGTTGACCTCACTATTTTGTGGTTCAACCTTTGGGGGACTTTTAGCTGGAATATTGTCCTAGTTCATTTCTCCAATAATTCTTCTTGTTGGTTTACCTATTCTATATAGTATGTTATGAGGTCCCTTTCTCAGTTACTTCTCAAATTACTGATTACTCTTGCCTGGATTGACTTGTGTCTAAATAAGGTACTAATAGCATTCACAATTGTGGAAATTAACAGTTGTTTCAATATTATTTCAATTCCTGAGATGGAACACAGAAGATGTTAAAAGCCTCTTTTGTTTTTTTCCTCCCTGTAGGCTATGGGAGTCTAAGGGCTTTTAAACTACAAGTAGGCTTCTTATCTTAATCCCTCACTCCTGACCAAGAGATAAAGCAGGGTGGGGCAGGGATAATCCAGTGGTTATGCAAAGAGACTCTTACAGCCCCAATGCTAGGCCACTGAGGTTTAGATTTTCTCCTGAATTTCCTAGTTAGTTCTCTGCCTCTTGGTGTCAGCACAGGGCCTCCCTGCCACTGCTCCAGATTCTGTTGGTAGTAGCAATGGGGACTCACAGTTGTATTTGGTGAGTCTTAGGGGAGTACTCTCCTCCCTTCAGCCGTTTTTTTGTTGGTAAAACAGACTGGAGGTGGTGTCTCAACTGGTAAACTGCCGGACTGTTATCAGCCACTTAATCTCTCCCTAGGCTCCTCTCTATTCAGGAGCCACACGTGTTTGCGCTCACTGGTGATTTGGTGGGCTCCTGAAGTCGTTCTAGTCCTGTCTTGTTGTGGTTCCAGGTGGTCTCCTTTGGTCCCTAGTTGACTCAGGAGAGGAAAGGAGAGAAACACAGCTGCTGTTGCTCCATACCTCACCTCCAGAAGTCCCCTCTGCTTTATATCTTAACTCTTTTCATTTACCAGGTTCCAGATGCTACATGATGCCAACCTGACTTCCCTGGGCAGACGACCCCACCAATGTGTCCTGGAGCCTCTCCTCCCAAGATCCCTGCCCCACAAGGGAAAGAGAAAGACTGGGAATATGGGTCTACCTGCCAATGCCCATGTCCAGTGGGGAAGCAATTACAGAAGCCAGAACTCCCACATTCTGCACCCCATAATGACCCTGGGTCCATACTCCAAAGGTATAAAGAATAGGAAAGCTATCAAGGGAGGGGATGAGATACGGAGTTCTGGTGGTGGGAATTGTGTGGAAATGTACCCCCCTTATCCTATGGTCTTGCCAATATTTCCATTTTATAAATAAAAATTATATAAATAAAATTTTTAAAATGATCTGTGAGTTTCTGCCATGTGAAAAACCACCTCCTTTAACCATCACAACATTATAGGATGAACATCATTTTTTTTTTTAATTTTACTAGCTCTGGTTTATGGTGGTTCTGGGGACTTAACCTGGAACTTTGGAGCCTGAAGCATGAACGTATTTTTGCATAATCACAATGCTACCTCCCCTGCCCTTCTCATTTCTATCTTAGGAATAAGGAAATAAAGGCACAGAGAGGTGAAAGGACTTGTCATGATCACACAGAGTGTAGTGAAGCTAGGCGTCAAATACAGAGATCTTCCTACTCCAAAGCCTCTGACTCTTCCATCACAACAAACTGCTTAATCACACAGTTGCTCCTATAAGAGTCCAAACGAACTGTTTTTCCTGAAGACAAAATTACAACCAGGCGCCAAGTCCCCATAGTTAGAAACAGCTGTTCACCAAAGATTCTGTTTTGTGTTACTAATCATCTGAAAAGAAAGCTTATTTCTAACCAGTACAAATGTCATGCCTACACTCAAGAATAGAGGGGGGGAAATGAATCTGAAAGTTATAGAGTACCAGTTTCACTAAATTAAATATGCTGCTAGCCTCTGGCCACAGTCAGATCTGACTTGACCCTTGTCCTAGCTGGCACTCCCACCATTCAGGCAGGTCATTTTCTGGGCCCCACGGAAAAACTCCAACCTTTGTCTTCACCATGCATAGAGTTGGGAGAGAAGCCTTTCCCCATTTTGTTTCCACTGTGACACTGTGCAATGGACAGAGCAATTACTAGGTAACGGGAAGCAAACAACAAATGCAAACTCAGAACAACAGATGAGAGACAGATGTTGAGGCTTCCGGTGCTAACAAGTATCAGCTGGGGGTGGCAGGTCTGCTATGATCCATCGTAGCAGAGTCTGGAGGAATGGGTGACACAGCCAATCTGCAGCCTAGGAACAGTGAAGAGCTTCAGAAGGTTGTGGGGTGGCACAGGGACACAGCTAAACTTGGGCTTTAGAGAGATGTCTCTGGCTGCAAGGAGGAAGTAGAATGGGGACCTGAACATAGGGATCTGTAGAAAAGCAGACACAGAGGATCTGGGGACTACTTGGACTGAGACAGGGCAGGGGAGAGAAATAGTCTCAGTAAACTGCCCAGTATATGACCTGAGAGAGTGGTTTTTCAATGATGTCAGTGAAACCAATGTCCTCTTGATAAACAAATGCCTGCTGGCAATGTTCTTTCCTTCTCCCAGGGCCAAATACTGTGATTCCAAGGAGCAGCAAAGACACACAGGGTTTATCCCAACATCCAATACTGACCTCGGCTTTTTGGAATGCCTGCTTCTTCAGAACAGGGAATCAGCATCCAGACAAAAGGCCAGAGTGTCAGTTTCCTGAACCCCAGGCAGTGTTTTCCTCAACTGCAATGTGTCATGTGGCTCAGAGGAAACTGCACTTCGGCAGGGAATCTTCCATGCCTGCAGTCCAGTCCTGCAGACCCACAGGTGCTGACTAAGTCCTGATGAGTGCCAGGCAGAAGGAAGTGCCCCACACTGAATTCAACTTTCATAGTTCCCCCACAGTTCCAAAACAGTTTTTTTTTTCCCTAGAGATGGGAAGGGGGAAGGAAGAAGGGGGAAGGGGGAAGGTAGAAGGGAGGGAGGAGGAGGAGAGGAGAGGAGATGGGAGGGGAGGGGGAGGAAAGAGGAGATGGGAGGGGAGGGGCAGGGAGAGGAGGGGAGAGGAGAGGATGGGAGGGGAGGTGAGAGGAGGGGAGGGAGAGGAGAGGAAGGGAGAGGAGAGGAGAGGAGGGGGGGAGAGGAGGAGAAAAGAGGGGAGGGGAGGGAAGGGGAAGGGAGGGGACCACACCACTCCATCATCCATGAAGCTACCCTGGTGCTACAGTGATAGCAGGGTTTAAACCTAGGATCTCAAGCACGACAAGGTGCCCTACCAGGTAATCTATCTCCCAGCCCACACAGAAACAGTTCTGTTAATGCTGTGTCCAACTTCTCATTCTAATCATATCTGTCTTTCCCTTTCAACTCTGTGCACCAAGTTCCAATCAGGGCCTCAGTGAGAAGAAACAGGGTTACCCAGCCAGACTGCCCCCACATCCCCGGCCAGCCTTCTGCTAACATTGTGCAGCTGACCTGTGCCTTGAACCTAGTGGCAGCTGCTGGCAACACTCTTACTTCATGAGGTTCTGTGTGAAGGCACAGATTTCTTCCAGGGAAGCCTATACTAGTTCCTGGCACTTCATCTCCTGTCCACTCCCATTCTACAATGTTTTCTTTTATTATTATTATTTCTTTATTTATTTAAAAAAGGAGACATTAACAAAACCATAGGATAGGAGGGGTACAACTCCAACAATCCCCACCACCAGATCTCAGCTCTGGGTCAGTCTCACCTCATTCCACGTTACTGCTTCCATCTCCAAAAGCTTCATGAGACAGGGTGGGTCCTCCCCACTTTGCTCATACCTTAGTCTCCTCTCCCCTCCACTTGAGGGCTCACAGGCACTAGCCACCACCCCCTAAATGCAGTCCACAGTGATTCCTACTTTAAAAACCCCTGAACTCTGAGATCCTTTCCTCTACTCCTGGCCTCCCTCTCATTCCCTTTATCCTACTCAAATCTGTGCTTTGTCCACTTGTTGAGTTTCCCTGGCCAGTGGTAATTTTGGCCTCCCTCTCCAGACAAAACCTTGCAGACCACCTGCTTCCCTTCTTTTCTTCCCTACTTTTCTCTCTCCTATCTGTCCTGGTCCTGGCTCTCAGAGCAGCCTCACAGCCAGACTCTCTGCTCGTCATTGCTACCACCCTTACCTCACACAGACTGTTTGTTTATTGCAAGGCCTCCTGGAAGCTCCCTAAGCCAGTCAGTTCTGTCCCTGAGTCACTTTGTAAAACACAAATTTGACTGTGTTATCCACCTTTGAAATCCCTCAGTGAGCTCCTCCAAGATTAGCAATATAAAACTCAGAATCTACAAGGACTGGCATAAGGATCCCGGTTCAAGCCCCCAGCTTCCCACCTGCAGTGGAGTTGCTTCACAAGCAGTGAAGCAGGTCTGCAGGTGTCTCTCTTTCTCTCCCCCTCTCTGTCTTCCCCTCCTCTCTCCATTTCTCTCTGTCCTATCTAATAACAACAACATCAATAACAACAATAATAACTACAACAGCAATGAAAAACAATAAGGGCAACAAAAGGGAAAATATATAAATATAAAAAATTAAATAAATAAATAAATAAAAATAAAACTCAGAATCCTTTGTCACAACTTAGATCTCTTCCTAGCCTCACTGGCCTCCTGCCCTACCCACAGCCCAATCCAATGTCTGGTCGAGCCTGGCTCCCTGAACATGTCTCTGCTCCTGGACTATATGATGTGCCTAATGTCTTCAAGTTCTCAGTGTGAGCCTCAAGATGTCTCTGTCCTCAAACCATGGGGTTTGCAATTGTCTTACTATCTCCTCTGTTGCTGATCTTGCCATTGATTCTTGTAGTTCCAGTCTCTCACTCATGGTCCTGGTCTTGCAGGACAGACCTAGACATTTTTCTCCATCAAAACAGACTTCTCATTGTTCTTCAAACATCCACGTGTAGTTGAGTGTATCTGTCTTTACAGAAAGCCATGGTCACCTTATTCTCTTGGCCCCTTTATTCACACTTGACCTGCACTGGTGTTGTCCAGGTACAGAGACACATGCTCAGGGAGCCAGGCTCGACCAGACATTGGATTGGGGTGTGGGTTGGGGAGAGAAGGGCAGCGAGGCGAGGAAGACAACGGAGTCTGAGTTTTATATTGCTAACCTTGGAAGGACTCACTGGGAGATTTCAAAGGTGGGTAACACAGTCAGATTTGTATTTTACAAACTCTTCACCCTGCTTCCTACTTAAACTTTTTCCATGATAACCTTAAACCCTAAATACTTCTCATCTATAGCAATATTTGCAGAAGCAGTAAGAAGTCTGGAAAAGCACAGCATTTTACCACTTCATGAGTCTGGTACCCCATGATTCATCTCCATAACACTTGTGCCCACTGGACACCCATCCACTAGCCTCTATGACCCTGAACGGCCCAAGAGACACTGGCTTCTGATGAGAATGACACACTGACTTCTGATGAGCCCTTGGTAAGCCCTGACATCCCTGGTGACAGTGTCTTGAAGGAGCATAGAAATAAGAGAACAGCAGGCCCACTTTTTCTTCTTCCCAGACACCATGTACCAAAAGTAGCATTAAATTTTGCTAACCACATTATCTGCCTTTTTCATGAATTACCCATTCTGCCTGAAATGTCCTTCTAAATTCCAACTTCAGTACCTCAATTACCCACAAAATATGATCCCTCTCAGCCTTCAAGGTTCAGTGCCAATGTCCCAACTCCAGGGCGGAATGAGTCTCCCCACAGTCTCCCCTCAGGGTCCTTAGGGAACCTTGATGTTAGTCTTCATTTAGACCTCAGCCTCCCCACCATCCAGAGAACCAAGATGTAAAACCCAGATCTCAAAGACCCTAAGTACAGTGCACTAACCTTTCTGGGCCTCCTCTGGGCCACTGGCTCCCACATAGGCATCACTGGCTGTTCAGTTAGCATGATCCCATGTCCATAATGCAAAACAACTACTGAGACAATGCACTTAGGAGAAATAACAGGTGCCAGAGACTGAAAGCCTCTGGTGAGTATAGTATTGCCCAATTTCTTTATTTATATGTATATTTCCTTTTTGTTGCCCTTGTTGTTTTAATTGTTGTTGTAGTTATTGTTGTTGATATTGTCATTGGACAGAGATAAATCAAGAGGGGAGGGGAAGACAGAGGGGGAGAGAAAGACAGACACCTGCAGACCTGCTTCACCACCTGTGAAGTGACTACCCTGCAGGTGGGGAGCCAGGGGCTTGAACCGGGATCCTTATAGCAGCCCTTGTACTTTGCACCATGTACGCTTAACCCTCTGCACTACCACCCAACTCCCTGCCCAATTTCTATGGTCCTGTCTTTACTTCCTTTCTAAGTCACACCTACTACTTCTGAGTGTCGTTCCCTTTTTTTTTTTTTTTTTTTTTGTAATTTCTTCCTTCCTTTCTTTCTTTCTCTTTCTTTTTCCTCTTCTCTCTCTGGGTCTTAATGGAATTGGAGTTCAGAGCCCTCTGGTCATCTTCCCATAACATTTACCCCTCTGGGAGTATGGACCAAAATTATTTTTTTTTAATTAGTGATTTAATAATGATCAACAAGATTTTGGGATAAGAGGGATACAATTCCATAAAATTCCCACCAGCAGAGTGCCATATCCTCTCCCCCCTACCCCCCTACCACTTAGAAGTTCCCCTATTCTTCATCCCTCTGGGAATATGGACCCAGGATCATTATGGGATACAGAAAGTAAGAGTTCTGGCTTCTGTAATTGCTTCTCTGCTGGGCATGGATGTTGGTAGGTCGATCCATACCCTCATCCTGTTTCTATCTTTCCTAGTGGGGTAAGGTTCTGGAGACACATTGGTAAGGTCATCTGCCCAGGGTGAAATCATAGTAGCATCTGTAAATGGGTGGTTGTGTCTTAGTAAGTTTCTGGAGAGATCCTGGATGTTTTATGTTGAGTCTTCAGGTGATATTTTGTTGTTGTTTTTTCTAGTTTATCAAGAACATGATCTTAAACAGCTCCTACTCCATAGCTATCCCTCCAGAAGTCTCTCTCCCTTTCTATCTCCACCTCCATCTTGACTTCTCTGTTTCTATCCAATAAAAAATATTTTTTATTTTATTTTTTTTCTTTCTTTCTTTTTTTAAAATTTTATTTATTTACTACTGGATAGAGACAGAGAGAATTTGAGAGCGGAGGGGAAGACAGAGGGAGAGAGACAGAGAGATGCCTGCAGCCCTGCTTCACCACTCATGAAGCTTTCCCCCTGCAGGTGGGGACCAAGGGCTTAAACCTGGGTCCTTGTGCATTGTAACATACGCACTTAACCAGGTGCACCACCACCTGACCCCATAAATAAAATATTTTTTAATTTCCGGTTTTTTGTTTGTTTTCAGTGTGGCCAAAGTCTGGCACTTGTGTGATTTCATTGCCCTCAGTCAATTTGTTTCAGATAGAGATGGAGAAAAGAAGAGATATCACAACACCAGAGCTTCATCACCCCCAACCGCATGCATGCCAAGGCAGACATCTCATCAAGTGAGCGACTTCTCTGGCCTCCTAGTTTGGATATTTAAAAATGCCTCTAAGAAACTGTTGGGCCTTCAGTGCCACAGGCTGGGAGCTGAGGGGGGGAAATAAGTAGGCAACATTGATGGGGAGAAATGCTACCCTGAAAATGTACTTCAGACCTCCTTTGCTATGCAAGCTTTACCCAACTGAGTCCTGGCAGCCAGGATTACACCCAGTGACCCTGCAACCCAATTCACCCTGTGGTGACTTTACCACAGCATGTAGGCTAAACATAGCTATAAACTATTATGCTGCAAAAATGTATCTGCATTAACTGGCAGCTTTTGATAAAACTGGTTACTTGTCAGAATTAACAAGGGATGGGACAGTTATGATTCCATATCCATATAGTTCCATATTGCTGCATTTTCCTTGCCCTCTGCTGATCATTAACTCATCGTCTCCCTGGTTTCCTCTAAGCCCTGGGAAGATGTCCTTGTGGTCCCCCTTGCACAAACAAGTGGAGGTCATGACAAGCCACAGTTATCAACAGCATTTGGGAATTTGAATCTCCAATAGGCTGAATTCACAAGGCAAAGCCCTTACTTTGGGGGAAGTGGTTACACCACAAAACAGACATTCTCATAATAATGTTTCCTCAGTTGGTGCACACCTCCCATTGGCAACATGCTTAAACATGGTGAAACAATGTTCCCTTAAAGTACTTCACCTCTCTTCATTCATTTGTTCATTCTCCATTCATTTAACAACCTGCTTAGTGAGAAACTAAGGAGGTAGATCCTCTGGGCAGGAAGTACTAAGAGAGAAGAAAGAAAGAAAGAAAGAAAGAAAGAAAGAAAGAAAGAAAGAAAGAAAGAAAGAAAGAAAGGAAGGAAGGAAGGAAGAAAGAAAGGAAGGAGGGAAGGAAGGAGAAGAAAGAAGGGAGGGAGGGAAGGAGGTAAAGCCAAAAAGAACTACAAAAAAATAGTAAAATTCAACCAGTAGCCTGCTGGTTAGTAGTAACACTGGTATTTTTTATTATTTTTAAATTTCTTACATAGGATAATACAAAAGGTAAATGAGATACCAAAATTATCAGAGTGAAAGAAGCCATATGAATTAATTACATTAGGTGTCTACTGCTGGGAAATTGTGCAGATGCATTCACATCTGCCATGTTTTCCCCTCAGGCTACTAGTTCCCGTGAGAGTTGGGACATTCTGGGAGTGCCTGTTCCGCCATGTTATGCCCTCAGGACATTGTCTATATCCCCCCCCCCCATATCTGGAGTGCTTTGGTCACTCCTCCCCCCTCCCATTCTCACGAAAGTTATCATCCTATCCTGGAGTGCTATGGTTACTCCTCCCCCTTCCCATTCTCATGAAAGCTACTCCTATAAAAGCCTTTCTTCTTCCGCACCTCGCTCTCTCACCAGCGCTTCACTCCGGTGTTCAGACGCAGAAAAGGTTACTGCGTGAGGCGGCCATTTTCTCTACCTCCACATGGCCCAACCTGCCTCTCTAGCACCCAACTCTGAGGTGCCAGCGCAAATAAAGATTTGTGTTTCCTCTTCGCTCCGGACCACCTCTCTCTCTCTTCTCCACCGCCCACGCACAACAACAGTCTACAAGATGATGTGGTATAACAAACAACCTTCAAATCTCAGACACAGTGATTTCACACTCATAGATCAGTAGAAGAAAACATTTACATGACTATATCAAACTAAAAAGCTTCTGCACTACTAAGAAAATTGTCAACTATATGAAAAGATACCAAATGGGAAAAATATTAATAAATTATATGTGTGATAAAGATTTACTATCTGAAATACGTAAAGAACCTAGTCAGGCAACACAACAGCAAAAATGGGGGGGGGGCCAGGGGGCTGGGCTGTTGTGTTGCACAGTGGGTTAAGTGCACATGGTGTAAAGCACAAGGACCAGCATAAGGATCCTGGTTCGAGCCCTCGGCTCCCCACCTGCAGGAGGGTCACTTCACAAGCAGTGAAGCAGGTCTGCAGGTGTCTATCTTTCTCTCCCCATCTGTCTTTCCCTCCTCTCTGATTTCTCTCTGTCCTATCCAACAACAATGACAGCAATAACAGTAATAATAATAATAATAATGATATATAAGGGCAACAAAAAGGGGAAAGATAGCCTCCAGGAACAGCGAATTCCTCGTGCAGACACTGATCCTCAGCAATAACCCTGGAGGCAAAAAAAAAAAATACACTGGGATCCTGTTGTGTCACCTAGACAATAATCAAGGGAAGACAAGAGGCTGTGCCTCTGTGTTCAAGACTATACTGTAAACCAGTAAGCCCCCAATAAAAGAATTTTTGTAATGGCCAAAGGGGGACTGAGCAGTATTAGCACCTAGTAGAGCACACATGTTACCATGCACAAGAACCTAGGTTCAAGACCCCAGTCAGCCCCCACCTGCAGGTATACGTTTCATGAGAAATGAAACAGTGCTGCAGGTATCTCTCTTTTTCTCCCTCTCTCTTCTTCTCTAATTCTATCTCTATTAAGAAGAAAAAAAAGGAGAAGGAGAAGGAGAAGGAGAAGGAGAAGAAAATAGCCATCAGGAGCAGTGGAGTCACTGTATAGGCATGAAGACCCAGTGATAACAACAGCAATATAGTTTCAGAAAGCAGACTCTCCTCCAGAAAACAAATATTAGAATTACATGTTGAATATATTAATGGAGTTTCATCAAAGTACAGCTGGGGTTTCTAGTAAGGAAACCAATCATTGCCTGGAGGTTGGTGACTGTGTGTGGACAATGAGAACAGGAGGGGAGGGAGAGAAAGACTCAAGTAGAGACCTGGCACTGAGCGGCTGGTGGGCACCATGACCTGCAGTTGCTTCAGATCTACATGGCACACTTAAAGGACCTGTGCAGAACTGTTCAGAAATCTAATGGCTTAGGAAAAGGACTACTGCTATTTACATCTATAGAAACTACAGGCTCTTGAGTAAACCAGGGGAACCAGTGAGCTGAACAACGTAATCTTGTGGCTGGAGGGAAGCCAACCAAACTCTAAGATATCTCAGTTGTCGGGAGTCAGGCGGTGGCGCAGCGGGTTAAGCACATGTGGCGCAAATCGCCAGGACCTGCGTAAGGATCCCAGTTCGAGCCCCCGGCTCCCCACCTGCAGGGGAGTCGCTTCACAAGCGGTGAAGCAGGTCTACAGGTGTCTGTCTTTCTCTCCTCCTCTCTGTCTTCCCCTCCTCTCTCCATTTCTCTCTGTCCTATCCAACAACAACGACATTAATAACCACAACAATGTTAAATAACAAGGGCAACAAAAAGGAAAAATAATTAATTAATTAATTAATTTAAAAAAAAAGATATCTCAGTTGTCATAGAGAGGTGAATGGGGTCAGACTGCCCTGCACACAGGAAAAGTAACTTTGACCTCATAGCAGAGTTTCCACTTTTAGGAAATAGTCTGGGAAGAATTCAAAAAAGATCTATGTACCCTAGTGTTCACTGTAACATTATTTGTAATAGCCCAATATATTCAAACAATCTAAATGTTCAGTTTTAATGAGGGAATGAAAAATGATACATATTCAGACATGGATATACATATATATATATATATATATCCATGGATTATTGTTCAAGCATAATAGGAAGAAAATGTTGCCATCTGCAAGAAAATTCATAAAACCTGAAGGTATTATGCTAAGTTAAATAAGTCATAAAGCAAATAATGTATCACTTATATATGGAATTTAAACAAGCAAACAAAAGAAAATCTCATAGGCACAGAGAACTGGCAACTGTCAGAGAAACATGGTAGTGAGAGGAGGTTAAAAGTGGGTAAAAAGGTTAAAAGCTTCTAGTTATTTAATAAGTAAGGCCAGTGAAATGGCTCAGCCTGTTAAAGCACTAATTTGCACATGCTTAATCCTTGGCACCGCTTTATATGCCAAGCTGAGCAGTTCTCTCTCTCCTCCCTCTCTCATTTTCTCCTTCTTTCTCATAATAAATAAATAAATCCTTAAAAATAATAAAGCCCAAAAAACACAATAATAATAAAGCCACAGGGCTGTAATGTATATGATGATTATCACTAATAATATTGCATTATATAGTTAGAAATTGCTAAGAGAATATATTTAAAAGTTCTCACAAAAGAGAAAAAATTAACTATGTATAGTGATAAATATTAACTAAATTTATTATGGTGACCATTTCACCATATGTACAAATACTGAATCATTTTGCTATACATCTGAAACAATTTTTTTCTTTTTTATTTATAAAATGGAAACACTGACAAGTCTATAATATAACAAATTTAATATATGTCAATTATTATAATAAAAAATAAATATAATAAATGAGTTAATGAACATTTCTTACTTCTGTCCACCAAAAAGGCCTAAAAGTAATGGCAACTAGTAGCATTTTTTTTTTTTACCCCAACCAGATGTGGCTTCTAAATATTATTCTCCACTAAAAGAAACCAGCACCCCTGAAGAAAGCACTAATTCCAGGTTTTGGCAGGAAATTTACATGACACTAAGATACCTCTGTGTACCAAAGAACAAGAAACCTATAAAAAATTAATATGATCAAATTACAAATATATAGAAGAGAATATGAAAGAGTTCTAAGTGATTTAAAACAGGATACTTTATGCATCAAACAGAATAGTGACCACAACTGTTTGAAATGCACAGTAAATATAAAAAGTCAAGTTTGAAGCCAGATCTCCCACCTTCTGCACCCTATAAAAAATCTTTGGTCCATACACCCAGAGGCATAAAGACTAGGACTAGGAACCCTACTAGTGGGGAGGAGGGTATATAGAATTCTGGTGGTGGAAATTGTATGGAATTGTACCCCTCTTATCGCACAATCATGTCAATCATTATTAAATCACTAATAAAAAAAAAAAGGAAAGAAAAAAGTCAAGTTCATTATAATACAGAGAGATACTGAAAACAAAACACATATTGACAGAACTTTTTTCTGTATAACTTTTAAAGACATCTTCAGTGAAACAAATCCAATTACAAAGAAGACTAAGGCAAGTATAAACCTTGGGACTACATCAAATTAAAAGCAAAAGAAACCACTGCCCAAACCAAGAGACCTCTCACAGAATGGGAGAAGATCTTTACATGCCATACATCAGACAAGAGGCTAATAACCAAAATATATAAAGAGCTTGCCAAACTCAACAACAAGAAAACAAATAACCCCATCCCAAAATAAGGAGAGGACATGGACAGAATATTCACCACAGAAGAGACCCAAAAGGCGAGAAACACATGAAAAAATGCTCCAAGTCTCTGATTGTCAGAGAAATGCCAATAAAGACAACAATAATATACCACTTCACTCCTGTGAGAATGTCATACATCAGAAAAGGTAACAGCAACAAATGCTGGAGAGGTTGTGGGGTCAAAGGAACTCTCCTGCACTGCTGGTGGGAATGTCAATTGGTCCAACCTCTGTGGAGAACAGTCTGGAGAACTCTCAGAAGGCTAGAAATGAACCTACCCTTTTATCCTGCAATTCCTCTCCTGGGGATATATCCTAAGGAACCCAACACACCCATCCAAAAAGATCTGTGTATACATGTTCTTAGCAGCACTATTTGTAATAGCCAAAACCTGGAAGCAACCCAGGTGTCCAACAACAGATGAGTGGCTGAGCAAGTTGTGGTACATATACACAATGGAATACTACTCAGCTATTAAAAAATGGTGACTTCACCGTTTTCAGCCCATCTTGAATGGAGCTTGAAGAATTCATGTTAAATGAAATAAGTCAGAAACAGAAGGAGGAATATGGGATGATCTCACTCTCGGGCAGAAGTTGAAAAACAAGATCAGAAGAGAAAACACAAGTAGAACCAGAACTGGAATTGGCATGTTGCACCAAAGTAAAAGACTCTGGGGAGGGGGTGGGAATACAGGTCCAAAAAAGGATGACAGAGGACCTAGTGGGGGTTGTATTGTTATGTGGAAAACTGAGAAATGTTATGCATGTACAAACTATTGTATTTACTGTCAAATATAAAACATTAATCCCCCAATAGAGAAAAAAAAAGAAAAAAGAAAACAAAACACATACAAACACACATACATACACCAACACCACTAAGATAAGGCAGGCAGTCACTGCTTATGAAAAGAAAGAATTGGAGTGTTTGTCTTTTGTAATAATAGCATCCCTAGTTGATGAGGGAAAATATGTTAAGAACCCAGTATAGGGGCCAGATGGTGGCCTGGTTAAGCGCATATGTTACAGTGTGCAAAGACCTGGGTTCAAGCCCCCGGCCCCCACCTGCAGGGGGAAAGCTTTGCAAGCAGTGAAGCAGGACTGCAGGTGTCTCTCTGTCTCTCTCTCTTTCTATCACCCCCTTCTCTTTCGATTTCTGGCTGTCTCTATCCAATAAATAAAGATAGTAAATGTTTAAAAAAAAATACTTAAAGGGAGTTGGGCAGTAGCGCAGCGGGTTAAGCGCACATGGTATGAAGCACAAGCGCTGGCATAAGGATCCCAGTTCGAGCCCCTGGCTCCCCACCTGCAGGAGGGTTGCTTCACAGGCAGTGAAGCAGGTCTGCAGGTGTCTGTCTTTCTCTCCCCCTGTCTTCCCCTTCTCTTCATTTCTCTCTGTCCTATCCAACAACAACGACATCAATAACCACAACGTTAAACAACAAGGGCAACAAAATGGAAAATATATAAATATATTTTTTTAATTTTCTTAAAAAAGAACCCAGAACAAGGTGGTGGAAGATGATAAGTTGGTGGGGGGTATGGTGTGCTGACATAAGATAAAGTACACATGGCAAAGATATTCTTGTAAATCACCATTTCCCCCAATAAAGAAACCTAAGAAGAGATTTAAAAAAAAAAAAAGAATGAAACAAAGAAACAGGAAGAAATAAAAAAGAAGAAGCAGAGATAGCTCATGCTAAAGCTAGAAACACAGCTGGCTCTCCAAACAGCCTGAACTCTATGCCCACAGATTCTGTAAAATGCCCTTTTATCCTGCTAATGTATTTCTCTTCTGCATATTCAGCTTCTTTATAATGGATCTCTATTCCTTGCTTTAAAAAAAAAAAAGTCTGCCTAAAATAACTGTAAGGCCTGTTATCAACTGCTAAGCATTTCCAGGAATTTTTTTTAAAGACCACAATCATTTTTTTTATCTTCCCTGACATACTATTTTTTAAAATGTACATATGCTTTCAATGAAAATATGAAAGTACTTTGCTGTGGCAACTAACTTCAAAATCAGAATGAAGGTAACTGCCAACATTTAGGATCAACCAATAGAAAGGTCCCTCAAATCTCCTGCTTAGTAGTATTCTCAGCAGAAGTCTGGAAAAAGGACTTAGTGTGGCAAAGCCTGACTTGGGCATAGACCATGGACATCACCTGCACCCGGCCCTACAGGGAGACACTTTCTGAATAACCCAAGCACCTGAGTCAAATAATGTACTCCATGAAGAATGGAAAGGTTCTGCATGCATGGGGTTAACTTGATAACATGTATGTAGAGACTGGAAGAGAGAAACTAAGTCACTTTGACAGTAGATGACCAAATGCTCTTTTCTCAGTCACAGTGTTAACAGGAAAATTTAAAGGACAAATAAATACAGACCTCTGGCTGGATTGCTTTAAACACAGGTATGTCCATTAATGTGATTTGACTCTGCAACAAAAGAGAATCACACTGTTAGAAAAAATTGAAGATAAAAGCCATGTTACCCCGATTTCATAGAGAGTAATGACACATTCTTACAAGCCATATTCCCTCCCTGAAATAAAAATCTAGAATAGAGTTAAAAATAGGGTAAAATTCTAAAATGCCTCTTCCACCTCTTCTCTCTTCATAAATCCTGATCCACACCCTTCTTTCTTGAATACAGTTGAATGTCTAACTTGAGACTCAATAACAGTAGTTTGGAGGGTGGGACTGAGAATAATGGGAACATTTTAGTTTGGATATTTTTATGTTACTTGAGCTTTTGTTTCAAGCATGAATTACTTTGGTAATGTTAAAAGTTGTAAACACAACATTAAAATTAGAATACTAAGCAGACACTATCTATTACTCTGAATTTAATCTTTATCATTGTGGCTTATAGAAATTGTACATTTCTTCTGAAGTCTGTGCCTCCCCTAAATTATATGGTAGAGAAAAATATTCAAGATGTATCCACAGGCCCACTAACTACTTATACCACCAGCCACAATGAGAAAACTACAGAAATTGAGAGAAAACATTTGGAAACTTTCACAGCAAATCACCAAGACATTTTTATTGTATTTTTTTAAGTTACCAGTCCACACAAGACTAGAAATATAAAGAACTGTTCCTTTACACCTCAGCAAGTTTGAGAAGCACTAATGCGGTCACTGCAGAAAACACGTAACAGGTTAAAAGGCTGCTCCTGTCATTAGAACCTCATTTGGCATTAACAGGAGGAGCACAGCTGATGACAGTTTTGCAGATTGAGGCACAGGCTGAACTGACTTCGTAAAATCTACCTACCTCTCCACATGTCACAGCAGGCCAGGTGTCAGTTAACAAGTGGAGCTGTGACAGGCCAGGGGAAGGAGAGCTGAGTGTCTTTGCATGTTTATTAATATAAGAAGACCTGCAGTTCCCTGGACACTTGTCATCTGGAAAGGCTTGATGAGTGGAACACACATAGGTTCTGAAATCAGTAGGACCTGGATCTAGACATCATCAGCAATATTATCTTTGACACATGACTAAATATTTCCCAGTTTCAGGTACCACAACTAGAAAATGGGGACAATACTCTCTGTCTTCCAGGATCTTTGTGAAAATTCAAGACTAGAAGTACAGAGTGCTTCCCTCCTGACAAGTGTGTCCATTCTTCTCTCTCTCGCTCGCTCTCATCTCCTCACCCTACCCCATATGATAATGGCAAAATAGAAGTTATAGAGAGAAAGCCTCATGTCCTAACCAATACATGAGCCAGAAAATAAGACACAGTTCATCTGAAATCCATGCATCAAAGTTTCTCTAGACAACACTTTAAGGAAGCTGTTCTATTAAACCAGCAAATACTGTCATTTTTCAAAAAGCCTCAAAAGCCTCAGAATATGGCAATGTATACTATATGTTAACTGTAATTATAACCTTGGCTAAGTACAAAATTTAGCACATTTGGCACAATTTTAAAAGTGATCCAAGATCACCAGATTCCTGAGAAGTGTTAGTTGCAGGTTAAAGCATTCCATCCTCAAGGCTGAACATGTGAGGAAAATAAACAGGTCATTTCAGCAGTCTCTGTATTCCCATCAAAAGGCCAGTAAGGCACAAGGTATGGGATATGCTGCCTTAAAGGAAGCTCAGTAGAGAGATGGTGGGTAGTACCCAAACTAAAGAAGCACCCTAAAGTTTCCCTCACCAGTGACAGTGGATCAATGACATCAGCACAGTGTGAATGTGACTCTTAATAATACAGTGCCCTGAGGCTAGTCAACCCTGAAGACCTCTAGGTCTGTGTCTAACCTAGAGTTAAGGAGTCCAGAGCTACAACCTGAGCAATGCAAGCAGACTAGCACTTCCCCTGCCAGACCCGGAGAAATTGTTAGCCAAGTGCTCCTCACATTTGTATTAATTCTGCCAACCTGGGGAACAGAAAGGCCTTGTGAAAACAAGAGATTTGAGCTGAAAGCTCAGAGGACCTGGGAAATCTCTTCCTACCCGGGAGAACAAGCAGGATGTTTGAAATGTCATTTAGGAAAAGAACCAAAAGTCTGCTAATGTGAAAATGAGAAATCTTCCCTTTCTACCCTGCCATCAGTTCTGGGATTTGCTACTGAGTTTCCAACTGGCTTATTAAAATACTAACTTTACATTTCATATTTTTTATGACCTAACTTTGGAATATTATGATCCCTGCTCAAACTATAATTCAGGTGTTTTATTTCAAACAAGCAGTAACAACAAAGGTCACTGGACTTAAAATGGATTGACTGGTCCCAGACACCCAATCTGAAGGTTTTCAAAACTCCAGCCTCAACAGAAGCCTGAGATAACCAGGGTCTCCTGTCTTCCAGCAACAAGCACACAGTGTAAGGAGCACACTCATGAGAAAGCCTCATAATCACTTCTCCTTATTTTTAGAAAGAGCCTGAATACATGATGTCCAGTTACGCTAGTCATCTGACAATGCCTTCTGTAGTTCTAATCCTTTTCCCCATTTCCTCCTTTCCCCTTATCCAGTGTCCCAGGAAAATCTAGGCTTTTTAGAGAAATGCCCAATCTCCACTTTATATGTGTTTCTGTACAGATTGAACCACTACTTGGATCACTTCACAATGTGACAGTAAAGGTGGTGGAAAAGATATTGTGTAGATAGATGAAAGCTACCTAGCATACAAAAAAACTGTTTAATGTTTTTTGCTTATGTTGAATGTAGGATTCCTCCCCTCTAACAGTAGCTAAATAAATCCTCTCTTCTCAGTCACAACCTTAGTATAAGACTGTCTCAGCTCTCAAATAAACAAAAACAGCTGTTCGCTAATCAGCTGTATGCCTTATAATAGAAGATAGCTTTAAATTTGCATTTATATCATTCCATCAATGTGAGACCATAAGGGTTCACAAGACAAAAAGTAATCAACTGCAAAGATACATTTCTGCTTCTCCTTCAACAGCCACAGGAAGCACATGTCTGGCAATTTTAGAATTGTAGTTAGGAAAATGCAAATTAAACAGAAAGATACCATTCCCTCTTCCATCAGTGCTATCAAGGCAGATGGAGCCATAAACCCTCTGCTCTTTTTGGAAAGCAAATTGGCCATGGCTCATAGAAAAAAGAAAAAAAAAAAAAAAAAAAAGGAAGAAAGGAGGGGAGGGGAGGGGAGGGGAGGAGAAGGGAAGGGAGGGGAGGGGAAGGAAGGGGAGGAGAGGGGAGGAAAGAAAAAGCACTTATTTTTGTAGCCAGAGAAGTAGCCCAACTAGTAGAGTGCAGGACTTGCATGCCTAAGGTTCCCAGTTCAATGACCAGCACTGCATATACCAAATGATGTTCTAGCTTTTATTGTTTCTTTCTTTTATGTGGAATTCTACTGCATATGAAATGAAATTTTAAGATACAACTTTTCTTAAACAAAGTTTTTAACCTTTTGTTTTTTTCAAAATTCAAGCTTGCAGGGGCCAGGCAGTGGCACACCTGGTTAAGCACTCACAGTGCACAAGGACCTAGGATCAAGCCTCTGGTCCCCACCTGCAGGGGGAAAGCTTCATGAGTGATAAGGCAGGGCTGCAGGTGTCTCTCTCTCCCTCTCTATTTCCCCCTCCCCTCTCAGTTTCTCTGTCCCTATATAATAATAAATGAATAAAACTATAAAAATTAAAAAGTCAAGCTTGCAAAAATAGCTACAAAAATAATACAATGAACTTTATAACCTTTCACCTACCTTTAGTAATTATTAACATTTTACTTCATATGCTTTATCTTTATGTAGTAAAAACTACATGGGCTATTGTTTCTGAATGATTTGAAAGTAAAATGCAGATTATGATACTTCACCCCTAAATATTTCAAGCAATTGTTGCCTAAGGACAAAGATTGTATATAACAGCTTGTCTTCTTACATAACAGTAAAACTATGGCAAAATTATCACCTCAGGAAGTCTATCATTGGTACAACAGTTACTACCTATAATGCTATCCACATTCAAAACCTGATAATTATCCCAATACTGTTTTTATGGCGATTTTTCTTGATCCAGGAGCATGTAACATTTAGATATTATCTCCTAAAATGTATAGTGAACATATTGTTAAAACAACAATCCTTATAGCTAGAAAAAGAAAAGGATTAGTGGAGGCTGGACAGTAGGCAGCAGGTTAAGCACACATGGCGCAAAGTGCAAGGACTGGCGGCAGGATCCCAGCTTGAGCCCCTGGCTCCACACCTCAGGGGGTCGCTTCAAAAGCAGTGAAGCAGGTCTGAAGGTGTCTGTCTTTCCCTTTCTCTGTCTTCCCCTTCTCTCTCAATTTCTCTCTGTCCTATACAACAACAACAGCAGCAATGACAACAATAATAATAACAAGGGCAACAAAAGGGAAAAATAGCCTCCAGGAGCAGTGGATTTGTAGTGCAGGCACTTAACCCCAGCAATAACACTGAAGGCAAAAAAAAGGGGGGGGATTAGTATATAAGAAGTACTAACAGAGAAAGCTAAATAGAGGTGTTTGGTGTAACATTACCTATAGCAGCAAAATCTATCAACAAAATCAATATTAAAGAGTATCAAAGGGACTTGTTGAAAAAGCTAAACTTCTCTTCATCTGCAATATTCTTGCCTTTAGATTCATGATTAGTCAACAATTTTTTCTGCTTTATGTCTTGGCTCTTTTTCAGCCACCAGGTTCCAGATGCTACCATGATGCCAACCTGACTTCACTGAGCAGACAACACCACTAATGTGTCTTGCTTAGAGAGCTCCATCTTCCCAGATCCTTACCCCACTAGGGAAAAAGAGACAGGCTGGGAGTATGGATTAACCTGCCAACACCCATGACCAGCGGAGAAGCAATTACAGAAGCCAGACCTTCTACCTTCTGCACTCCACAATGATCCTGGGTCTATACTTCTAGAGGGATAAAGAATAGAGAAGCTGCCAATGGAGGGGATCGGATATGGGGATCAGATATGGAGCTCTGATGGTGGGCATTGTGTGGAAGTGTACCCATTCTTAACCTATGGTCTTGTCAATATTTCCATTTTATAAATAAATTTTTTAAAATCTGGGTACTGCAATACAAGCATGTGCAGGTCTGATAGGAATTGGCCTGCAACCCGTTAATATAAAATAAACGTAACTCCCTGCCCTCCAAAAAAGAGAAAAAGAAAAGAAAAAAGCTATAGTTCTCGTGTTAAGTGAGATGAGCTCACTTGTAGGTAGAACTTAAGAAACAAGAGCAGGAAAGGGAAACACAAAGAAAAACTTGGGCTGGATTTGGTGTATTGCACCAAAGCAAAAAAAAAAAAAAAAATACTGGGGAAGGAGAGAAGAGATGGGGGTGAGGAGGGAAGGAGGCTTTGGGATCCTGGTACGTGATGGTAGAAAAGGACCTAAGCTGAGGGTGACAGTGCTTGCAGACATCTATCATGGGGAAGTGAGAAATTTTACCCATGTGTTAACCACTGTACTATAAATCCTTAACCCCTCCCAGTAAAATGATTTTAAAAACGTGTGTGTTAGTTCATCCAGATTCTCAAATAATAAACAACTATTAAAGGCTGTCAATTAAAGACCCCAGGAGAAGTCTTGGTAGGTAAGAGTGTAAGCCTTCCCTGTGTCAAGGTCCTAAGTTTGAACCCAGACACTGCATTAAAAAAATACATTGCTGGGGGAGTCGGGCAGTAGCGCAGCGGGTTAAGCACACATGTCGCAAAGCACAAAGACTGGCATAAGGATCCCAGTTCAAGCCCTTGGCTCCCCACCTGCAGGGGAGTCGCTTCACAGGCAGTGAGGCAGGTCTGCAGGTGTCTATCTTTCTCTCCTCCTATCTTCCCCTCCTCTTGCCATGTCTCTCTGACCAATCTAACAACAACAACTACAACAATAAAACAACAAAAGGGAATAAATAAAATAAAATAAAAATACATTGTAGGGCTAGGGAGACAGCTCAGTGTTCAAGCACAGGACTTACATGACTAAATCTCCATAAGTCCCATGCTCAATTGTTGGCTATGCCAGAACTGAGTGGAGTGGTATACTACTGTCTCAACTCTAACTCTCTCTCTCTCTCTCTCTCTCTCTCTCTCTCTCCCTCGTTCTCTCTCTCTCTCTCATATAGAAATAAATAATTTTAAAATTTTTGAAGTCTCTCCACATTGACCTAAAAAGATGTCCATGATTTAATGACAGTGAAGGCAAATCACTGCATTACTTTTTGCTCTGTTTTCAGTCATTTGAGGAGGAGGAGTGGTATCCAGTTGCAGAGTAGATACAGAAACAGATGAAGAACTTTAGGCATCAGGAAATTGGCATGTGCTCCAATGCTGAGCCATGCAGCCCATTTATCCCCATTGTTAATTTTTATGAAATAGAGAGGTAGTGCGACACCAAAACTGCTCAACCTTCCGTGGAGTTTGTCCATCCATTTGTCTCTGGACTTGGTGTTGTCATGTGATGCCAGGGACTGAATCCAAGGGCTTGCAAACAGAAGGCATACACTCTACCCACTGAGTCAACTTCCTAGCCCCTAAATGAAAATCTTCTAGATTATTTTAGCCCTTTTAAATTAGAAAATAACATACATTCTCAGAAAATCACATCACATAAATTCAAAAGTGTGCAGGGCAGTGGCTTAGTTGATAGATAACAGGACTTGCATATAACCCTAGCACTAAATATGCCAAAGTACTGTCTGGTTTCTATCTCTTACTCTAATTAAATCAATGAGTCATTTTAAACAACAATCAAATGTGTAGCTTGATCATTTATTATAAACCTTTTAAGATATAAAATAAACGCCACTCTAATAAATGAGTAAAAGAGCAAACAAAATGTAATATATACATACAAAATGAAGTAATTTTCAGTCTTAAAACAAAGGAAATTCGGGGGGGAATGGATATTCCTGCCAACATCCATTTTCAGCAGAGAAGCAATTACAGAAGTCAGTCCTTCCACCTTCTGCATCCCATAAAGAATTTTGATTCAGGGTGGGGGAGATACTGCTTATGCAAAGAGACTCTCATGCCTGAGGCTCTGAGGTTCCAGGTTCAATCCCCCCCACACACACACACACACACCACTGCACTACCATAAGAGCCAGAGCTGAGTAGTGCTCTGGTTAAAAATAATAATAATAATAATAATAATAATAATAATAATAATAATAATAATAAAGAATTTTGGTTCATACTCCCAGAGGAATAAAGAATGAGGAATCTTCCAACAGAGGGGATGGGATATGCAACTCTGGTGGTGAGGACTATACCCCTCCTACCCTACAATCTTATTAATCATTATTAAATCACTAATAAAAAAAAGACATTCTAAAACAAATCACAACAGGGATGAACCTGGAGGACTATATGCTGTATGCTAGCTGAAATAAACCAGTTATAAAAAGTAATGTGTAATTATGCTTATAAGAGGGAAATAAAATAGTCATATTCATAAAGATAGAAAGCGGAATGATTATGGTGAGCTACAGGTGGGGGAACAAGGAATTGTTTAATGGGTATAAAGTTTCAGATTTGAAAGATAAAACAAATCTGGAGATGGGTACATAATGAGCGGATAGAATTAACGTGAATTGAACTAATCATTTCAAATAGTTACAGTCGATTTTGTTATATACTTTTTTTTCTTTTTTCTTTGTGCCTATCAGGGCTCACACCTATACAATTCTGTTGCTGCTAGAAGATTTTTTTTTTCCTTTTAGTTTCAAATAAAGAAAGATTTGGCCAGGTGGTCGCACACCTGGTTAAGCATATGTTGCAATGCGCAAGGACCCGGGTTCAAGTCCCCACCTGCAAGGAGGAAGCTTTGCAAGTTGTAAAGCAGTGCTGCAGGTGTCTCTTTCTCTCTGCCTCTCCATTTCCCCCTTCTCTCTTGATTTTTGGCTGTTTCTATCCAATAATGATAATTTTTTTAAAAAAAACAAATCTATTTTTTAAAAAAAGAAGATGAAGGAGGAAAGACAGCACAAAACCTCTCCACCTTTTCTGGAATTTCCCTTGGTACCGCATATGCTGTTCCCATGTGGTGCCAGGGGTCTGAACCTCTGTCCTCTTGCATGCTCAAGTGTGTGCTCAGGGAGGTGAGCGACCTCCTGGTCCTTACCATAATTTTTTTTTTTAGTTTCCCTTTTTTAAAAAAATATTTTATTTATTGGGAGTCGGGCGGTAGCACAGGTTAAGCACACATGGCGCGAAGTGCAAGGACCAGTGTAAGGATTCTGGTTCAAGCCCCTGGCTCCCCACCTGCAAAGGGGGGGATCCCTTCACAAGAGGTGAAGCAGGTCTGCAGGTATCTATCTTTGTCCCCCCTTCTATCTTCCCCTCCTCTCTCCATTTCTCTCTGCCCTAACAACAACGATATCAATAACAACAACTAAAACAACCATAAAAATCAACAAGGGCAACAAAAGGGAAAATAAATAAATAAAAATATATAATATATATATATATATATATATATATATATCTTATTGGATAGAGATAGAAAAATTGAGAGGGGAGGAGGAGCTAGAGAAGGAGAGAGAGAGACAGAGAAGCACCTGAAGCCCTGCTTTACGACTCATGAAGCTTTCCCCGCTGCAGGTGGGGGCCAGGGGCTTGAACCCAGGTACTTTCATACTGTAATGTGTTAAGTTAACCAGCTGCGCGACCACCGGGGCCACCATGATTTTTATTAGAAAAACAAAATTCCAAGACCAGAAGATATCTCACCCAGTAGAGTATGTATTGGGCCATGAATGAGGCTCTAGGTTCAAGCCTTGCTATCACGTGGAAGCACTATGGATGGCACTAAAGGAATTACTTGGATGATGAAGCTGTGCTGTGGTATCTCTACTCTGTTTCTCCCTCTCTCCTCTCTCTTCTCTCTTTTAAAGAAGTCATGAAAAGATGGCCCACAGAGGCTACCCAGTTATAGTATTGCATATGCACCAATGGATAGGTTCATTTCCAGGCACCAGAGAGAGAGAGAGAACCATCCCAGAGTTCCTCTTTGTGCCTTATCCCAATCTCATGTCCCACATTCCTGTCTGCAAAAGTAGCCACTTTCTTAACTTTTCTCGAATGCATTTTTTTTTCAAGGAAATTTTCTTTTTTATTATTAGATACAATCAGAAATCTAGAGGGAAGGAGGAGACAGAGAAGGAGAGACACCTGCAGCACTGCTTCACCACTTGTGAAGCTTTCCCCTTGCAGGTGGGGACTGGGGACTCGAACCTAGGTCCTTGTATACTGTGACATGTGTGCTCAGCCAGGTGCGCCACCACCTGGCCCAAATGCATAATTTGACCACTTCTGTGTATACCAAGTGTTGCCTTGCCTACAGAAGCTTGACCTTCAACCTTCTGCATCCCACAATGACCTTGGGTCCATACCCCCAGACAGTTAAAGAATAGGAAAGCTATCAGGAAAGGGGATGGGATACAGAGTACTGGTGGTGGGAATTGTGTGAAGTTGTATCCCTCTTATCCTATGGTTTAGTCAATGTTTTCTTTTTATAAATAAAAAATAAACAAATTTTTAAAAAATGGATAGGACAGAGAGAAATTGAGCGAGAAGGGGGAGACAAAGAGGGAAAGAGAAAGATAGACGCCTGCAGACTTGCTTCATCACCTGTGAAGTGACCACCCTGCAGGTGGGAAGCCAGAGGCTCCAACCAAGATCTTTGTACGAGTCTTTGCACTTCATACTATGTGTGCTCAACCTGGTGCGCCACCGCCTGACCCCCTATTTCTCAGGCTTGTTTGTTTGTTTGTTTGTTTGCCTCCAGGGTTATTGCTGGAGCTCAGTGCTTGCACTACGAATCCACTGCTCCTAAAAGCTGTTTCCCTTTTTTTTTTATTGCCCTTGTTTATCGTTGTTGCTATTATTATTGTTGTTGTTGTTGGACAGGACAGAGAGGAGGGGAAGACAGAGAGGGGGAGAGAAAGGTAGACACCTGCAGACCTCTAGGGTTATCATTGGGGAGATAGAGAGGGAAAGACAGACACCTGCAGACCTGCTTCACTGCTTTTGAAGCGACCCCCTGAAGGTGAGGGTGCAGGGAGCTCGCACCAGGATCCTTGTGTGGGTCCTTACATTTTGTACTCTGTATGCTTAACCCAGTGTGCCACCGCCCAGCCCCCAAGCCTTGGTTTCTTTTAGTGATAAATAATTCAAAACTACAATCTGAGGTCCTGATGCCTAATGATGGCAAAGAACTTAAGTTGGGGGTAAGAGTGTTTCACAGACACCTGTCACAGCAATATAAGAAACTGTACCCATGCAGCAACAGCTGTACTGTAAGTTATGTTCTTTTCCTCTGAAGACTATAACCTGGAATTCATACTGATTTTTCAGTTCAAATTCAGGATAGATATTGTTGTTAGTTGTCAGTTTTTGCCACTAGGGCTAGTTTAATGGTAATGAACTTCTTTAACTGTTGCTTGTTTAGAAAATTACTCTTGGGTGCAAGTCTTTTCCACTGTAAACTTTGAATATATTTTGCCAGCTCTTTTTTGGCCTTTAGAGTTTCTGTTGAGAAGTTAGCTGATAGAAGCTTACGAGAATTCCCTTACAGATGACTATTTACTTTTCTCGTTGCTTTAAAATGCTTTACCTTTTATCTTTGCCATTGTAATTATCATGTGGCTATGTACACTTCAATTTGGGTTTGTCTAAAATGCCTGGAATTTCCTGGATCTGAGGGTCTATTTCCTTCTTAGTTTGCGCAAAATTCTTAGTTATTGTTACTTCAAATAGGAGTTGTATCCAATTCTCTCACCTTTCTCCTTCTGGCACTCCTATATATGAATGTTTCACATCACTTGATGCTGTACCAGAAAGCTTTTATATTATCTTTTGCTTTAGTTTTTTGTTTGTTTTGGTTTTGTTTTGCCTCTAGGGTTATCACTAGGGCTGGAGGCTATTTTTTCACTGCTCCTGGAGGCTATTTTTTCCCCTTTTGTTGCCTTTGTTTTTTATCATTGTTGTCATTGCTGTTAGATAGGACAGAAAGAAATTGAGAGACGGAAGCCGGGCGGTGGCGCAGCAGGTTAAGTGCACATGGTGCGAAGCGCAAGGGCTGGCATAAGGGTCCTGGTTCGAGACCCTGGCTCCCGACCTGCAGGGGGTTCCCTTCACAGGCAGTAAAGCAGGTCTGCAGGTGTTGATCTTTCTCTCCCCGTTTTCCCCTCCTCTCTCCCTTTCTCTCTGTCATATCCAACAACAACGACAGCAATAACAACAATAATACCAACAACAACGATAAAAAACAAGGGCAACAAAAGCGTTGGAAATAAAAAATTAAAATAAAATAAATTTTAAAGAAAAGAACAATGAAAAAAAAGAAAAATTGAGAGAGGAGGGGAAGACTGAGAGGGGGAGAGAAAGATAGATACCTGCAGACCTGCTTTACTGCTTGTGAAGCGACCCTCCTGCAGGTGGGGAGCTGGGGGCTTGAACTGGGATCCTTACACCGGTCCTATGCTTCGCACCGTGTGTGCTTAACCCGCCACACTACCACCCGATCTCCTAGTCTTTTTTTTTTCAAATAGTTACCTCTACCCTACCCCCAGCTCAGCACTCTGACCTACAGCTTTTGTCATTATGCCCGTGCTCCCCTCTACTGTATTTTTAGCTAAACCACCATATTCTTTATCACTCTGGTTTCTGTTATGACTTTTCTCATTTCCTCTGACTTTTGAAGTTTTCTTTCATTAAACTTCTCATTATAAGACCAAAGTTTTGATATCCTCTTTAGGAAGTTTGCATAGCTCTGTTGAATTTATGATTTTCTTTCTTATTTAAAGGGGGCTGTTTAATTTTATCATTTATTTAGTTACATATATAAGCTAGAGACAGAGAGAAATTGAGAAGGGAGGTGGCAATAGACAGGGAGAGAGACAGAGAGAGACCTGCAGCTCTACTTCACTCTCGTAAAGCTTTCCTCCTGTAGGTAGGGACCAGGGGCTGTAATGTGAGCGCTTAACCAGGTGTGCCACCACCTAGCCCCCAAATTTATAATTTTCTTCAGGTTGCTGTGTTTATCTTGAGCAGACAATTTCCTCTACTTTCTCCTTCTGTTTGACTTTCTGTGAGGTTCTCAGACAACAGTCTGTATTTAAAATTTGTACAATTATTTTAATTGTGGCTTGTTGTCATGGAGAGACTTTCTTCTCTTTTATTGAAAGAGACAGAAGAGACACTATAGCAGCAGCTCATTATCTATAGAGCTTCCGAGTGTCATCCATAGCACTCCATACAGTGCTGGGGTTCAACCCCAGGGCCTTGAGCATGGTAAAGCATCTGCCAGGTGAGTCATCTCTTAGCCCATAAAGTATGTTTTTAAATTATTTATTTATTTATTGATGAGAAAGACAGGAGAGAGAGAAAGAACCAGACATCACTCTGGTACATGTGCTGCCGGGGACTGAACCCAGGACCTCATGTTTGAGAGACTAGTGCCCTAGTCACTGCACCACTTCCCAAACCACCATAAACTGTATTGTTAAAAGTAATTTTACCTCTTTTATTTCTTAATGTGCCTCCTGAATGTTTCCAACTGCTTATATGTTTCAGGTCTATTCCCACTGGATGGCACTAGTCTAGCAGAGTGCAACACAGACTTCATTTTTAACCGCAGCTGCATGGTGCCCCTTCTAGCCAAAGTCATCCAAACAGGCTACTTTCTAAGGACATCCATCAACTGTGAATAATGACTGTACCTCTTTATAAGGCTTTTGTGAAAATGAATTAGATAATATATGTAAAACACTTAGCACTAAACTCAGAGACTGTAAGTGTTCAAATCTGGCAGTTTCCTTTACTGTTACCCACCTAGATCAGGTGAACAGCCAGGAGTAGAAGGCTTCAAAGCTGGCTCTCCTCACACATAACTAGATGATCAAGGTAAGAAAATTAATATTTTGGATCCTTTATTAGAAAGTCAGAAGCTAAAATCAACTTCTTCAAGCTGTTCTGAGGATGACATTATTTTGATCAATGTGTACTTAAAGCCCTTACTATAAAATTGGCAGTATTCTGAGCAATGAGGAAAGAAGAATAAATAAATCATACAAAGCTCTTGTTCTTAGAGAGCTTGTATTTCAATGGAAAAGAGATCCCATTAAAATATGGTTATCTAATACAATATTATATAGTAATAACAAATATGAAGAGGGCATAAGTAGCATAATGGTATGCAAAGAAACTCTCATACCTGAGGCTCCAATGTCCCATGTTCAATCCCCCTACACCACCATAAGTCAGAGCTGATCAGTGCTCTGGAAAGAAAGAAAGAAAGAAAGAAAGAAAGAAAGAAAGAAAGAAAGAAAGAAAGAAAGAAAGAAAGAGTGAGGGAGAGAGAGAGAGAGAGAAAGGAAGGAAGGAAGGAAGAATGGCAGGCAGGCAGGCAGGCAGGCAGGAAGGAAGGAAGGAAGGAGAAAAGGAAAGGAAAAAGAAAGAAAATAGGTGGTCGGGAGGTGGCGCAGTGATAGGGCTTTGGATTCTCAAGCATGAGGTCTCGAATTCGATCCCCGGCAGCACATGTGCCAGAGTGATATCTGTTCTTTCTCTCTCCTCCTATCTTTCTCATAAATAAATAAAATCATTTAAAAAAGAAAGAAAGAAAGAAAGAAAGAAAGAAAGAAAGAAAGAAAGAAAGAAAGAGAGAAAATAGGACAGAAGGAGGGAGGTTGATGGGGAGTACTGGTATCTGAATAGAAACTGAACAGACATTTGGACAAGAGCCTTTAAGACCCAAGGCACAGGAGCCAGGCAGTGGCACACTTGGTTCAGTGCACATGTTACCATGCAACGGACCCAGGTTCAGGAGCAGTGAAGCAGCACTGTGTCTTTCTCTCATACTCTCTATCCTTCCCCCCCCCCCCCCATTTCTTTGCTGTCCTATTAAATAAAAGAAAAAATTTGGTCACCAGGAGCTGTGGATTTGTCATGCAGTTACCAAGTCCCAAGAGATAACCAAGGTGGGAAAAATATATATAAAGCCAGGGCCAGGAAGTAGCACAACAGGTTAAGCAAACATGGTGCAAATCTCAAGGACGGGCATAAAGATCCCAGTTAGAGCCCCCAGCTCCCCACCTGCAGGGGTGTCATTTCATAAGCAGTGAAGCAGGTCTGCAGGTGTCTATCTTTCTCTTCCCGTCTCTGTCTTCCCTTCCTCTCTGATTTCTCTCTGTCCTATCTAACAACAATAACAGTAATAACAATAACAATAAACAACAATGGCAACAAAAGGGAAAAAATAGCCTCCAGGAGCAGTGGATTCATAGTGTAGGCACCGAACCTCAGCAATAACTCTGGAGAAAAAAGAAAAAGAAAGAAAAGAAAAAATAAAGATATATATATATGCCTGGAGGAAGAAAGTGCAGTGCCCTGAAGCAAGGGAACTCCTAAGTAAGTCTGGAGAAGCTGCTGAAACACAGCTAGGGAGCAAGGATGTGAGTAGGAGAGACGATTTAGCCAGTCTGTGGAGAGCACTAGAGGTTTAGGGGCATCTCTAGGTCTAGGGAGCTGCTAGAGGGTTTTATAGAGGTTTTTCAAGATCCCTCAGACACAGAGAAAGAAATTATTTATCATAATTTAAATAATCATAAAATTAGGGCCAGGGATGAAACACAGCATTAGCAGCATATACAACTACTTTTTTTCCACTTTGGGGGTGGTGGTTAATGATTGTGTCTAGCTGTTGACACATAAGGCATATTAAACTTTTAATTTTCACAGAAGGCTCAGCCTGGGAGTTAGCAATGGCAGGACAAAATAAGGTAGACTATGCTTTCACATGGCCCTCTGCGAGGGCATGAAATCTCTCCCAGCAAATGGGTCAAGGAAGACATGGGGTAGTAAGAAATATTTCCATGATTCTGCAGAGAAATACAACTCCTGGACAATTCTTAGAATCATGCTTGAGGTCATCTCTAATCAAATATCTCCCTCTATCCTCAAACTCCAAAGGAAGAAACCAAGTTAAAAGAAGAGCAAGAGGAACCAACTTTGTTCTACCATCAGCAATGGTACTTCATGGAGGAAAATATATTTAAAAATCATTAAATTAGGGTCAGGGATACAATGCACCAGTAGTTTATCAAACTAAGTTCTGATTTCCGTTTTCGTGCCTGAGGTCGCTGAGGCTGCTGGTTCTACCTTATGTCAGAGCTGAGTGGTGCTCTGGTCTATCTCAGAAATAAAAAAAAAAATCTCTGAAAAAAAATTACAACTACAGAAGTTGTCCAAACAACACTGTCTTTCACTATAAAAACAATCATTGTAAGACTATAAAAAGTACAAACCAACAACAACAACAAAAAAAAGAAATATTAAATTCCAACTACCTAGAATGCTACAACCAGGAATTAAAGTAATTAAGTCTGACAACATATATCTAAATATTTGTGAATGTGTAAACATCAACTTTTACCTCTTCTTCTGCAAACAGAAATCTGTCTATGTTGTCCGTGCTTTTTTTAAAGTGGCATTATCCTCTACACACAGTGCTGCAACCTGCTCCTTTCACCCAAGCATAGCATGGATGTCTTTCTTCCAAGGTAGTTCTGACGCCATGGACAGTGTTCCTTTTAACGTTGCATGTGGTTTCATAAAGAATGCTCTAATCAGCAATTGCCTATCATTGAGTATCTGTGTTGCTCCCAAGCTAAGCAGAAAGCTATGAATGGTGATTCTCCCCGCTTGCACCTGTTATAGTCTCCAGGCAAGCAAGCACATGGGTTCTGTTACTTACAGCAAATTCCTCAGGAGTCACTTTCAAGACATCGAAGACAACCGCATCGTAGCTCTTGCCAGCATAGTCGCAGCTCTGGCCCTCAAGAGAGTCTGAGCTGCTGCTGCCCTGTGAGGAGAGTAGAGAGGGCACTGCCTGAGTGCTCTGGCTGATTCAGAGTTACCAATAACCAAGGATGGAGGATGTAAAAGGGACAGAATCAGTCATACAGTGATCAAAGCTCCTTTTGTTTAATGCCTTCATCTATTCCAGGCACTTCATATGCACAGTCTTATTAATTCTCATTACAACTTCATGAACAAGGCTACTATCATTCCCATTTGACAGACAAGGAAGTAGAGGTAATGTTATCTTCCCTAGTATCTTAGCTAGGAAAATGAAGTGCTAGAATGTAAACAATTCAACATTTATCTGATTCTAGCACTGTAACCTCAATCACCGTGTCCTAGCTACTTCCAGTTGGCTGCCTTTGAAGGAGAGAGATACATCCCACTGTTCCTGCAGAGGGGAGAGGGTGGTTTCACATCATAGGAAGCCTAAGCAGATCATCTGTTTTACTAGGTCTTCAAGTGCTGCCTCTTTTCACCTTTTTCTTTTCTCTACTTGAAGTCACTGCAGGAAATTACACAAAATGCTACGCTGGCTCTGAAGGCTTATTTCATGTATGGGCCACTAGAAATTTAATGCCTGTTAGCTGATGGGGTGAGAGGTAACCAACTGTTTTTTGAGACTGAAAGCCAAAAGTGAAAGTTATATTTAGTAGTATCCTTCTTAAGAAGAATATTGTGAGTCCTGCATATGAAGCAAGGCTCTCCCATAAAAGAGTAAGTTAGAACTCCCCAAACACAGTTGGATTCATGAGCCCACAATGTGGGGGTCCCAGCGTATTAAACATACCTTCTCTCCAGTTTTATTCAATTTCATCAAATTTGACTTTGGGGACCCAACTGAGCTTACTACCCATAATTGTGACCCATTCATAAATGGTTTTATTCGTTTCAACCCATGAAGAGGGACTTTGTGGTTTCCAATAACCTCAAAATCTTGGACTATGATTCAGAGAATATACTTTTATTAATTCCTCTTTATTTTACTCTTTCCAAAATGTCTATATCTGGAAAAACTGTGCAATCTTACTGGAAACTAGACTGTTTTCAGTCCAGTAAGGAAAACCAACAGTCAACAAGTGAAAATATGAGGTTAACAGGAGGAGCAGAACCTTAAAAGTGTAGATTTCAATAGTCCTGTGTCATTTAAAGGTTTTGCAATTGAGTCTACTATAAAAAAAAACTATATTAAGAAGTAGTATGTCATGGTGGTAAGAGCTCTGATGTCAGGCCAGGCTAAAACACCAACTTCACACCAGCTGCTATCTGACCTCAAGTTACTTCATTTTACTGAGTCTTAGTTATCACCTATAAAATGACCCCATTCAAATCCCCTCCCTAGAGTGTATGCAGGTTATAGAAAATGAAGCCTAGGGGCTAATGAGATAGCTCATCTGGTAGGTGTCTGCCCTGACATGCACAAAACACAGATTCAAGTCCCCAACACATCACATGGGAGTAACTACAACTCTGGGAAAAGCTCGGTACTGTGGTATCATTCTCAGTGTCTTTAACTCCATATATTAGAATGTTAGCCTGGAGCAGTGGAGTTGCATGGGGCCCCAAGAGCCAAAGAAAAAAGAAGGGAGGGAGGAAGGAAGGAAGGAAGGAAGGAAGGAAGGAAGGAAGGAAGGAAGAGAGGGAGGGAAGAAGGAAGGATGGAAGTCAGGGAGATGGAGGGACAGAGGGAGAGAAAGGAAAAAAGTATCTATAAAGCAAATGGCAGAATCTACCTCCCTGAAAAATGCTGATTCAACGTGTCTGGGTGTGCATGGGCTGGCTATTTGCTTTTATTTTATTTTATTTTATTTTATTTTATTTTATTTTATTTTATTTTATTTCTGTCATTAGTACTGCACCACTGCAGGTTGACCCTTTCAGGTAGAAAGAGACAGAAACAGAGGGAGAGAGACAAAGACAACACTGCACCAAAGCTGCCTTTAGTGCAGTGGGGGGCCTGGCTGAAACCTGGGTTGCAAACATGGCAGTGCAGGTACCCTCCCAGATGAGCTATCATCTCAGCCCTGAGGCGAGCTATTATAAAAATTCTTCAAACGGGGGGTCAGGTGGTAGCTCAGTGGGTTAAGGCGCACATGACACAAAGCGCAAAGACTGGCGTTAAGGATCCTGGTTCAAGCCTCTGGCTCCCCACCTGCGGGGGGGGGGGGGTGACTTCATAAGTGGTGAATCAGGTCTGCAGGTATCTGTCTTTCTCTCCCCCACTTTCTCGATTTCCTTCTATCCTATCCAACAACAGCTATGACAATAATAATAATGACAGTAACAAGGGGAAAATGGCCTCCAGGAGCAGTGGATTTGCCATGCAGACACCAAGCCCCAGCAATAACCCTGGAGGCCAAAAAAAAAAAAATTTCTACGGATGATAGGACATTTACCTGTTCTTTTTGAGGATGAGGGAAAATGTGCTAAATATTTGTAAAGTAATAAAGACTAATCCTGAATGCTTCTAGATCATCTTCTCTCTAGATGTATACACAAACCCTGAGCAAAAAATTTCTTATAAAATATTCTGCACTTCTTTTTTAAATTTTTGCTTATCTATTATTGGATAGAGACAGAGGAAACAGAGGGGAGGGGAAGCAGAGAGGGAAAGAGACAGAGATACCTGGAGCACTGCTTCACCACTTGTGAAGCTTTCCCCCTATAAGTGGGGACCAGGGGCTTGAACCTGGGTCCTTGTGCACTGTACTGTGAGCACTCAACCCAGTGTACCACTGCCTGGTCTCTATTCCACACTTCTATACGTACTGTTCAGGAAGCAAGCTAAAGCTGGTGAAAACTAATTTTCCTCAGGATTCTGTGGCATCATCCTGGTTAGGAGCACCTGCTTGAAAGACACAGAGAAACTGGCTTTAAATTCCCACCCACCTCTAAGCAGCTGTGTGAACTGAAGGCAGTTAAGGCAGTTTCCTTAACCCTCTGTTCCTTGCCCTTGTACCTCCACTATTTACAGGGAGTAAAACAACAGTACACTGCATACTCTCTGGGGGAGATGACAAGATAATATCCATGGAGCATGCAGCATAAGTGCCTGGTATAGAGTAAGCACCAAGTTATGAGTATGCATGTATGCAAACACATCACTCAGTCACCCAGTCTGTGGAGCACTCCAGTTATACATATATTCAATCTCAACAAATGTTTACTGGGTCCTCACCATGCTTTAGATACACACAGGCACATATATGCACACATTTATATTCAGATATATACTTGTTTGTGTGTATATACATACAGAGAAAGCTCAAAGGGCAGACATTTTACTCTAGATGGAAGACAAAATGTAAATGAAAAGTCCTGTTTCTTAAGTTAGAAAGCAGAATCCATGCTGGAATTTCAGCTTTTATAAAGCCTTCCTACAACATATCCCATTGCATCCGATCCAAATGCACTCACACAAGGACTACTTATTAAGTTAAAAGTTCCCCAAATTGGCTGTGAATGTAGCTCCATGGTACAACACATATGACAAGTGCAGGAAGCCCTGGGTTCAACCCCCAGCATCCCCAGAATTTATTAAACTGCCCAAATTCATGTCCTGGTGCTGGTGATGGCAAAACATTAAGCCTATATGATATCAATAGTAAATTTTATTTCTTTTTATTGCCTTTATTTATTTATTGGGTAGACAGCCAGAATTTGAGAGGGAAGGGGTGGCAGAGATGGGAGAGACACCTGGCACAATGCTTCACCACTGGCAAAGCTTTCTCCCTGCAGGTGGGGACTGGGAGCTCAAACCCAGGGCCTTGCACATTGTGGCATGTGCGCTCAGCCAGATGCACCACCACCCAGCCCCGAAATTTTATTTATTTACCTACTTACAAGATTTTATTTTATGAGAGAGACAAGAGCCCAACTCTGGCATAGGCAGTGCCAGGAATCAAACCCAGGACCATGTACATGCAAGTCCTATACTCTACTTGCCAAGCTACCTCAGGACTCTGCTTTCACACAAGTCTGCTTTTAGGATCAGATATCAAAATTGTCAAAATGAGGAATTTTGCTAAGGGTTTTGAAGAAAAGAACTAGTTCCTGTGAACTTCTCACTGATCATTTCAAAAGCACTGCTTGAATATGAGGGCCTTGTGAGATCAGAGTACAGAGCACCACCTTGCCAGTTTGTCACAGAAGCTAGGCAATACCTTACTCAATATGGTGGCACCCCTTGGGTCTTGGTTGACAACCACTCTTCCTGCACACCTCTATTCCATTACTGAACATTAAAAGAAAACTCCCAAGCTCCCAGGGCCACTCTCAGATCACCAGTCCTTATAGCCATTTCCTTCTGAGCAAGGTAAATAAGAACAGGGGGCCAGGTGGAATCACTTCTGTCTGACTTCATTCCAGAATGTGTGACTTGTTTACAATCGGCCCAGTTTTTCTTGGGAAAAGTCTGATCCCTTTTTGCCACCAAAATGGAATGTGGCACTTGCTGTGAGTGGGCTAGGCAGGTATTTGTTTTTCTTTGAAGAAAACGACTTCAGAAACATACTGATCTTCAGACTGACTCCCTCCCAAATCTCACGCCTGGCAATAGCCAGAGACCTCAGGAGTGCTAAGAATGGTGGTATTCATGGAAGTCTTCAGCCTCTCAGTGCTCTCCAGGACTCACCAGGGCCTGGGACAGCTTAAGGAACCACCCCTGCCCATATGCCCCACTGTCCCACTTGCTCAAAGTCTCTGTACCTGTGGAGTGGCGGAGGTGACCAACACGCTAGCCATCAGACCATTCCTCTTATACATAGTCTCCAGGCTACAGGGAGCTTCAGGGCAGCCTCTGTCGGTGACATAACCTGTCTGGAGAAGTCCTGAAAGGCAAAGGGGCTCATAAAAACCAGCCTTCAGAATCAGCTTAGTCCCACCTCAGAGGAAAAGTTGTGTTAAACATTAACAAATGACCCCAAAGCAGACCTTTAAAGAAAGGTTTTCACATCAATATAGTTTGTTGAGCTTGCTATAAACTTAAGCATTGGTGTCAGGTAGTAGCACACCTGGTTGAATGCGCAAAGACCCAGGTTTAAGTCCCTGGCCCCCACCTATAGGGGGAAAGTTTTGTGAGTGGTAAAACAGTCCTGCAGGTGTATTTTATTCTCTCACTCTCTACCTCTCCCAGCCTCTCGATTCCTGGGTGTCTCTATCCAATAAATAAAGAAAATTAAAAAATTAAGCTTTAGCACTATATATATTTGGACACATAAAAATGGGGGGGGTCAGGCAGTAGTGCAGCGGGTTAAGCGCACATGGCGCAAAGCGCAAGGACCTGCAAAAGGATCCTGGTTCAAGCCCCCAGCTCCCCACCTGCAGGGGGGTTGCTTCACAAGTGGTGAAGCAGGTCTGAGGTGTCTATCTTTCTCTCCCCCTCTGAGTTCCCCTCCTCTCTACAATTCTCTCTGTCCTATCCAACAACGACGACAACAAAAATAATAACAACAATGATAAACAACAAGGGCAACAAAAGGGGAAAAATAACCTCTAGGAGCAGAGGATTCTTAGTGCAAGCACTGGGCCCCTGGAGGCAAAAAAAAAAAAAAAAAAAGACACAGAGAGACACACAGGAAGAGGAAAGAGAAAGAGGAAATAGAAAGAGATAAGAAGAGACACCTGCAGCACTGCTTCACCACTCCTGAAGCTTCTTCCCTCCTAGAGGAAGAGGAGGAAGAAGGGAAAAGGGGGGAACCCCCAAACTATGGGCTTGAACGTAAGTCCTTGAGCTCAAGTAGGTAAGCCACTGCCTGACCACAAAGTTTTAGCATTAAAAAGAAAATCACCGATGTTTAAAAGCTGAAAATTTCATATGAAATTCTGAATTTATTTCAAGGGAAGAAATCTGAAAGTAGAACTATCCAGCAGTACTAGGCCCATGTCCCCGCAGGATGGTTATACATTCAATTCAACAGCCCTTTAAGTGTAAGGCTGCCCCTTCTACTTAAACAGGTCCCTTCTATCTGCTCCCACAAGCCTCTGTGAACTTTTTGGTAAATGCTGACCCTTGGAGACACTAGAATTTGCAGCATTTGTTTTTTAAAATAAAGTAGATGAAGACCACAGATTGATTCTACCTGTTTCCTTTTACAAAATAAAGTTTCAATAGTATGGCTAATCGCTAGTATTTGTACAGAACTCACCCTATGAGTGTGCTTTGCACATTAACTCAGCCAGCCTTCACACAGCCCTTATGTAGGTCCTTTTCATACACCCATATTAGCTGGGAGGAAACTGAGGTATAAAGAGATTAAGTAACTCAAGCTTTGGCATTTTTGCTTAGAAACCACACCATCGGGAGTCGGGCTGTAGCGCAGCGGGTTAAGCACAGGTGGCGCAAAGCACAAGGACCGGCATAAGGATCCTGGTTCGAACCCCGGCTCCCCACCTGCAGGGGAGTCGCTTCACAGGCGGTGAAGCAGGTCTGCAGGTGTCTATCTTTCTCTCCTCCTCTCTGTCTTCCCCTCCTCTCTCCATTTCTCTCTGTCCTATCCAACAACGACAACAACAATAATAACTACAACAATAAAACAACAAGGGCAACAAAAGGGAATAAATAAATAAAATAAACATTAAAAAAAAAGAAACCACACCATCATCATTCAAATGTCATTTCATTTGGTTCATGCAGAACAGCTGTTCTAGTGCCAGTGAGCACACACTTCTAACAGAGCATCTATCACATCAGCAAGAGTCACAGAACTACATGTAGTCTCAGCCAACTCTGTAGCAGGACAGTGACCAGCAGAGCAGGGAGGGTGTGAAGGGGAAGGAGAAGGCAAAGAAAGGTACCAGTTGAGAACCTACCACATTTATCCAGGCAAAATACTTTCTACCCCCACTGGGGTTTCACCACTCTGGGCCAACTTTTTCAGGTAGAGAGAAAGAGAAACACCACAACACTGAATAGTATTTCCTTGGGGTAAGGGCTCAAACCTGGATCACAGGCATGGCAAAGCAGGCGCCCTTCCAGGTGAGCTATCTCACCAGCCCTCAAAAAAAGGAATTCTCTGAGTTATGGTTATAGTAGTCAGCGGAGAAAGGCTGAGCAATGCTAAGGATAGAAATTAATGAAATAGCTAAGTGGAACTAGCTGAGGACAGAGAAGTTTTTTTAAATATTTATTTATTTATTCTGTTTTGTTGCTCTTGTTGTTTTATTGTTGTAGTGATTATTGTTGTTGTTAATGTCGTTGTTGTTGGATAGGACAGAGAGAAAATCGAGAGAGGAGGGGAAGACAGAGAGGGACAGAGAAAGATAGACACCTGCAGACCTGCTTCACCACTTGTGAAGCGACTCCCCTGCAGGTGGGGAGCTGGGGGTTCGAACCGGGATCCTTATGCTGGTCCCTGCGCTTTATACCATGTGCGCTTAACCCACTGTGCTACCGCCCAACTCCTGAGGACAGAGAATTTCTAACCCGAAGGAGCAAACAGAGGTGGTGTAGCAGATATGTGAGGGGAAATGATGAGTAATTAAGATACTCGATCTGTTGGTGCCAGTGAGAAAATAAGTTCAAGAAAGCAAGGTCCAGCCCAAAGGTCACTGAGAAAACAGGTCAAAAAGAAGAAAGTTTTTGTAATCTCCCAAGCTCCCAGCCACAGGGCCAATCATGGAGCAGTGCTGTAACAGAGTCCAGGCTGTGTCCCTTCATGGCTCCAAGACGCCAATGACTGGCCCCTCACATCTGCTTCACCATCTTCCGGAATCTCCATCAGTCTCCTCAGCAACAGCCTGAGTGCTTTCTACCACCCCTTCTTTCTTCTCCAAAACTCCCAAAATAACTTGTTGGAGCTATAAATGATATTTAGGGATTAAATAAGGTGAATGTGGGTATTAGGCAATATCACTGGAATTACCATCGATTTTCTTAGTTAAGTAGGAAAAGCCCTTAGCCTTAAGCAACACAGATGGCAAAAATTAGATGTAAAGTGAGTCTGCAAAGATAGTTCCTAAGTACCAACTTTATAGCACATGTTTATACACTTCAATTTAAAATTCACTTTAATGAAGGCAGATAATCAGAAAGACTTCCTTTTGTTCATTTTTCTTCTTAGTTCATAAGTGTCACTTTTTGGGCTAAGCCCCATTTATAATGTTCTTAACCACTATTCCCCCCCCCCCTTAAATCTGTGCCTTTTTCTTCTTGAACAAAGCTGAGTAAAAGTGTTGAGTATATCTTAGGTGCTTTTTCTGTATGTGTTACTATTATTAAAATATCAACTAAACTGTATAGTCAGAGGCGGCTATATGTTTCTCTACAAAACTGTGGTTCCTTTCTCTTTTAGTATTATACTTGCCATATTTCTTAAAATCAGTGGATTCATGAATTTAAAAGAAAAAATTTGACTTTGAGGGGGAAGTGAGTTTCCAAATGCATTTATAGTTATTTATTTCCACATCAATTGTGTATGTGCTTTGTCTTGAACATAAAAATAAAAATTTATTAGAAACTAAAACAATAAAATAAAGTGAGTCTGCAGCTTACTACCAAATGGGTTGACAAGATACACAGAAACAGAGATGGGCTAACAAGTGATAGTCATTAACCGGAACTCACTGTACTAGTCTCAACTTTTCTCAATGCTTGATAATCTGCATAATAAAAAGAACTAGTCAGGTATGGTTTCGTTAAGAGGAAAAACAGTGCTAGCATGGTCAAAATCTTCCAAAAGCAGAGGGAGGTGATACCTGAAAATACTGATTTCTCAGTTTTGTCCTAGAAGACATGATGACCATCATCAATGACACAGGCCTAAAGAGCAGCCATACAGGAGATCTGAATAGGCATTACCCAAAAGAATATCTGAGTGGTGGGACCGGGTGGTGGCACACCTGGTTGAGTACAAATGTTACAGTGCACAAGGCCCCAGGTTCAAGCCCGTGGTCCTCACCTGTAGGGGGAAAGCTTCACAAGTGATGAAGCAGGGCTGCAGGTTTCTCTCTTCCTCTCTTTCTTCCCCTTCCCTCTTGATTTCTGCCTATCTCTAGTCAATAAATAAATAAAGATAATAGAAAAATATTAAAAGAGTATTTGAATGGCTAGTAAGGGAAATGCACATCAAAACCACAATGCCCACTAGGATGGCCACATAAAGATGGTACTAATCATCTCTCATACTCCACTGGCAGAAAGGCAAAGATGCATCTTTACAAACTAGTCTGACAGTTTCATAACAGAGAAAGCATAAACTTACCAAACTGCACAGCTATTCTACTCCTACACATCTACCTAAAGGAAAAGGAAAATGTCTACCCACATAAAGACATGAAAGTTTACAGGGGCATGCGTCATCACAGCCAAACAGTGGGGAAGAAAATCTAAATGGGCATCAACAAACTAGTAAATGGATAAATACTGATATACTCAAACAATGGAATACTACTTACTAATAAAAAAAAAAGAAATAAAATACTGATAAAAAAAATAATGCAACTAAGTCTCAATAACATTATGCTAAGTAAAAGAAGTCAGACACAAATGCCTGTACTAGATGATGCCATTACTATGAAGTGTCTGGAAAAGACAAATTGAAAGTGACCAGAACCACTTTAGGGGGCTGGGTGGTAGTGCAGCAGGTTAAGCGCATGTGGCATAAAGCGCCAAGGACCGGCATGAGGATCCCGGTTCAAGCCCCCAGCTCCCCACCTGCAGGGGAGTCACTTCACAGTCGGAGAAGCAGGTGTCTGTCTCTCTCCCCCTCTCTGTCTTCCCCTCCTCTGTTGATTTCTCTCTGTCTATCCAACAACAACAATAGCTCTAACAACAATAACAACTATAACAAGGGCAACAAAATGGGAAAAACTAGCCTCCAGGAGCAATGGACATAGTGCTGGCACCAAGCCCCAGCAATAACCCTGGAGGCAAAAAAAAAAAAAAAAAAGGAGAAGCAGCAGCATATTCATGGTAGACTGGTTCATACAGAGGACTAACTACAAATGGTCACAAGGCATTTCTCAAAGATGATGGAAATGTGCTAAAGCTGGATTGTGGTGACGGTTATACAGCTCCATCAACTCACTGAACTGCACACATAGAATGAGTTCTATAATCTGTAAATCATACCACACAAAAAGCAGCCACCATTCTGTGTCATGAGTCATGGACTCACTTAACTGCCCCTTCCACATATCATTAAACCAATCAAATATTAAAATACCAAAACAATGCTGTGTTGCCACACGGTAATAGGGGAGTGTTATTAATCAGCAAAAATAAACAAAGAAACAAGCAAACTTTGAGAATTTTCCAGTGCAGAAAAGATGGGCCAGAGAGAGAGAAACCAGCCTCTAGAGCAAAAGAAAAGACTTCCTAGAAACCAAGTGGGTGGATGGGACTCTCCAAATGAAACCAACACCACCACCACCACCACCCCCCAAAAAAGCTCACAGACTTCAAAGTGGACAGTTCGAAAAGTTCAAGTAAAACTAAAGTCAGCTCAGGAGTTTAAAGGCAATGGCTGAGGGCTAAAGTGCCAGGGCTGCCTCAAAACAGAGAGCCCAAGTAGACTGGAAGATGGACCAACACAGATAGTTCTGTGTTATGACAGACCATCCTAGACAAAAAGGGGTACTGGAGACACAGCAGCCAATAAGCCAGTTGGGGTTCCCCATGGAGTGTGTTTTAATGAAATGTCCTAATACTACAGCCCCAGCAGAGCATCTGGTCTCCCCATGTGTTCAGCAAAGTAGATGGCATCATTTCTAAGCCCAGCTCTCAAGAGAGGACTAGTCCCTGGCTTCCAAGAGTTCACGTGTAATCCTATGTCATCACCACAGTTAACTAGACACATGCAATCCTATGTCATCAACACAGTTAACTTTCAGGTTCTGCCTAAGGGGTTACATGATTTTTTTTCTTTTTTTTTAATCATTGTTTATTTATTTACTGGATAGACACAGCCAGACATTGAAAGGGGAGGGTGATAAGAGAGGGAGAGAGACAGAGAGACACCTACAGCCCTGCTTCACCATTTGTGAAGCTTTGCCCTGGAAGGTGGGGACTGGGGGCTCAAACCTGGATCCTTGTGCACTATAATGTGTGCTCAACCAGGTGTGACACCACTGGTCTTTTTTTTTTATTTAATATTGATTTATTCATTCCCTTTTGTTGCCCTTGTTGTTTTATTGTTGTAGTTATTAATGTCATTGTTGTTGGATAGGACAGAGAGAAATGAAGAGAGGAGGGAAAGACAGAGAGGGGGAGAGAAAGATAGACACCTGCAGACCTGCTTCACCGCTTGTGAAGCGACTCCCCTGCAGGTGGGGAGCCGAGGGCTCAAACCAGAATCCTTACTCTGGTCCTTGCACCTTGCACCACCTATGCCACCTGCGCCTAACCCGCTGCGCTACCGCTGACTCCCTCTTTTTTTTTTTTTTTAAAGAAAAGGATGTATTTGTTTCATGAGTGAGAGGACCAAGGAATGATCATATCTGGTATATATAGTACTGGGGATCAAACCTAGGGCCCCAGGTCTGTAAGTCCTGTACTTTACTGACTAAGCCTCCTCCCCAGTCATTACATACATGTCAAATATATATTTTTTTTCCCTCAGGGGGCCAGAGATGTAGCTCAGTGGCAGAGAGTATACTTTGTTTATATGAGGTTCAACCTGCAGCATGGCAGAAAAAAAATTGTACAGATGGCAAAACTGAGGCTCAGAGGTAAATTAAGTCATAATTCAGAGGGAGCCAGGTGGTGGCGCACTGGGTTAAGTGCACATAGTAGAAGTTATAATTCAGGGTGAAGGGGTCTTGTTTTGTTCATCTGTCTGCTTGTTTGCTTTTGTTTATTTGTTTTTCCTCTAGGGCTTCATCGGGGCTTCATTCTTTCTTCCCCCCAGATAGAGAGTGAGAGACAGAGGAAACAGAGACAGAGAGAGGGAGGAAAAAAATACGTCACTGCTTCTCTACTAGTGATCACCTTTGCCTGTGCTTCCAGGTGGTGGCCAAGGGTTTGAACCCAGGTCCTTCCACATGGTAAAATGTGTGCTCTGCTGGGAGAGGGGTCTCCTGGCCCTCATATAGTCTTTGTACCCACACAGTCAGGGTCTCATACCAGACGAGAAATCCATCTGGCACAGAAGTAATAGTGTCGGCATATTAATCTATCCCACATCAAAGTCCTGTCCTTCCAGCACTCCTTACGGTACACACACACATTGCTAATACCTCCTTGGAAACCAAAACACTGCAAAAGAAAAAGCAACTTTCATGATGTAACTTCCCAAGAACGTGGCAGCTGTATCAGAACCACAGGACAACGTCTCTTGTTTCTGTATGACAGAGTCTGGTCTGGTGTGTGTGGGCTCCTGGAAAGGGGAAGGAAAATCCCATATGCAACCCTGGTTTCCTTCCAAATGTTCAAAACTCCTTCAGTGTTTCAGGTTCAGGAAACCAAGAAAATAACAAGAGGCAGTCTGATGCAACCACTGTTGAAAAGGCAAAATAATCACTTTTTCCTAAGCCTATGGAGATCATTTCACAAAAAAAAAAGAAAAAAAAAAAAAAAAAACACACACACACACAGCCAAGAATGTTCAGTTATAAGAGAGTGATTTCTTCCAAATGTCTCAGACAAGTATGAAAAAGGACCTTGAGCCCCATTTTAGAGTTGCTTCCTCAGAGTGCTGTGTGTGGCTCTCTGAGTACTTGGGTCTGTGCAGACTCTTCTCAGTTTTGAACAGAAGCTATGGTAAAGATTAACAGAAAGGAAATGAATAGGGTCTCTGAGCCCCCACCACCACCACTTAGTTCACTTCAGGAAGACAGTACACACACAAACACATATTCTCTCTCTCTCTTTCTCTCAATCTTCCTATCTACTCATTTTTATTCTGAACCATAGTAAGTTGGTCTTTGTGTTGCCAAAATGTTTTTCTCCCAGGGTAACTATCTCTCAAAGGTTGGGTTACCTTCCATAAACTCCAGAATGGCCCCTTGTATGGGATGCCAGTGCTATATCACCCCTTCCTCCCGACCTTCTCCAAACTCATCAAACAAGCCTCTTTTCTTGGCAAGCAGCAGCCTCTGGCGGCTTTCAAAGAGAGACTGTGGCCACATCAGCACATGTCAGCTTGAAATGCTATCACTCACTGCAGGGCTCGCCCACACCCTCCCCCACTCCTTTCTTTTTTTTTTTCTTTTTTTTTTATATTTATTTTCCCTTTCGTTTCCCTTGTTGTTTTTCATTGTTGCTGTAGTTATTGTTGTTGTTACTGATGTCATCGTTGTTAGATAGGACAGAGAAATGGAGAGAGGCAGGGGAAAGAAAGATAGACACCTGCAGTCATACTTCACCACCTGTGAAGTGACTCCCCTGCCTGGGGCTCGAACCAGGATCATTACACACCAAGTCCTTTTGCTTTGTGCCACATGCGCTTAACCCGCTGCGCTACCGCCTGACTCCCCCCCATTCCTTTCAAACAGCCAAACAGCCCACCAAGTGTTTAATATCCAACATCTCACCTCCTCACTGAGGAAAAGATAATGGGTTGAGGCAGCACTACTGTGTCCAGATGCCTTGTGTGTCTCCTCTGTAGAGGAGAGAAAAAAAGCAGCAGTGCTGGGGTTGGGGGCTGGGTCTAGGGATGGAGGGTCTGGTCGATGGCCACACTACCCTAATGTGCCTAATCACATCTGGTCACAGAAGCTAAGCAGGCCTGGCCAGTGGATGGGAGCTTGAAGATCTGTGGTTAAGCATGAAAAAGGGACAAAGCTGTAAAATAGAGCAAAACTGGAGAGGAAGCCCAGGAAAGGCAAATTCTTGGGAAATGCCTACATTTGAGGAGCTGAAGTAGGGCCACACAGCCATCATATAGCCGTGTGATAAGCACTCGCTGCACCCAGGTACTGAGTACTGAAGCCAGCGAAGTAGAAAGGACAAGGCCTGTCCTCATCCTCAGAAACCTGACATCCAGCCCAGTATAAGAACTTCTTGGGTTTCTTATATAAAAGCAGTACAAATGCATGTTAAAACTAAAGAAACTGAGTAAAAAAGTACAAAACAATATCTTACATGGTCCACATGTGCAGAACAATATTAATGCATACATTCACAGACAGATGATGTAACACATCATGTAAGGGGTATTTCAGAGAACTTTCTTTTCAATTTGAAAGAAAATAACCCTGCAGTCTCTTTTCAACATCTGTTGATAAAGAAAACATTATTGGAGGTTGGGGAGATAGCACAGTGGTTGTGCAGAAAGATTTTCATGTCTGAAGCCCAAAGGTCCGAGGTTCAGTCCCCAGCAGCCCATAAGCCAGAGCTGAGCAATCCTCTGTAGAGAGAAAGAGGCATACATCAAAAAGGACAGCAGCAACAAATGCTGGAGAGGCTGTGGGGACAGAGCAACCCTTCTGCACTGCTGGTGGGAATGTAAATTGGTCCAGCCTATCTGGACAGCAGTCTGGAGAACTCTCACAAGGCTAGACATGGACCTTCCATATGACCCAGTAATTCCTCTCCTGGGGATATACCCCAAGGATTCCATAACACCCAACCAAAAAGATATGTGTACACCTATGTTCATAGCAGCGCAGTTCGTAATAGCTAAAACCTGGAAGGAACCCAGGTGCCCAACAACAGATGAGTGGCTGATAAAGCTGTGGTATATATACACAATGGAATACTATGCAGCTATTAAGAACAATGAACCCACCTTCTCTGACCCATCATGGATGGAGCTAGAAGGAATTATGTTAAGTGAGCTAAGTCAGAAAGATAAAGATGAGTATGGGATGATCCCACTCATCAACAGAAGAAAGAAAAACAGAAAGGGAAACTAAAAGCAGGATTTGACTAAATCTAGAGTAGGACACCTAAGTAAAAACCCTGTGGTGAGGGGGAGGGTGGACATTCAGCTTCCTGGGGCTGCGGGGGGGGGGGGGGGGACCGGACCACAGTCTTCTGGTGATGGGAATGGTGTCTATGTATACTCCTATTACTCTGTAGTCATATAAATCACTAATTAATATGAGAGGGGAAAAATTGATTGTATGTCTCGAACTTTTTAAAACAAAGACTGAGTCTTTTACATAGGCTGAGTCTTTGATATATTGACTCTCTCAAAAGCCTAGATCAGGGAGAACAGAACCAACCGGTGGCACAGCTATATATAAGATGTTGGGTATTATACAGCAAATCCTAACAAAGGGACTTTTCAAAGTTAACCCAATTACCAAATAATGTGATGATAAGAATAACTATCCAGGGGGTCGGGCGGTGGCGCAGTGGGTTAAGCGCATGTGGCACAAAGTGCAGAGACTGGCGTGAGGATCCCAGTTCGAGCCCCCAGCTCCCCACTTGCAGGGGAGTCGCTTCACAGGTGGTGAAGCAGGTCTGCAGGTGTCTATCTTTCTCTCCCCCTCTCTGTCTTCCCCTCCTCTCTCCATTTCTCTCTGTCCTGTCCAACAGTGAACAATATCAACAATGGCAATAATAATAACCACAGCAAGGCTACAACAACAAGGGCAACAAAAAGGGGAAAAAAATGGCCTCCAGGAGCGGTGGATTCATGGTGCAGGCACTGAGCCCAGCAATAACCCTGGAGGGGAAAAAAAAAAAAAAAGAATAACTATCCATTGTCTTCTTGAACCCTAACACAGCAGGAACCTCACATTTCCACTATAGAGCCTATATTTCCCCCAGTCCTGGAACCTTAGGGTGGGGCCCACTTTCCTGCATGTTTCTCTCAATTCATATCAAATAATATTGCATCCACCAATCCCAACCTAATTAACGCAACGAGTGCCACCTCAGCATGCTTCACTTCAGACTATGCACAGAGGCTTCAGGTGTGGAATGACAACCCTTCTGCTTCATTACTCGAATGAGACCTTTCCTTTAATAGTATTCTCTAATTCCATTCCAGGTGGTTCACTTCCTAACAAAGCCCCCAAACCTAGTTATAGACCAGGTCCCCTGAGATAGAGCATATGTTCACACGTATCCATAAACCAGGGCAAAATATATACCTGAAAGCAGAAGTACACAATAGTCTGCAGTGAGTACCCCCCCAACACTTCATCTGCACTATTCCAGCCTTTAGGTCCATGATTGTTCAACAATTTGTTCAGCTTTGTATGTTAACTCTCTTTTCAGCCACCCGGTTCCAGAGGCCAGCGTGATGCCGACCAGACTTCCCTGGACAGACGACCCCACCAGTGTGTCCTGGAGCTCCACTTCCCCAGAGACCCACCCTACTAGGGAAAGAGAGAGGCAGGCTGGGAGTATGGATTGACTAGTCAACGCCCATGTTCAGCGGGGAAGCAATTACAGAAGCCAGACCTTCCACCTTCTGCAACCCACAATGACCTTGGGTCCATACTCCCAGAGGGATAAAGAACAGGAAAGCTATCAGGGGAGGGGATGGGATATAAAGATCTGGTGGTGGGAACTGTGTGGAGTTGTACTCCTCCTATCCTACGATTTTGTTAATGTCTCCTTTTTAAAATAAATAAATAAATAAATAAACTAAAAAAAAAGAGAGAGAGAGAATTCTTGATAACAAAGAGCTCTTATAAATCATCACTTTTTAAAGGATTTATTTATCTATGAGAGAGAGAACCAGAATATCACTGATAGATGTGGTGCTGGGGGTTGAAGTCAGTAACTCATGGTTGTTAAGGCTGACACTCTATCTGCTATGTCCCCTCCCAGGCTGCCAAATCACTAACTCTTCAGGAAGTCATGTTTTCTCAGGTATATATTCAAAGTTCAAGTGTAGCATACCTCAGTCATGCTTATTTCAAAATCAGTTATCATATTTTTCCCCTTTTGTTGCCCTTGTTGTTTTTATTGTTGTTGTAGTTATTATTGATGCTGTCATTGTTGGATAGGACAGAGAGAAATGGAGAGAGGAGGGGAAGACAGAGGGGGAGAGAAAGACACCTGCAGACCTGCTTCACCTCCTGTGAAGTGACTCCCCTGAAGGTAGGGAGCTGAGGGCTCAAACTGGGATCCTTAAGCCGGTCCTTGTGCTTCACGCCACGTGCACTTAACCCGCTCCACTACCACCCGACCAAATCACCAACTTTTAAATGAATTTGTGCTTTAGTAATCAGAAATACCTATACCCACTTGGCGAATAGTGAGCCATACTCAAAGCATCTGTTCTCAGTCTACAAATAGTTCCCAAAGCACACCTGGATTCAACAGTCTGTGGTTCAATACCTCTACCCTCCATAGGCTCATATTCTCTGATCACAGGTCTGGTAAAAAAAAAAAAAAAAAAGTGGGAGTTGGGAGGCAGCGCAGTGGGTTAAGTGCATATGGTGTGAAGTGCAAGGGCCTGAGTAAAGATCCGGGTTCCAGCCCCCAGCTCCCTACCTGCAGGGGAGTCACTTCACAGGCGGTGAAGCAGGTCTGCAGGTGTCTGTCTTTCTCTCCCCCTCTCTATCTTCCCCTACTCTCTCAGTTTCTCTCTGTCCTATTTAACAACAGCGACACCAACAACAACAACAATAATAACTACAACAATTTAAAAACAAGGGCAACAAGGGAAAATAAATAAATAAATAAATTTACATATATATATATATATTAAAAAGCTAAAAACAAGACAGCTACAGAGCACTCACTAGTGGTAAAAACAGCAGGTACCTCTGTGGCTCTGAAAACGGATAAACCAGGGTCAAAATTCTATTGGATTTGAAACTTACCACTTCCTTTCTGTCCTTGGCAAATTGCCTGACTTAGCCCGTCTCTCTTCCCTCATATGTAAAATAGGAAGAATAGTGGTCATTACCTCAGAGAAGTTTGAGGGGGTTCACAGGGTAGTGTGTATACTGTGCATATTGGCACAGAGCAGATCAAGTAGGAAACATTCAATAAATCACAGCTGCGACCTTGTTCACATACTCATCACCACCCTCACCGTTTCTAAGGCAGGTAGGAGGTAGATCGCATTAAAACTATAGGAAATCAGTTGGAAGCTAGGGCAATGGGAGAAATGTGGATGAAGAATATACATTTCCTGTAAAGGTAGAAACAGAATCTTAAAAGAAAAGTAATCCTCTGGTTAGCAAGAGAACTGTATGTTAAGCCCTATCTGAAAAGGCCAGCTAGCTCCTCCCACCCCAAATGCACACGTGATTACTCTGGAAACCAAAAGTTCCTCCCTCCCAAAAATAAGGCTGCAGAAAATAGGCAGATTCTCTCCTTGCACTCATTAGTTGGTAAGACCTGACTTTTTTTTCCATAAGGAAGGGAGGCAAATTTCAGGGAGAAGGGAGGGCCAGGCATAATTGGAAGTTTGGAAAAGGACTTGAGAAACATTGGGCCGTCTATCTGAGACATCCCAGGCACCCTGGGTGTAACTGTGGGCACGCTTCCATCCCAGAAGCCAGAGAAGTCACATTTCCTTTTTGTGAGTATGGCAGCCACACCAGGAACCTTCTTCAACCCTCAGTAACTATTTAATCTTAAAGTCCAGGGAGTACACTAAAATTAACTCAAAAGGAATTAAAGACTTGGGTATCACACCTGAAACAATAAAGTGCACAGATAGGGGCCGGGTGGTGGCTTACCTGATGATTACAATGCTCAAGAATCTGGGTTCCAGCCTCCAGTTCTCACCTGCAAGGGGAAAGCTTTGCACGTGATGAAGCAGGGCTGCACGTGTCTCTCTGTCTCTCTCCCTCTCTCTCTATCTCCCCCTACCCTTTCAATTTCTGGCTGTCTATCCAATAAGTAAAGATAATTTTAAAATTTAGTAAAAAAAAAAAAAAGTAAATAATAATAAAGTACATAATAAATAATATAAAGTACATAGTAAATAATAATAAAGTACATTTTGCTGACATCAAAGGTGTAAGCAAAGACTCAACCCCAAGCAAGGACAAGTGAAATGAAACAAAGAACAAACAAATGGAACTACATCAGATTAAAAAGCTTCCATGCATTTTAAGAAAATTCCACAAGGAAAAAAAAGCAACCTAATAACTGGGTGGAAAAGAAATAAACCCATTGCAATAGAAAAGACTTGAAAAAAGATGAAGACAATTAATACACTGAGAAAGAATATTATGAAATCATGTGGGAAATGATGATGTACTATCATTATATATGAAGACCCCCCTCCCCCACCCCTACCCCAAAAAAAGAGCAAGGAAAAAAAAAAAACCCTGTGGTTCAATTGTCAGTAGACTTGTGGCCTTGGGCATGGGTTTGTCCTGAGCCTCACTGATCTATCTCACCTGCAAATAGGCAAACCACTGTCTTTCTCATAGGTGTGAGTACTATAGAAGATGTCTGTAAAGCATTCAACCCAACATGTGAGCAAAGAAATCAGAAAACAGAGAAGTTTAGGAAGACCACTGACAAAAAAAAGCAAAGAAACACTGGAAAATCGTATGTGTGACTCAGCATAGGATGCTCAAGTACATCCACTTTATAGGACACAAAGCAGCCATTTAAAAGGATGAGGTAGATCAGAATGTATTTACAAAGAAGGATGTCCATAAATTCAGGGCATTTTCCCTGGAGCTCCGCTTCCCCAGAGCCCCACACCACTAGGGAAAGACAGAAACACTGGGAGTATGGATCAACCTGCCAACGCCCATGTTCAGCGGGGAAGCAATTACAGAAGCCAGACCTTCCACCTTCTGCATCCCACAATGACCTTGGGTCCATGGTCCCAGAGGGATAAAGAATGGGAAAGCTATCAGGGGAGAGGATGCGATACGGAGTTCTGGCGGTGGGAATTGTGTGGTGTTGTACCCTTCTTATCCTATGTTATCCTATTTTGTCAATGTTTTCTTTTTCTAAATAAAAAATTCAGGACATTTCCATTCTTATTCATTCAACAAGTATTTGCTGAAAATCTGGTAGGTAGCAGGCACTGTTCTAAGTGGACAAAGCAATGAAGAAAAGGTCATGTATACACCAGCACATCCTAGTTAGGGAAGCAAACAATAAATAAAGTATTTACTAAGATGGATGGTGTGTCACTTAGTCCTAAGTGATAGAGAAAAAAGAAAAAAAAAAAAGGAAAAGGGGATGTGCACTGGGGATGAGTTATAATTTTAAAAAGATTTTATTTTGTTTCACTTAGAGATATAGAAAGAGGGGTCGGACGGTGGCGCACCTGGTTGAGCGCACATGTTACAGTGCTCAAGGATCCGGGTTCAAACCCCTGGTCCCACCTGCAGGGGGAAAGCTTCACAAGTGGTGAAGCAGGTCTGTAAGTGTCTCTGTGTTTCTCCTTCTCTCTCCCCCCTTCCTCTCAACTTTTCTCTGTTTCTATCCAATAAATAAAATATTTAAAAAGAGAGAGAGAGAAAGAAAGACCACTGCTCGCTTTGGCTTATGAATCTTAACAGCCTCAGGCATGAAAATGTTTTGCATAACCATTATACTGTGCCCTCAGCCCAGTAAGCTATTATTTTTCATGAGGAAAAGGAGAGTCATCAGTGTGGGCTGGGGAAATAGCACAGTGATTCTGCAAAAGGATATTTCCTTTCATATCTGATGCACAAAAAGTCCCAGGTTCAGTCCCCAGCACTATAAACTAGACCTGAGCAGCACTTTGGTTAAAAAAAAAAAAGAATCCTCACTAAGAAAGTGACATAGAGAGTGAGGGTAGATAGCATAATGGTTATGCAAAGAGGCTCTCACGCCTGAGGCTCCAAAGTCCCAGGTTCAATCCCCATAACACCATATAAGCCAGAGCTGATCAGATCTCTACTGTTTGCACTTCAGTCTTATTTTATTTCTTTTTTTTAAGTACTAAAAAATTATAAGCAATATATTTATGGAAGAAAACATAAAATTAACTTCCAAAGACAAGCATCTCGGGCCTGGTAGTGACACATCTATCTCATTGCGTGCATGTGGATGGCTCAACACTTAGGAGGCTGAAGTCACATATCTGGTGCTGCAGCGCCACCTGGTGACCATGTCCTAAATGATCAATCTCATTTTCAAAAGATATAGTGAGCTGCATAGTATTATAAAAACCTATGGGGGGTGGGGTGGATCACCTGGTTAGGCACACACATTTCCAAAAGCAAAGACAAGGGTTCGAGCTCCTGATCCCCACCTTCAGGGGGAACACTTCACGAGTAGTAAAGCAGGTCTGTAGGTGTCCCTCATTCTCCCTGTCCCCTCAAAATTTCTCTCTTATTTAATAAAAATCAGAAAGGAAAAAAACAGAAAGGAAAGAAGGAAGAAAGGAAAAAATGTCCAAGCCCCAGCGATAACCCTGGAGACAATAAAAAATAAATAATAAGTAATAAAGCCTATCTGGCCGGTGTAAAGGAACTGAAAAAGGAAATGGGCAAACACTGCTTGGTGTGCTGGAGTGGCAGATTCACAGTGGGAATTACTCATTCAACTTGGACATTCAATGATAGTTTTCCACTCTTATGAGTAACCGCAATGGAGCAGTCCTATGGGAACAGCTAAGACATACTGATTTTCTAGAAAGAAGTGATATGAATGGTGGGTCAGGCAACACGGAACCTCAGGTCACCACACTTGAAAGTGAAGAAGCTTGCCCATGCTCAATGGGAGTGCCTGCAGGATAAGGTTCTGCAGTCTGGCAGGAAGCAGCAACCACATCCGTACCCTCTAATGAGCATGTGCAAAGAAACTATAAAGTAGGGCCTCGTCCGAGAAAATGGGGCATACTCCATGTCTAAAGGGAAGAGACATGGCTCTTCCATGTGGTCTCTGCTCAGCCCATGGTAGCACCTGCCACTACTTTGAGTATCTACTAAACCAGAAGCTTCGAGAGACAAGAGTCACATCTGTCTCACAGTTTAGGAGGTGGCAAAGTAGACAGAGTGTTAGATTCCTGGGCAGTGGGGTCTCAAGTTTGATCCCCAAAGTGATGCTCTGTTTTTCTCTCTCCCTCTCTCTCTAAATCTTAATTTAAGGGAGTCAGGCGGTAGTGCAGCAGGTTAAGCACAGGTGGCGCAAAGAGCAAAGATCGGAGTAAGAATCCTGGTTCGAGCCCTCAGCTCCCCAGTTGTAGGGGAGTCACTTCACAAGCGGTGAAGCAGGTCTGCAGGTGTCAATCTTTCTCTCCCCCTCTCTGTCTTCCTCTCCTCTCCCCATTTTTCTCTGTCCTACCCAACAACAACAACAATAATAATAATAACAATAACTACAACAATAAAACAAGGGCAACAAAAGAGAATAAATATTAAAAAAAAAAAAAAAGAAGTCACATCTTCTCATTCACCCTCAGAGGAATAGGACACCGAAGTCCAGCAGATACAGGTTTATGCTCACTCTGCCACCTACCACCTATGTGATGACAGACATGGGCCTCTAAGCTTCCACTTCCCCTTAGGGAAAAGGGGATACGGGACTGCACCCATCTCACGGGGCTGTATGAGGATTTCCTTACAGCACAAGCTGGTACTTTGAAGTAGTGGAGGTGCCAGACAATTGTCCAAGCACTTTATCTGCACTAAGTCCCTACACTGAGGTCACCTCTGTGGAGTGTTAATCACAGTGCTTAGCACTAGGAAACTGATCCAATATGTTTATTTTCTCCCCCACCTCCAGCATGGCCTGTTGCTTCAACTGAAGTGAACAGGCTACTCCCTCGGCCTACTATGGAAGGAAGGAACATATCAGAGCAAGACTGTGATTTTTAATTCCTGCCAGCAGCACCCTAGCCACCTGGTTCTGCTGCCCAAAGAAAGGTTCAAGGACTGCATGAAGGTGTTTCAAGGAGGGCTGCTCTGACAGATACAAACATCCCCGCATCACTAGGAGAGGAGGAAGAAGTGGTCAAACAGTAGGGGCTGATTACTGCAGGAGAAGCAGTGGCCCTAGATTCAAGCTCAGATTCCACTCAGGCAGCACCCATGTGTAGGCTGTCGCCCAGAGGGCCGCAGGCAGAAGTGGGTGAGACCTGCCTTAACAATTCCTCCAGTCTGGGTCCCTTCCTGGGCTCCCTCCAGACAGACCTTCAACACATTCAGTAACAGGCCCTCTTGAAGAACGTGTCCTTTGCTACTCCTGATTCCTTGCATTCCAGCCCATTCCCAAGTGATCAGAGCGGTAGATCTCACATGGGGAAAGCAATAGATATAGCTATTGGGAGAAGCCAGACCTAACATGGAAAAAGGAAGCTAAAAGGCAGCTAACCTACTAGGATCCATAGGTCCTGCCTGCAGATTCTCTGTACTTTGGTTCACCTGTGATGATGGAAGAACAGACCTCTCTCAATTGCAATGGCCTGGGAACCATCCTGCCCAGATCCTCTGAGATTAGCAAATCAGGAAGTTGCTCCAGTAACAGATGAAGCAAGTGAAACAGCTAGGGCTCCACTAGTGGCATCAAGTTCTAATCAAACTTAAAAGATAGTGGAGGGGGCTGGGCGGTAGGGCAGTGGGTTAAGCACACATGTGTTAATAAGCACACACAGCATGAAGTGCAAGGACCGACATAAGGATCCCAGTTCAAAGCCCCCAGCTCTCCACCTACAGGGGGTCACTTCACGAACGGTGAAGCAGGTCTGCAGGTCTAACTTTCTCTCCCTTTTTGTCTTCCCCTCCTCTCTTGATTTCTCTGTCCCATCCAGCAACAATAACAGCAATGACAACAATAACAATATTAACAACAAGGACAACAAAAATGGGAAAAATGGCCTCCAGGAACAGTGGATTCATGGTGCAGGCACTGTGTCCAGCAATAACCCTGGAGGCAAAATATATATATATATATATATATATATATATATATATATATATATATATATATATAATTTAAATTTTAAAAAAGATAGTGGAGAGGAACTCTGTTTCCAGAACAAGACCAACAGAGAGCCAAATCTCACCTCTGCCACTTACTTTCTGTGTGACTTCAAGGAAACACTTTAAGTTTCAGTTTTCTCATAGGATCATTACCTTTAAGCCATCAAGTATTTCCAACATCCTCCTTAGGAAAACGAATCCCACTGACATATTAGTTTTACTCACTGATAAGTATGAATTACTTGTCCAGCAGTTTAGTCATACAAATCAAATAAGATGGGAAAGCATCAGAAATTTCACCTTCTGCCTCACTTTTTATGATGGGCTGATATGAACAGAGTTACGAGGGAAATCTTTAAAATATATATTGTACTATTTCAGCTTTTAATATTGTAACTGCTCCTACCAGAGCATAATCTTCTATGATCCTTCTAGGCAAACAAGCTCTGCCTCTTTCTTTTATGTTCTCAGAAGTCCTAAGGGTTATGGTCACAAAGGAATGGACACTGACTGGGAGCCAAAAGATTCCATGTCAGTTTTAATAGTAATTGTCAGTGAACATGTACTGTGTATGAAGCAGTAAGCAAGGCACTGAATGGAGTACTAAGTCACAGTCCCTGCCTTAAAAGAACTTATAGTCAAGGATAAGGCAGGAGGTATAATGTACACTGAAAACAATATAATGCAGTACAGATATTCTGGGTAAGGCATTCAGGGCCAAGGCCATGAAAACATGGTAAAACAATTATCTGCGTGTATATGCTAATAGTAACAACAAATTAAAATAGAGTAAAAAACCCTAACAGTCAGTCTGCAGCTTGGGCCACTGCTACCATGATGCCAACTGGACTTCTCTGGGCAGACGACTCCACCAATGTGTCCTGAAGCCCTGCTTCCCCAGAGCTCCACCCCACTAGGGAAGAGAAAGACAGGCTGGGAGTATGGATCAACCTGCCAACACCCATGTTCAGCGGGGAAGCAGTTACAGAAGCCAGACCTTCCACCTTCTGCACCCCATAATGGCCCTGGGTCTATACTCCCAGAGGGATAAAGAATAGGAAAGCTATCAGGGAAGGGGATAGGATACTACGGGGTTCTGATGGGGACAATTGTGTGGAGTTGTACCCCTCTTATCCTATGGTTTTTGTCATGTTTCCTTTTTATAAATTAAAATTTTAAAAAAACTGTCATTAGAGATCAAAAGAAGGAGAGCTCTAATGACCTGGGAGTGTGGAAAAGCATTCTTAGAAGAGGTATAAAATGGGGTGGGAACAACATAGAGACAAGAGCAGAAGGGGTTCAACAACAGACTGACTGTCTTCACTTAAAAGACAATCATCGGGAGTCGGGCGGTAGCGCAGCGGGTTAAGCACAGGTGGCGCAAAGCACAAGGACCGGCATAAGGATCTCGGTTCAAGCCCCTGGCTCCCCACCTGCAGGGGAGTCGCTTCACAAGCGGTGAAGCAGGTCTGCAGGTGTCTGTCTTTCTCTCTCCCTGTCTCCCCCTCCTCTCTCCATTTCTCTCTGTCTTATCCAACAACGAAGGCATCAATAACAACAACAACAATAAAACAACAAGGGCAAAAACAAAGGGAAAATAAATAAATAAATATAATTTAAAAATCTTAAAAAAAAAAAAAAGACAATCATCATGGGGCTGGGCAGTGGTGCAGCGGGTTAAGCGCACAAAGTACGAAGTTCAAGTACTCAAGCAAGCATCTTAGTTTGAGGCCCCGGCTCCCCACCTGCGGGGGGGGGGGGGGTTGTTTCACAAGCAGTGAAGCAGATCTGCAGGTGTCTTTCTCTCTCCCTGTGTATCTTCCCCTCCCCTCTCAATTTCTCTTCAAAAAAAAAAAAATCACATCTTATTCGTCTCCATACTCCTTCACCCAATCCTCCCAAGGTCAAATATAACTCACAATGTGGTGGCCATTTCTAGTGTTTGTCTTTTGTCATCCCTGATACTTTACAGCACCAGATTTACTTTTTCAGCCAATAGGAAAACAGAAAGATGGGGGAAAGATACCACAGCACTGAAGCTGCCTCCATTGGGGTGGGGAGTTGGGCTCAAGCCTGGAACATGTGCATGACTGGCAAAGCATGAAAACTTCCCAGGTGAGTTATCTTCTCGATCCAAGCTGGCCCTTTCTGAGTCAGCATCTAAAGTGAAGATGACTAAAGTAAGGAGGAGAGCTGAGCTGAGAAAACAGGACAAGAGCTTGTGGGAAAACAGGTGTGGGGACCTGGCAGGTTGAGAGAAGGGAGAGTACCTAACCACCCCGGCTAAGCAGTCAGCCACAGAACATCTATTTTCTGACTACTGAGAGTAAAAGAGGGACAGCAGGCCAGGATAAAAACAATGAGTTTTGCACAAGAAAGAATCAGAGAAGGGGAAAACAAACAAAACAGGAAAAAAAAAAAAAAAAAAAAAAAAAAACCTTGATACAACCAATAGAGGAAAACCCTCCAGAGATTATCTGATCAAGAACTCCTAAAAACACCACGAACTGCCTTCTCTATCACCCACCATCTCAGCACTACCCATGTCCAGCCTTGGTAGATGATGCCAAACAAGTTTTCCAAAGTGGATAACCAATCTGCACTCCCATCAGGGTCATTCCGTACCTTGCCAATAGTGTGATCTTTATTCTTTTCTTTCTTTTTCTTTTTTCCATTTTAGTCATTCCTAGTAAAGCAAATACAGTCATCCCCTGCTTAATTATGGAGGTATATTGTAAGATATGCATGGTTAGAAAATTCCATCATTGGGGGTCGGGCGGTGGCGCAGTGGGTTAAGCGCATGTGGCGCAAAGCGCAGGGACCGGCATAAGGATCCCGGTTCGAGCCCCCGGCTCCCCACCTGCAGAGGAGTCGCTTCACAGGCGGTGAAGCAGGTCTGCAGGTGTCTATCTTTCTCTCCCCTTCTCTGTCTTCCCCTCCTCTCTCCATTTCTCTCTGTCCTATCCAACAACGAATTGCGTCAACAAGGGCAATAACAATAGCCACAACGAAGCTACAAGGGCAACAAAAGGGGGGAAAAAATGGCCTCCAGGAGCGGTGGATTCATGGTGCAGGCACTGAGCCCAGCAATAACCCTGGAGGAGGAAAAAAAAAAAAAAGAAAATTCCATCATTGTGCATATGTCATGGGTCATATGTGCACAAGCTTAGACAGTAAATCCCCCTACACACCTAGGCTATATGTTGCTCCTAAGCTGTCAACCTTACAGCATGTTACTGTGCCGAATACTGTTGGAATTGTAGCACTATGGTATTTGAGTATCTAGACATAATTAAGCATAGAGAAAAGAATGTGTTGTCACACATTACCATGCACAAGGACCCAGGTTTGAGCCCTCGATCCCCATCTGCAGAGATGCTTCACAAGCTGTGAAACTGGTCTGCAGATGTTTCTCTCTATCTCCCCCTCTATATCTTTCCCTCCCCTCTCAATTTCTATCTGTCCCATCTAGTAAAAATGAAAAGCGGGGAGAATGTCCATTGGGAGCAGTGGATTCACAGTGCTGGCACCAAGTCCTAGCAATAACCCTGGTGGAATAAAAAGAGAGAAGAAAAGAGACTAGAGATAATACAGTATAAAAAGTTTTTTTTAATATTTATTCCCTTTTGTTGCCCTTGTTTTATTGTTGTCATTATTATTGTTGTCATCATTGTTGGATAGGACAGAGAGAAGTGGAGAGAGGAGGGGAAGACAGAGGGGGAGAGAAAGACACCTGCAGACCTGCTTCACTGTTCGTGAAGTGACACCCCTGCAGGTGGGGAGCCGGGGGCTGGAACCAGGGTCCTTATGCCAGTCCTTGCACTTTGCACCATGTACGCTTAACCTGCTGCGCTACCACCCGACTCCCTATAAAAAAATTTTAATGACCCATTTATTTCACTCATCTGGGGAACACAGAAAACTGAAAAAAAAAAGTTAGTCAACTCTTATCTAAGACCTTGGGAGAACTATGGTGGTTATCATCGAGGGGTGGGGGCACAGAACTTTGGTAGTGGGCGTGGTGTCTTGTCAATCACTATTAAAGCACTAATTAAAAGTTTAAAAAACAAACAAAACCCCAGAAGTTATAAGTGTCAGAATTCTAAACTGTCCATATTTAAGAAAAGTGCTAACTTATGGAGACTATACATTACATTAAAAAAAATGACACCCATAGAATGTCAGAGTAGACCCTAAAATTAAAATCATTTTTACATTTCTTCAGAAAAAAGGTATGAATATTCTCAGCAGCATGATAGACAAAAGCTATAGTCTCATGTTATAATGGCGATATTTTATCACAGAGTGAGTTAAAATCGGGTAAATTTTTGTAAACAGATTCCCAACTTTGCAGAACCCTTAGGATTTTGGAATTACAGACAAGATATTGCAGAATCATATTCAATAATGCATTAATAAAACCTTAATACATTTACTTCCTACCATCAACACAGAGTTGTTCCACGCTCCATCCTATAAGATGACGTTACCAGCACCCTCCACTTCTTTTGACGCCCTCTCTTTGAAGTCTTCCACCTACCTTCTAAATGATTTTAGTTATGTTTTCTTTCTAAACCTATAGATTGGTTGAAAAAGCTGTATATCAACAGAATGCTTACAACTTGGGTTATATGGTGGGAAATGGTCAATTTATATAGGGCACTTGCCAATAAAAGGAGCTTGGAGGACAGCAAGCTGCTTAGTCAGTCAGTGAATGAGGAGTGTATGTTAAGGTCTACTATAGACTTTATATACTGCCTGTTTAGGCTATACATTAACTTGACTGAAAAAAATTATCACAGCCCAGAAGGTAGTGAAGGTAGTGACTCAAGAGCTGGCCTTTTGAAATATAACTAAAATATGCCTACTAGCTATCTATAAAATGGAGGACCCCCCCAACACTTCATCTGCACTATTCCAGCCTTTAGGTCCATAATTATTCAACAATTTGTTCAGCTTTGTATGTTAACTCTCTTTTCAGCCACCCGGTTCCAGAGGCCAGCAGGATGCCGACCAGACTTCCCTGGACAGACGACCCCACCAGTGTGTCCTGGAGCTCCACTTCCTCAGAGCCCTACCCTACTAGGGAAAGAGAGAGGCTGGCTGGTGTATGGATCAACCAGTCAATGCTCATGTTCAGCGGGGAAGCAATTACAGAAGCCAGACCTTCCATCTTCTGCAACCCACAATGACCTTGGGTCCATACTCCCAGAGGAATAAAAAATAGGAAAGCTATCAGGGGGAGGGGATGGGATACGGAGATCTGGTGGTGGGAATTGTGTGGAGTTGTACCCCTCTTATCCTATGATTTTGTTAATGTCTCTTTTAAATAAATAAATAAATTTTTAAAAAGCACGAGGTCTCAAAATCCCTGGCATCACATGCGTCAGAGTGATACTCTGGTCCCCTCCATTAATAAATACAGTTTTAATGATGATGATGATGATAATAATAATAATAATAAATTAATCTGGGACAGAGGAGCTAGTACACCAGACTTTTCAAGTTTCAAGTGCTAGAAGTTGCAGGGTCAATGCCTGGTACCACCACATGCTGAGCTGAGCTGTATTCTGGTACACTTTCTCTCTCTCTTTCATAAAAATAAGTAAAAACCAGAGCTGACTGTAACTTCTTAAAATATGTTTTATTTATTACATATGAGAGAGAGAGTCACATGAAGCAGAAACAACCAAAGCACCACTTCAGGCATGAAAGCCCCGTGCTCTACCAGCTGAGCGCCTCCCCAGTCATGTGACTGTTTGCCTGCTTGCTTTATTTATTTATTGGCTTATTTTCCCTTTTGTTGCCCTTGTTGTCTTTTTATTGTTGTTGTAGTTATTGTTGTTGTTATTGATGTCGTCGTTGTTAGATAGGACAGAGAGAAATGGAGAGAGGAGGGGAAGACAGGAGACATTTGAAAAGATGATACCATCCCTAATAACCATGAATGAAGGCGCCCGATATTACTGTATGGCATTTCTTTAGCTAGAAATGGTATTTCAAACATACTGGAGGGCACAGAGCCAGTCTTAAAATTTTCTAACCCTCACGTCTGTATAGTTCTTCACTATGTTGACAATCACAATCTCTACTTTCAACTGGAATTTTATTCTTGCCTTTTCTGTTAACTATGGCTAGTGTCACCTCTTTCCATCACCATTTAATTCTACTTTGCAATCATAATCACAATTTAGAAATAATTTCATATCTTCATGCCACTCCTCTCAAACTCTGACGTGCCCATTCATAGTCTTCTATTTTGACTCTCAGTTGCTACAGAACGCCTTCTAGTGATTTCCTCCCCAAGAAGAGTGTGTGGGTGTAGCAAAAGATACACATAAGATGTATCTTGGCATAACTTGCATGAATTTTCTACTACTGCCAAATGAGAACTCAAACTTGGCAGAGTATGAAATTCTTGGGTGGCAAACCTGTTCTCTGAAAACTTGATGAGTGTTGCTCTATCGCTTGCTTCTTCTATTTGTTTGTTGTTTGTCTTACCAGAGCACTGCTCAGCTCTGGCTTATGATGGAGCTGGGGACTGCACTTGAGACCTTTGGCGCCTTCATCATTAAAGACTTTTTGCATAACCACTATGCTATCTCCCCAGCCTTCCCATTGCTCTTCTGACTCCTTCTTTAAACAATTCTTAGTCCACTCTGATTTTTTTTCTTTGAACATTTATTCTGCCTGGATGCTAATGATATCCTCTCAACTCCTGATATTAAACAAAACACCTTCACTTGGATATCTCACATGTTAACTGGCAGATTTTGCCTAGTTTATGATAAACCCTTAGGGAAATAGGGAGATATCACAGTGGTAGTGCATGGGATTTGTATTGGAGAGGTGTCAAGGTTCAACCCTCAGCACCACTGATCATTAGAGCTGAGCATCACCTTAAGCCCTCAGAATATACAGGTTTGGATCATAGTTTAATTCAGAAAAACTGAGGAAGCCCTTCCTCAGAAAAACTGAGGAAGTCTATCTGTTCTACTCTCCAAACTTATCTATCCTCTGGGGATGCTTTCTGTCCCTCTCAAGATCAGTAGTTTGACATTCCCTTGACATTCTGCAGTGCTACAAATATTAAGTGCTGACATATGTAATTTGTTTCTTAGTGTTCTTTAAATCAACAAGTTCCTTTTTCATCTCTTGACTCATCATCTCATCTTTTATAGTATCAATGACTTCTCTGAAAGGAAGAGGGGGGGGAGGGAGGGAGAGAGCGAATACTTGAAACTTACTTTGGTTTACTTAGTAAAAGTTGGGAAACTTGCCCTCAGACCTTGCTCTCCTACCTCCTATATCCCCTACTTATCTCCCTTTATACCACCAGATCTTTTTTGTGGGTGCTCTGTAATATTAGTTTTCATATCTGACCATCCTTAAATGTGCTAGATATAACATATGTTGGTTCCCTCTCTATTCGCCCTAATGGATGCAGAGATTCTTGGGTGAGCCTATGGGGTAAGTAAGGGTCAACATTGTGGCCATCACTAACTGTGACTTCTCTTTAGTTAACTTCTTTAGCCCTCTCATCTTGGCTTCTACTTCATTTTAATTTATTTATTGTGACCATGAAGTGTAAACGAAGGCAAAAGTCATTCACAAGCAACTGAGGGGTAACCTATTCCTCCCTTTCTGTCTCCCCAGAGTCAAATACAGGATATTTTTCAGTCTTGTCTAAAACTCTGAAAACAAGGCATAGAGGCTAACCACAGACCATAACATCACTGGGTCTGTTTTTCTGGAGCCCATAGGCATCCTAAGGGATAACACTGATCAAAATCTTCTCAATGCACAGCCTGGGAAGTAGCATAGTGAATAAGGTACTGGACTCTCAAGCATAAACTCCTGAGTTTAATTCCCAGAATTGCATGTTTCAGAGTGATACTCTGGTTCCCTCTCCTACTCTCCCATAAATGAATAAATCAATCTTTTTTTTTAATCTTCTCAATGTGCTCATATTATGATATGCACTCTACACGTTAACCCCATTAAATCTTGCCCATCACCTGTTGGAACACTCAGAGCCCAATAGTCTTACCCAGATGTCTTATCAGATATGCCAAGGCCAGGTCCTGACCACCGGATTGTGCTTGCAGTGAGCTGCCTTGAGGGATGAGACAATGCCTTGCTCAGACATTAAGCAAGGCTTGTTTACTACTTATTAAAAAAGGGGGGCTGGGAGTCGGGCAGTAGTGCAGCGGGTTAAGCACAGGTGGCGCAAAGCACAAGGACCAACTCAAGGATCCCGATTTGAGCCCCTGGCTCCCCACCTGCAGAAGAGTCGCTTCACAAGCGGTGAAGCAGGTCTGCAGGTGTCTATCTTTCTCTCCCCCACTCTATCTCCCCCTCCTCTCCCCATTTCTCTCTGTCCTATCCAACAACAACAACATCAATAACAACAACAATAATAACTACAACAATAAAACAACAATGGCAACAAAAGGGAATAAATAAATATTTTTTAAAGAAAGGGGGGGCTGAGTGGTGGTGCACCTAGTTAAGTGTATATGCTACAATGCTCAAGGACCCAGGTTCAAATCCCCAGTCCCCAACTGCAAGGGGAAATCTTCACAAGTGATGAGCTGGCCTGCATGTCTCTCTGTCTCTCTTCCTCTCTATTTCTCCTTCCCTCTCTATATCTGACTATCTCTATCAAATAAATAAAGATAATAAATTTTTTTTTAAAAAGTAGGTCTCCCAAACTCAGTGTTTCTCAGCTGGGACCAAAAGGCACAGCATTCATATCTGCCCAAGGTCCCACCACCATAAACCCGAGCTGAGCAGTGCTCTGGTAAAATAAATACTAAATGAATAAATAAAATATTTTTAAGTGCATAAAGTAGACAGGGAAAGTCTCCTGAATCCTTCTCAGCCCTGGATTCTATAGCACTTCTCTCTTGAGAATTCACTATAGCTCAATACATATCTTTTCATCTTTAAGATTTGGTCCCTCGTTCACACGTATCCATAAACTACTGCAAAATATATACCTGAAAGCAGAAGTACACTAGAGTTTGCAGTGAGTACCTCCCTAACACTTCCTCTCCACTATTCCAAGCTTGGGATCCATGATTGCTCAACAATTTGTTTGGCTTCGTATGTTAACTCTCTTTTCAATCACCAGGTTCCAGATGCCACCAGGATGCTGGCCAGGCTTCCCTGGATTGAAGACCCCACCAACCAGTCAACGCCCATGTTCAGCGGGGAAGCAATTACAGAAGCCAGACCTTCTACCTTCTGCAACCCTCAATGACCCTGGGTCCATGCTCCCAGAGGGCTAGAGAATGGGAAAGCTATCATGGGAGGGGGTGGGTTATGGAGATTGGGTGGTGGGAATTGTGTGGAGTTGTACCCCTCCTACCTTATGGTTTTGTTCATTAATCCTTTCTTAAATAAAAAATTAAAAAATTAAATTAAATTAAATTTTAAAAAAAGGATAAAAAGATTTGGTCCCTCAACTCAAACTCACCTGAAATCCACTACAATGTGTAGTTAAAACCTATTCTTTGGAGTTGGGTGGTAGTGCAGTGGGTTAAGCACACAAGGCACAAAGCGCAAGGATCGGCGTAAGGATCCCGGTTTGAGCCCCCGGCTCCCCACCTGCAGGGGAGTCACTTCACAGGCAATGAAGCAGGTCTGCAGGTGTCTATCTTTCTTTCCCTTCTCTGTCTTCCCCTCCTCTCTCCATTTCTCTCTGTCCTATCTAACAACAATAACTACAACAATTTAAAAAACAAGGACAATAAAAAGGAAATAAATAAATAAATATAAAAAATCTTACTCTTCTCACCACTGAAAACCAAATGACCTAACAATATAATAATCAGTCTTTCTTTTGCTGCTATGCAACACCTGACATCTCAAGACTTAAGATCCTATATAAGTAAGCAAGTCACTCTTGATCCATTCACCCATTTTTATGTTTTCATCTAAGCATCAGATGGGCTTAGTACATTTTTTACCCCATATAAAGTTTTGATAGTGTGGTCTGGGAGGTGGCACAGTGGATAAAGCATCGAATGCTCAAGCATGAGGTCCCAAGTTCAATCCCCGGCAGCACATGTACCTGAGTGATGTCTGGTTCTTCCTCTCTATCTCCTCCTATCTTTCTCATTACTAAATAAATAAAATCTGAAAGAAAGAAAGAAAGAAAGAAAGAAAGAAAGAAAGAAAGAAAGAAAGAAAGAAAGAAAGGAAGGTAGTTTTGAAGGCTCAACTACTCCTATGTACTGGGCAAATCTCATTTACTCTGAAACTCATACTGGCTGCATGGGGTTAGTAATGGTGAGGGTGGTGCCCCACTCATAATCCTTTCTTCCTCAGTAATAGAACTTCGAGGTTTTAGGAAGACACATGGCTCCTCTGCATATAAATTATACTTTCTAGCTTCCTTTGCTACTAGGTATGGCCATTAACCAGGAGCAGTTTCATGGGATGTAAAAAGTACCACAAGCAATTTCTGGAAAGTGACCCTCAAAGGTGTTGGCTGCTAGACCTCCAGCAGCTATTTCAGGTCATGAAGTAAGAGTGAACTTGAAGTCATTCCCCAGACTGACTCATGATGGAACAAGATACAAAGAATCTGAGTCTCTGACCATACCTGCTCTGAGCTGATTAATCCCTGATACCACATATGAGAGAGAAACTTGTCTCACTTCTATTTTTATTAGTTTCTGTCAATTATACCCCAACTTATGGAAATGACTCCCTCATAAGAAAAGAATAAGAATTAATGAAGAATATCATGGATAAGCCAGAAGAATGGCAAATACTGTGTGACTTCACTTACAGCTTGGACTTAAGAAACAAAGAAAGAGAAAATATGGAAGAGGTTCCAAGCACTCTAAGAGGGATCCAGTGTACTATGGTGGAGGAATGTGTCAATGGGTTGTGGGTGTGGTATGCAGATGCCGATCACAAGGAGACAAACTGTATACATGTGACAACAGTCTGATCAGTCGTTAATTCGCCCAATAAAGTGATTTTTTTTAGAAAAATGAATATTGTGGGATGTGAAGTAGTACAGTTAAGAGTTTGATCTTGGGAGTCGGGCTGTAGTACAGCGGGCTAAGCGCAGGTGGCGCAAAGCACAAAGACTGGCATAAGGATCCCGGTTCGAACCCCAGCTCCCCACCTGCAGGAGAGTCGCTTCATAGGCGGTGAAGCAGGTCTGCAGGTGTCTGTCTTTCTCTCCTCCTGTCTTCCCCTCCCTCTCTCCATTTCTCTCTGTCCTATCCAACAACAACAACAACAATAATAACTACAACAATAAAAAAAAAAAAACAAGGGCAACAAAAGGGAAAAAATAAATAAAATAAATTAAAAAAAAAAAAAGAGTTTGATCTCCAGCACTGCATGTGTGATGCTCTGGTATTCAATCTCTCTCTCTCATAAATACATTTTTTTTAAAGAAAATGTCATTGAATTTTTTAAAAAAGGTTGTCATAATAGATATTCAGTTTTGCACTCCTTCAACAATGGAAACTCAAAACATTTATTGAACTGGACAGGAACCTAGGAAATTAAAGAAAATTTTATTACCTTAAAAAATAATAATAGTTTTCAGCCACCAGGTTCCAGATGCTAGCAGGATGCGACCAGACTTCCCTGGACAGACAACCCCACCAATGTTGCCTGGAGCTCCGATTCCCCAGAGCCCTTCCCCACTAGGGAAAGAGAGAAACAGGTTGGGAGTATGGATCGACCTGTCAACACTCATGTTCAGCGAAGAAGCAATTACAGAGGCCAGACCTTCTGCATCCCACAATGATCTTGGGTCCATACTCCCAGAAGGTTAAAGAATAGAAAAGCTATCAGGAGAGGGGATGGGATATGGAGGTCTGGTGGTGGGAATTGTGTGAAGTTGTACCCCTCTTATCCTACGGTTTTGTCAATGTTTCCTTTTTATAAATAAAAAATAATAATAATAATAATAAGGGTCAGGGAGATATCTCAGCATTAGAGTAGAGAACTCATACCTGAGGATCTAGGTTCAATCCCAAACACTGCCACATGCCAAAGCTGAGCAATGCTCTGATCTCTCTGTCGCTCTCACTGAGATACATATATTTTTTTGGTTTTTTTAAATAGGCATTATTTTTTATAATAAATATAATTTTAAGGGGGCCAGGTGGTGGTGCATCTGGTTAAGCGCACACACTACAGTATGTAAGGACATGGGTTCAAGCCCCTGGTCCCTACCTGCAGGGGGAAAGCTTCAAAAGTAAAGTAGATCTGCAGGTGTCTGTCTCCCTCTCTATATCTCCCACCCCTCTCAATTTCTCTGTCTCTATCCAATGATAAATAAATAAAACAATAACAAATATAATTTTAATATGAACATTTTGCCAACTTATTTTTTCAGATGCACATCACCTTATCAAGTTTATCACTTGGTATCATCACTTTATCATTATTTCATCAAGTTTTATAAAGCTCCTCATTGAAATTGCACTAAATCTTCACTATTTGGTAATAGTATTGTTACTATTACTATGTTTAGACTGGCCATGGAAAGAGCCAGGAACTGACTGGCTGATTTTCATTCTAATCATTCAAAAACATATTTAACAAAAGGCTGCTGTGCGACAGAACAAGTCATGAAAATGAGACTTTAGAGTTGAAAAAAATCAGGTATTTTTTTTTTTTGTCTCTAAGGTTATTGCTGGGGTTCAGTGCCTGCACCATGAATCCACTGCTCCTGGAGGCCATTTTTCCCATTTTGTTGCCTTTGTGTTATTGTTGTTGGATAGGACAGAGAAAAATCGAGAAAGGAATTCCACACCACTCCCACCACCAGAGTTTTGTGCCCCCATCCCCTCCACTGGAAACTGCAGTAGTTCTCCCAAGGTCACAGATATTGGTTGACTATTATTTCTACAACTATCTACCTACCTATTTACATTTTTGCCCATTTTTTCCTATGATCCCTGCCTTCTCTTCCTTTCTAAGCCATACCATCTCCAGCTATTAATACAGAAATCCTTTGAAACTCTTCTTCACAACCACTAAAATTCCCTTGAGAAAAGTTCTATTATTTTTATCTTCTATTATGCAATGTTTTCTGTGGTTTTCCACTGTACTACTTAACCTGTCATTGCTCCATTTTTTTAATTTAATTTTTTTAACCAGTGGCTCTGGCCTTCCCCCTCCATATACTGATACTTAGATAGCTGAACCTAAGGCTGTTGAAAATTCTTTATTTCATACATTTCCTATATTAATAGGAAGTAACCCAGTAAAAATATCTGCAGAGGTACTCAGATGATGGTACTTTAATCACTTAAAGAACCATGACTCTGTGACAGATATTTTATATCCCACAGATAATCATATACCACTGGATCCTTACAATAATTCTCTAAGGTGACTATTGTTAATCATGATGATTTAAAGTGTGAAAATTGAGGCCCAAAATGGTTAGACAATCTATCCAAGTGACTCTCCATTAAGCAAGGTAAGAACTACCTACAAGTACCTCTGAATGATGGGCCCAAATCACCTTTGGAACCTCATCTCTTACCAGTTCCTCCCCACTCCCTTCACCACGGCTCTTACACATTAGCAACAGCACACAGCTCGCCACACCTGAGCAAGACTCTCTTACTTCTTTACCTCTGTACAGTCAGTTTCCTTACTTGGACAAGTAAGTAGCTGTCTTTTAGAGATCCTCTTAGTCAGACTCAACCCCAGAAACTTCCACTACTTACACCCCTCACACAACATCATCATCATTTATTTGGTCCTATCTCTCTAGTCTGTGAGGCCTCTGGGCAAGGGACTGTGGTGTCAAGCTCAGTAAATTTTCACATCATGAATGAAAACTACAAATGAGAGCAAAGTGTTCTTCTATCACCAGGGGATGCAAAGGAAGCAACCAACCTTTAAAACAATAAAAATAAGACCAACAACAGCTCTCTTGAAAACCAGAGCAGGTAATGCTTCAGTAATATAGATGCTTTAGGTGACAGATGGGGAGCTCTGAAAATGAATAGTCAACAACTATGGAATCTGTCAGGGATTTCCAGCACAGGTCACGAAAGCATAGTCACGATGCCGGGCGTGGACTGCAGTGTCTCCCTCACACTCAGTGCTCCAGTCACACACTGCCTATTTCCTCTCCGATTCGCCATGCCCTTGGGTCCCGAGACCATGAAAGACGCAGCTACCAGCTCTTCACCTGACTAACTCCATCTCTTCCTCCAGGAAGCTGTATCTGAGTCTCCTAATCAGGCAAAAACATTCTACATGTGGCCTTACAGACATCATCACTATTGTAATTAACCTCTTTTCTTATACTTGTTACTGATTTTGTACTTATTTTTATACTCACTGAACTTTTCTACTGAAACTTCACACCACATGATTCCAATGGTCCTCCAGCACACTCTTTTCCTATTTGTATTAGGGAGACACAGTGGGTGAAGGAGAAAGGAGAGACATTACACCATCCTTACACCATGTATGGAGCTTCCCCAGTGCTGTGCATGATGTTCCATGTGGTAGCTGGGGCTCAAACCCAGGTCTTGGCACATGGTCAAGTATGCACTCTACTGGGTGTGCTACTTCCCAGCCCCACAGTCTCAGATCTTAAGTTTGGAGCTCTACTACTGAAAAAAAGGATGCACACATACTGGGGATATTCTTTTTCTTTCTTTCTTTCTTTTTTCTTAAGATAGAGACACAGAAGCAGAGAGGGAGGGAGGGAGTGAAAGAGACCACAGCGCTGAAACTTTCTTCAATGCAGCGAGGGGGGAGGGGCAGGCTCAAACCCAGGTGACTCACAGAGCAAAGCAGCACACTCTCCGAGTGAGGTATGTCTTCCTACTTTCTTGAAAGCAGGTATCTCGGAACAAATTACCACACTTGGTATTCTGGCTTCATATCCGGTGATTTTTTAATAACACTAGCCGTTCTCTGTTCCCTCGCCAAGTACACTGGTTATATTGATAAGACTAAGTTCTAGGAATCAATCTCTAAGCCCTTAAGAAACCATGTAGGCTTATACTGAAGCCCACTAACGTCAGTAAATGTATTGCAGCAAACCAGTAGAGGCATGTCCTTTTTCAGACACTAGCATCAGGTGCCAGAGCTGTGCACTAAGGGAGGTCTTCACTCTGGTTCCCATGCAGTCATACTGTAGATTCAACAGGTTTTCATCTGAGCTAAATGCCTCTTCATTGACAACATTAAGTCTCTGAGCAATAGCACATGACCTGTAGCAGGCAGCTGTTAAGAAACAATGATATTATGGGAGTCGGGCTGGTTAAGCGCACGTGGTGCAAAGCGCAAGCACCGGCTTAAGGATCCCGGTTTGAGCCCCCAGTTCGAGCCCCCGGCTCCCCACCTGCAGAGGAGTCGCTTCACAGGCGGTAAAGCAGGTCTGCAGGTGTCTTTCTCTCCTCCCTCTGTCTTCTCCTCCTCTCTCCATTTCTCTCTGTCCTAACAACGATGACATTAATAACTACAACAACAAGCAGCAAGGGCAACAAAAGGAAAAATAAATAAAATAAAATAAAAATATTTTAAAAAGAAAGAAAGAAGGGAGTCTGGGGCAGTAGCACAGCAGGTTAAGTGCACGTGGCGCAAAGCACAAGGACCAGCATAAAGATCCTGGTTCCAGCCCCTGGCTCCCCACCTGCAGGGGAGTGTCGCTTCACAGGCAGTGAAGCAGGTCTGCAGGTGTCTATCTTTCTCTCCCCCCTCTGTCTTCCCCTCCTCTCTCCATTTCTCTCTGTCCTGTCCAACAACGACATCAGTAACAACCACAATAATAACTACAACAATAAAAAAAACAACAAGGGCAACAAAAGGAAATAAATATTAATACAAAAATTAAAAAGAAACGATATTAAAATAGTTGTGCTAAAGTCCCTGGGTTTGCTGGACACCTGAGTATGAAACTTTGGCAAAGTTCCCACCTTCATCTGAAAAATGGAAGTACAAGCTCAATGACCTCTAACCTTCAAGGTGAACTGACACTACATCTGGTGAGCACAGAAGTCACAACAGAGTTCAATGCAATATTCAGGTAATATCCAGAGATAAACTAGAGAAATACGCTAGCTGGAAAACCTGCCTCTTTTGAAATCGCAAAAGTATGCTATCAAAAAATATCAGTCAAAAATAACTTCTAATCTTATCAAGAAGTTTCTCAATAAGAACACATTCTTGGGGGCCAGGTAGCAATGCACTGGGTTAAGAGCAGAGTATGAAGCTCAAGGACCTGAGCAAGGATCCAGGTTCAAGCCTCTGGCTCCCCACCTGTAGTGAAGCAGGTCTGCAGGTGTCTTTCTTTCTCCCTTTCTATTTCCCCTCCTCTCTCAATTTCTCTCTGACCTACCCTATTAAAAAAAATGGGAAAATGGCCACAGGAGCAGTGGATTCATAGTACAGGCACCCAGCCCCATCAAGAACCACCCCCCTAATTTTTTTTTAAAAAGAGCACATGCTTTTTTTGTAATTTTATCTTTATTTATTTATTTGCCACTAGGGTTATTGCTGGAGCTCAGTGCCTACAAGACAAATCAACCATTTCCAATGACCCTTTTTTTTTCTTCCTCCCCCCCCCCTTTCTTTCACTGGATAAGACAGAGAACAACTGAGAGGGGACTAAGACAGAGAGGAAGAGAGATACCTGCAGAACTGCTCCACTGCTCATAAAGCTCCCCCTGCTGCTGGTAGGGACTAAGGACTTAAACTGAGGTCCCTGGGCAAGATAGCATGAGCAGTCAACTAGGTGCACCACCACCCAGTCCCTACAAGAACACATTCTTAGACTGGTTATTAGCTAATCAGCACATATATTAGTAATTACGTGCTATACTCCAGTCATTTACAAGATCAGGATTTCCTCATCCCTAGAATGAAATGAGATCTTAAACCCATCATTCCAAATGAAACACACTCTTCAAATTCAATTAACAGGCAATTAAAGTTGCAAACAAGAGAAAGTATTATAAGTACCTTTTATCCAGGAAGGTTGAAACCTTGTTTTCTTATCATCTGTGACTCCTCCTCCAATGTGTGTCAGAAGCACACCTTGAGACAGCCTGGGGTGTGAAAAAACACACTTGAGGGGGTATTAGAGCACTCTGCTTCTCCCTTAGCTACAAGTGGGGTAATCAGTTTAATCTCTTGGAGCTTCCACTTTTTCCCCTCTGTACCTCAGAGTCTGCTATACCTACCTACCCTGCAGAATCAATATGAGGCTGAAATAATAGGTATCAAGAGACTCTGTAAACTGTTAAGATATTATATCATTTAAGGGTCCACAAATCCAATAAACTCTTTTTCTAGACTCAGATCTGTCACTAGACAACCATAATGTACTTCATTTACGCATTCCACAAACATGTGAAGCACCGACCATGTGTGCCAGACGCTGTGCTAAGACAGATGCTAGGGAGGCACTAAGAACCTAAAGCTGAGCCAACTGGCCAGCTCAGGGTCTGATGGGACTGCACTACCCTGCAGCAGGATAAACAGACACAACCGACATATACAGTGAAGAGGCTATTCTCACACCCTGCAGGCCATTCTAGACATTTGGCCTTTTTTCTTTTTTCCTAAATAAAAAAAAAAAAAAATTAGAAGTCACTGAAAGGTTTTAATCAAAAGGAATGATACACTCATGATTCTGGCTGCCTTATACCTTGCTCCAGAACTAGGCCTTACATATGGTGGGAAAAGCAAATGCAGATTCTCACTTTGCACAGTCTAACTGAGGCTTGACAAGGAAGTCACAGGTTATCATACGACACAGCAAGGCAGAGTGTCATGGGAGCCCAGGAGGGGAATAATCTACCAAGGCTGAAAGTGTTGGAGATACAGTGCTTGGAAGTAGAGAAAAGAAGTGCACTGCAGTCCAGGAGGTGGTGCAGTAGGTGGGGCGTTGGGTTCTAAAGATGAGGTTCCAAGTTCATGCCTCACAGATCAGGATCAGACATCCCACAGTGACGCTTTGGTTTCCTCTCCTCTTTCTCTATTGTTAATAAATTAATTAATATTTTTCAAAAGCACAGCTACAGAGAGGACACAAAATAAGAAATACCTTAATCTTACAATAGTGAAAGTCACTGATTTGATTTGATTTTGTTTTTCCTTTTTACTAGAGCACTGCTCAGCCCTGGCTTATGGTGGTGCAGGGGACTGAATGTGGGACTTTGGAGCCTCAAACAGGAGAGTCTCTTTGCATAACCATGATGCTAGCTACTCCTGCCCAAAGTCACTAATTTTGCATGACAAATGTTGTCAAAAAAAGACACAGCAAATTCTTCTGAATGTAGGAATTTGTTTTCCATGAATATTTAGTTATTCAGAAATATATGCAAAGCACAGGTTTCCCTCGACCTATTTATCAGACTTATACAAGAATGGTTAGGGCCAGGCGGTGGCGCACCTGGTTAAGCGCACACGTTATAGTGCGCAAGGATCTGGGTTCAAGTCCCTGGTCCCCACCTGCAGGGGGAAAGCTTCATGAGTGGTGAAGCAGCGCTGCAGGTGTCTCCCTGTCTCTCTGGGAGTCGGGCTATGGCTCAGCGGGTTAAGCGCAGGTGGCGCAAAGCACAAGGACCTGCATAAGGATCCCGGTTCGAGCCCCCGGCTCCCCACCTGCAGGGGCATCGCTTCACAAGCGGTGAAGTAGGTCTACAGGTGTCTATCTTTCTCTCCCCCTTTCTGTCTCCCCCTCCTCTCTCCATTTCTCTCTGTCCTATCCAATAACGACGACATCAATAACTACAACAATAAAACAAGGGCAACAAAAGAGAATAAATAAATATTAAAAAATATAAATAAAAAAAAAAAGAATGGTTAACAGTGGTCCAGGAGGTGGCGCAGTGGATAAAGCATCAGACTCTGAAGCATGAGGTCCTGAGTTCAATCCCTGGCAGCACATGTACCAGAGTAATGTCTGGTTCTTTCTCTCTCTCTCTCTCTCCTTCTATCTTCATGAATAAATAAATAAAATCTAAAAAAAAGAAAAAAAGAATGGTTAACAATTATTGTGACTGGGATGACAAGATAGCTCACTTGAATGGTGCATTTGCTTTGTCATGGACAAGACCCAGGGCCACGTCCTAGTCTCACCACACTGGACACTGAAGTGCCATGGTATCTTTCTCTCTGTCTCTGTTTCGGTCTATCTCAAAAAGTGGGACTGAGGGGAGTCGGGCTGTAGCGCAGCGGGTTAAGCGCAGGTGGCGCAAAGCACAAGGACCGGCATAAGGATCCCGGTTCGAACCCCGGCTCCCCACCTGCAGGGGAGTCGCTTCACAGGCGGTGAAGCAGGTCTGCAGGTGTCTCTCTTTCTCTCCCCCTCTCTGTCTTCCCCTCCTCTCTCCATTTCTCTCTGTCCTATCCAACAACGACAACAACAATAATAACTACAACAATAAAACAACAAGGGCAACAAAAGGGAATAAATAAATAAAATAAATATTAAAAAAAAATTTTTTTTTAAAGTGGGCCTGAAGTGGTAAATTCCCAGCAATAGATTTTTTTTTTAAGATTTTATTTATTTATTAATGAAAAAGGTAGGAGGAAAGAGAGAAAGAATCAGACATCATTCTGGTACATGTGCTGCCAGGGTCTGAACTCAGAAGCTCATGCTTGAGTCTAATGCTTAATCCACTGTACTACCTCTTGGACCACCAGCTACAGATTATTTTTTTAATTTGTTTATTATTGGATAGAGGTAGAGAGAAATTGAAAAGGGATGGAAGACAGACAGACAGAGAGACACCTACAGCCCTGCTTCACCACATGTGAAGCTTTCCCCTGCAGGTGGGCACCAGGGGCTTGAACCAGGGCCTTTGTGCACTATAACACGTGCTCTTAACGAGGTGCACCACCACCTGGCCCCTTTTTATTTTATCTTTTTTATTTGTTTATTATTGGATGGAGACAGAGATAAATTGAGAAGGGATGAGAGATAGAGAGTATATTTTTTAAAAATTATTGTAACCAACATGACTGCTGGCCAAGATGGCAATGGGTTAGCAGCTCCTTTTTCTCTCACTGCCCCCACAGTAACAAATACTAAACACACATGGAGAAAACAGCATAGAAGTAATAAAGGAAAAGGCCCAGAATTCAGGTATCAAGGACAGAGAATTTCTCACAACAAAGTTAAAAATCTCCCCACTCAGTTCCACACCTGGTTCCCAACCAGGATCTCATTACGGCAGCCATCTGCCCTACTATGCTCCATCACTGCCCACCCAGGCTGCTTCCACAGCCACCAATTCCCCCAACACCTCACTTGCCACAAGTTCCCGCTGTGGGCTGGCTGTATCTGTGGTGGCTGCCCAGTTCTGTCTGCCCTGTTCTGCCACCCAGTTCTAGCTAAGCCCCCTGCCTCTACAGTCACCATCCAGTTCTGGGTAGACCCTCGCCTTGGTGCCCACTGAAGCTTATCCCTACACAGACTGTTGACCCCGATCTTAACAGACAAACACACATTATGGGAAAACAAAGTAAACTGCCTGAAACATTGGTCCAAAATAGCAGCCTGAAAAACATCCCAAATTCAACAGAGAATATTACCTTCCCGACCAACACCTCAAACCTACAGATCTAGACATGCTCACTAAACTGAGATGAGTTATGGTGGAAGACTGCAACAAATTCAGAGAAATAGTAAGGAAATTTAGAGAAAAATTCATAAGTGACCAGAAGGATGAATAGTTTAGTGACCATCTCCTTCTGTCTCTGTCTCTTCCTCATGCTCTGGAAGGAAGGAAGGAAGGAAGGAAGGAAGGAAGGAAGGAAGGAAGGAAGGAAAGAAGGAAGGGAGGGAGGGAGAAAGGAAAGGAAGAAGGGAGGAAGGGAGGGAAGGAGGGAAGGAATGGATGGATGGATGGAAGGGAGGGAGGAATGAAGAAAGGGAGGAAGAAGGGAAGAAACAAAGGGGAAAAGGGGGGGTGGGCAGTGGCATACCCAGTTAAGCACACATAGTATAAAGCGCAAGGACCAGCACAAGGACCCCGGTTTGAGACCCCGGCTCCCCACCTGCAGGGAGGATCACTTTACAAGCAGTGGAGCAGGTCTGCAGGTGTCTATCTTTCTCTCTCCCTCTCTGTCTTCCCCTCTTCTCTCAATTTCTCTCTGTCCTATCCAACAACAACAAAGGAAAAATAGCCTCCAGGAGCTATTTGTAGTGCAAGCATTGAGCACCAGTGATAACCTTAGAGGCAAAATAAATAAATAAAATCAAAAGAATCAGCCTGGGAATAGTGGAATCACATATGCACAAGGTTCCAGTGATAGAGAGAGAGAGACAAAGAGAGAGAGAGAGAGAGAGAGAGAGAGAGAGCTGCTCAGCAGTAACACATATGCTCAAGGCCCTGGGATTATATAGCCTGGTACAACCTAAAAAGAAATTCAAGCAAGCAAGCTGGGAAGTGATACAGTAGTGGCTAGAGTGTTCGATTCTCAAGCATGAGGTTCTGAGTTCAATCCTCAACATGGCACATGGCACAGTGATGCTTTGGTGTGTGCTCTCCCCCCACCCTCCGCAGCCTCCCTTCTTTTTTTTTAGATTTATTTATTTATTTATTTATTTTCTTGTTGTTAAAGTTCTGGGGCGCCAACTGGCTGGGCTAGCGTCGTGGTGGTAGAGACACTCGGGGATACACAGCTGGGCTGCAGTTTAATCTTTATTCACGAACGGGCAAATCACCACACCATGTGCTTTTCCATCATTCTCCCTCCTCTGCTGCTGCTGGGACTCTGAACGTCCTTAGCATACGGAGCTGAGAGCAAATGGGCGAAACTAGCAAGGACAAAACCATTTCTCTCAGAGGTAGGGGGAAGAGGACCAAACCAACACAAAGAATACCAACATTTTCTTTTTGTTGCCCTTGTTGTTTCCATTGTTGTTGTAGATATTACTGTTGCTGATGTCGTTGTTGTTGGATAGGACAGAGAGAAATGGAGAGAGGAGGGAAAGACAGAGGGGGAGAGAAAGATAGACACCTGCAGACCTGCTTCACCGCCTGTGAATCCACTCCCCTGCAGGTGGGGAGCCGGGGCTCGAACTGGGATCCTTATGCTGGTCCTTGCCCATTGCGCACGTGCACTTAACCCGCAGCACTACTGCCCGACTCCCCAGCCTCCCCCTTCTTCTCTTGCTCTGGCTCTGTCATTAATAATTTTTAATATTAAAAGAAATACAACACTATCCCCAAAAAGCATCTTAAAAGTCCTATAACAATGAGTTAAAAAGAGAACATCATTCTAGTTCATTTTTTTAAATTTTATTTATTTATTTATTAATGATGAAGATAAGTGGACAGAGAAAGAACCAGACAACACTCTGGCACATGTGCTGCTGGGGATTGAACTCAGGACCTCATGCTTGAGAGTCCAAAGCTTTATCACTGCGCCACTTCCAGGACCACTCTAGTTCATTATTATGGGTTGCTCGTGATGGACAAGGTCTATGTCAAAGCCTGATCTACATCATCTACTGGAAGCCTTATAAGAAGTATAGGGAGGGGGCAGGGCAGATGGTTATGCACCTGGTTGAGTGCACATGTTATAGTGTGCAAGGACCTGGGATCAAGCCCCTGATCCCCATCTTCAGGAGGAAGCTTTGCAAGTGGTGAAGCAGTGCTGCAGGTGTCTCTCTGCCTCTCTCCCTCTCTATATTCCCCCTTTCCTCTTGATTTCTGGCTGTCTCTATCACATAAATAAAGATTTTTTAAAAAATTTTAAGTATATGGAGGCAACTATTTTCACACTTCTTGTATCAATCCGTTTAGATGAGTGGTCACCTGATACTTGTGAGTGGTAGAGTCACAACACATATGGGACTAACTCCAGAGACCATGCACTAAGCACTGCCCTATCCTCCTCTCTGATGCTCAACCTATTACAAAATAACTCAGTGGATCTGAAGGCTCTACAGAAGAACTGCAGAACAAGGTGGCACTCAGGGTGCTCACAGCTTCTATTCTCTTTGGTAAGTGTGCGTCAAGCAAGCCTCCCTTCGGGAAAACATGTCATGGGCCTGACCAACGTCAGTGACCAAACAAAGAGAAGATGCTGAAGATGTGGCTGGGCTGGATGACCACCCTTATTTATTTTTTATTTATTTAATATTTAGGGATACCAAGGGGTATCACTGCAGTTTGGTGCAAGCACTACGAATCCACTGCTCCTGGCAACCATTTTTTAATTTCCATTTTATGGGGTAGAATGGAGAGAAATTGAGAAGGGCAGGGGTAATAGAGAGAGAGAGAGAGAGAGAGAGATAAACACAGACATCTGCAGACCTGCCTCACTGCTTATGAAATGTCCCCCATGCAGGTGGGGAACCAGATACTCAAACCTGGATCCTTGCACTTAACTGGGTGCACCACTGCTGAGTTCCCAGAAATCTACCATTAAGAAGAGCTCATGGGAGTCGGCGGTAGCACAGCAGGTTAAACACACATGGTGCAAAACACAAGGCCCAGTGTAAGGATCCTGGCTCAAGCCCCCAGCTCCCCACCTGCAGGGGAGTCACTTCAAAGGTGATGAAGGAGGTCTGCAGGTGTTTCTCTTTCTCTCCCCCTTTCTGTTTTCCCCTCCTCTCTCCATTTCTCTCTGTCCTATCTAACAATGATGACAACAATAATAACTACACAATAAAACAAGGGCAACAAAAGAGAATAAATAAATAAATATTCTTTAAAAACTCAAAAGGGAAACTCAAAACAGGATTTGATTGAATTTGGAGTAGGGCACCAAAGTAAAAACCCTGGGTTGAGGGTGAGGGTGGATGTTTGGCATCATGGGGCAGGGGGTGGGGGGAGAGAGGATGGGATGGGACACAGTCTTTTGGTGGTGGGAATGGTGTTTATGTACACTCCTATTAATTTCTAGTCATGTAAATTTCTGAATAAAAAAAGAATGAAAAAAAAAAAGCTCATGTAAAGTTAGGGGAGGAAATACGTGTCAATTATAGCACCGGGGTCAGCAGAGCCCACGAAAAATGTCCTGGGGACTTCTTGAGTAGTTTGTGACTTCAGAGCTCACTTCTCAACACATTGACTCACCATCACCTTCACCACATGAGTAGCACCATTGCCACTAGACTAAAACCATGAAGAAAAAGCTGAAGAGGCGTTTCCCATTGGTTTAATGTCATGAAAGATAATTAATATGACATTGAACACTCTGTAAACATTAGCTTCCATAGTACTATGCATGTGCAAAGCACTCTCTTGCAATATTTCACTGAATCTTCAATAGCCCAAGGTTAGGTAATAATGCTGTCTCCATTTCACAATCAGTAAGCCAAGGTTCAGCAAGGAAGACTAATGCCCAGGTAACAGAGGTTATATGTACAAGAGCCAGAGTTAAGCTGGGTGGTGGCACACCCAGTCGAGCCCGTATACGACCATGTACTGTGCTATAGGTTTCTCTTTCTCTCTCCCTACCTATCTCCCCCTTCCCTCATAATTTCTGTGTCTCTATCCAATAAATAAATAAATTACTTTCTATTTTTCATGTTATTTATTTACTAGATAAAGATAGAGAGAAGGGAGTCGGGCTGTAGCGCAGCGGGTTAAGCGCAAGTGGCGCAAAGCACAAGGACCAGCATAAGGATCCTGGTTCGAACCCCGGCTCCCCACCTGCAGGGGAGTCACCTCACAGGCGGTGAAGCAGGTCTGCAGGTGTCTATCTTTCTCTCCTCCTCTCTGTCTTCCCCTCCTCTCTCCATTTCTCTCTGTCCTATCCAACAACGACAACAATAATAACTACAACAATAAAAAACAAGGGCAACAAAAGGGAATAAATAAATAAAATAAATATTAAAAAAAAAAAGATAGAGAGAAATCCAGGGGGAAAAGTAAGACAGAAAGAAAGAGATACCTATAGCACTGCTTCACTGCTCGTGAAGCTACCCCCCTGCAGATGGAGACCATGGAGACCAAGAATTTGAACCTGGGTCCTTGTGCATTATAACATGTGCACTCAAGTGGGTTCACCACCATCCAGCCCCAATACTTTAAAAAAAAAAAAAAGAAGCCAGAGTTTGGATCCCGGTCCATTTGACTCCAGAGCCTGAATCTGCTTGGCCATATTACTACAAGTTCTGTGTCATAGTCAATCATCTTCTAGTCACCTTCTGTTTGCAAGTGAGCTCTTAAGGGGCAGCTCTTCCATCTCCATTATTTTCCCAGTAACCAGCAAGGGGTTTAGCCCAAAGAAAATGTCCAGCAAGTCTGGTGACCACGTAGCCATGTGAAGAAAGTGAAGCCTCTTCTCTTTTTAAGAAAGTGAACCCAGAAATGCCCCTCTCTGATGCAAACCAACTCTCCCTCACCCCTGGCAAAAATCTAGAGACTACTTCCGCAGCTCCCCCAGCTAGGCTCCCCGACAACCCTACCCCAAGGGAAGAGTGAACAGTCATGCTTCTGAGGAAAGGAGAGATGGGTTTCAGCAAGCATGAGCAATTAATTCATTTTTAGACCTCTTCTTTTCTCTGCTTCCCCATCTTGTTCTGGAGCAAATACTTCTTTCTTCTCCCATCTCTAGGATGTTAAAGAACAAGTATCACCTGCCACAGCCAACATCTACAGCTAGTACACAGAATAGCACATGTCTGTCTCAGAGGCAGCACTCCAAAAGTTGGGGAGCAAAAGGATAGAGTCCAGAGCCTGGGTTCCCCAGAAACCAGGCCAGCATTTAGTAGCATGACTTTTCTAACCCGAGGTCCATCACAATGACCACAATGTACACTGCATTCAAAAGTACAAACTTTGAGGTGAAATCAATAAGTCACAGGAATATAATGTACAGCCTGACAACTATAATCAATAATACTGCATTAAATATTGAAAGTTGCTAAGTAGATCTTAAAGTTCTCATAACAAAAGGAAAAAACTCTGCAGCAATTTATGGTGAAAGATATTAACTAAATTAATTAAATGTACTGTTATTATTTTGTAATGCATGTAAATATCAAATTATTCTGTTGTATTCCTAAAACTATTATCATGTTATGTGCCCAATGATACCTCAATTATTTTTTTTTTAAAAAGCTGTTTACGGGAGTCGGGCTGTAGCGCAGCGGGTTAAGCGCAGGTGGCGCAAAGCTCAAGGACCCATAAGGATCCCAGTTCAAGCCCTGGCTCGCCACCTGCAGGGGAGTCGCTTCACAAGTGGTGAAGCAGTCAGCAGTCTTTCTCTCCCCCTCTCTGTCTTCCCCTCCTCTCTCCATTTCTCGCTGTCCTATCCAACAACAACAACAATAATAACTACAACAATAAAAAAACAGCAAGGGCAACAAAAGGGAATAAATAAATAAAATAAATATTTTTTTAAAAAGCTGTTTAAATAATTAAGAAAAAAAAAGACAAGGGGCTAGGTGATGGTGTACCCGGTAAAGTGCATGCATTACAGTACACAAGGACCGGGGTTCAAGTCCCTGGTCCCCACCTGCAAGGGGAAAGCTTCACAAGTGGTGAGGTAGGGTTGCAGGTATCTCTCTGTCTCTTTCCCTGTCTCCTCCTCCTCCTCCTCAATTTCTGTCTGTATCCAATAATAAATAAAATTTAAAAAAATAAAAGAAATTTTCAAAGAGAGAGTGAAACACAAAAGCCTACCTGGGAGGCTCAACAGCAAAAAAAAAAAAAAAAGAAGAAGAAGAAGAAGAAGAAAAAGAAAAAGAAAAAAAAAAGCAGACTGGCCCTCTTCAGAAAGAAGAGAAGCATAAAGCAAGATGAGCTCTGACCAAGGTGTACCCATAGTGAAAGTCAAGGAAGCACAAAAGGGAGTTGCAACTTGTACCTAAAATCAGGTATTTTCCCAACAGGGCAATCTGGGAATGAAACCATTCCAAGTCATTGTCTCCTGCCTGTGTGTTCCAGTCCTGCCCACCTCCCCATATCTGGCCAACCACACTGTTCTGCAACCTGTGACTTGTGTGCCTGTCACCCTGCACAGTATGTGAGCATCTTCAAGACAAGGGCTTTAGGTTCTCCATGGTTCGCTCTCCACTGCCCATCGAATGTCTGCTGACTAAGAATGAGACTCAGTTTTAGATTATTAATAACACAGTGGCTATCTCTACTAAGACCTGGTAATGCTGCATGTAGTTCAGACTTGATTTTACTTCCCTTGCACTAAAACCCCGAGTAGAAAGTATCCTTATCATCATCTAGTTCACAGATAACTAAACTGAAACTGAAAAATTAGACAAACTAGCCCAATCATACAGCAAGCAAGTGACAACACTGCCCTTTGAATCATGGGTTGAATGGAAAATCAGTTTTCAATCACTTTTCCTTTCTCTTTCTGCCTTGCACTCAATACTGGCCTTTAATACTAGTAGTTCACTAGGACCAAAGTCATTTCTTTCCTAGAGATGGAGGGATGTCGCTTGTTATTCTTGTAAACAATGACAATATTGCTGAGTAAGCACTGGGAAGGGGGCAAGTAGAGAAAGAAAAATGTGCTTATAGTATCAGTCAGAAACATTTATCAAGGAAAAACTGCATGTACCAACTGGAATATATCCAAGTATTGGAACAAATTCCAAAATACATCAAGGGAATCAATGATGAAACAGAAGTATATATAGAATGCTATTCTTCAAAAAGACAATCGATAGTTAATATTATCATCACATTATTTGTTAATTGGGTTAACTTTGAAAAGTCCCTTTGTTATGGTTTGCTGTACAGTACCCAGTATCTTGTATATAGCTGTGCTATTGGATGCTTCTAATCGACTTGGTCTAGGCTTTTGAGAGAGTCCGCATATCAAATACATAGCCTATATATTAAAAAGATTCAGTTTGAACCCTAAGACAGCAGGAACCTCACATCTTCACTATAGAGCCCCTACTTCCCCCAGTCCTGGAACCCTTGGATAGGGCCCACTTTCCCGTATGCATCTCCCAAACCAAACCAAATAATATTGCATCCGCCGATCACAACCTAACCAAAGCAACGATTGCCACCTCAACATGCTTCACCTCAGACTGTATCCAGAGACTTCACGTGTGGAATGACAACCCTTCAACTTCATTACTCGGGTGAGACCTTTCCTTTTATAGTACACTCTAATTTCATCTCAGGTAGTTCACTTTCTAACAAAGTCCCATAATCTAGATATACACCAGTTTCTGTGAGAGAGAGCTTATGTGCACACGTATCCATAAACTACTGCAAAATATATACCTGAAAGCAGAAGTACACTAGAGTTTGCAGTGAGTACCTCCCTAACACTTCCTCTCCACTATTCCAAGCTTGGGATCCATGATTGCTCAACAAATTGTTTGGCTTCATATGTTAACTCTCTTTTCAATCACCAGGTTCCAGATGCCACCAGGATGCTGGCTAGGCTTCCCTGGATTGAAGACCCCACCAATGTGTCCTGGAGCTCAGCTTCCCCAGAGACACACCCTACTAGGGAAGGAGAGAGGTAGACTGGGAGTATGGACCGGCCAGTCAACACCCATGTTCAGCAGGGAAGCAATTACAGAAGCCAGACCTTCTACCTTCTGCAACCCTCAATGACCCTGGGTCCATGCTCCCAGAGGGCTAGAGAATGGGAAAGCTATCATGGGAGGGGGTGGGTTATGGGGATTGGGTGGTGGGAATTGTGTGGAGTTGTACCCCTCCTACCTTATGTTTTTGTTCACTAATCCTTTCTTAAATAAAAAAATTTAAAAAAAAAGAATGCTATTCTTCATAAGAGAAAAAAAAGTATGTAAGAAACAAAAATTATAAAAGTGGTTGCCTCTAGGGAAACAGTGGGAACTGGCAACTTACGCCAAGAAAAACACTTGCCACTTTGTTCATCTCTAAACTACTTATCTTTTTAAAAAAATCTGTTTATGGATTTTTTTTTTGTACTTCTCCAAAAGACAAGATAAAAACACCGTTTAGAGAAATCATTTATTGTGAGGACTTCTCCGGTTGCTCACATACATGTGATTCCAACTATGAAGAAGTATATCTCTATGAACAAGCATTGGATTAATTTGTGGTGAAATAAGTCTGAACAAATTTTATATAAAGAGTGTATTTTCAGGGGTCAGGCGATAGCACAGTGGGTTAAGCGCACGTGGCGCAAAGCGCAAGGACAGGCGTAAGGATCCGGGTTCAAGCCCCAGGCTCCCCACCTGCAGGAAAGTCGCTTCACAGACAGACGGTGAAGCAGGTCTGCAGGTGTCTATCTTTCTCTCCCCCTCTGTCTTTCCCCCCTCTCTCCATTTCTCTGTCCTGTCCAACAACAAATGATGTCAACAACAACAATAATAACCACAACAAGGTTACAACAACAAGGGTAACAAAAAGGGAAAAAAAAGGCCTCCAGGAGCAGTGGGTTCATGGTGCAGGCACTGAGCCCCAGCAATAACCTTGGAGGCAAAAAAACAAAAGAAAAGAGAGTGCATTTTCAAGGTAAAAACAGAGCATACATATAAGCACAACAATTTGCCACACTTCACTAGTTTTAAGGGGTTTTTAAGTCATTTTTTAAATTTTATTTTGATCTCACAGAACAGAAAGAAATTGAGAAAGAGAAAAATACAGACACCTGCAGACCTGCTTCACCGCCTGTCAAGTTTCCCCCCACCCACAAGTATGGATTAGGAGCGTGAATCTGTGTCTGTGTGCATGGTGATACATGCACTTAACCATGACCCAGCCCCTGATACATGTTATTCTTAAGTCCTTCCTCTGCCTTTTCAACAAGCCTTGAATGAAAACCTACATTATGTGTTAGGCAAAGAGCTAGACCATTTTTAAGGAACTAAACAACATGTTATTTGTTTCCTCCCTTTGCCTTTCAAGAAAGTATGATGGTGTGGAAGGTAGATGGCACAATGGTTATACAGACTCTCATGCCTAAGGCTCCAAAGTCCCAAGTTCAAGCCCCTGCACCACCATAGACCAGAGCTGAACAGTGCAAGTATGATGGTAAGCTAACAAAATGCCAGATTCAGCACCACTCATGAACTTCATAACCTAACACCATCCTCACTCAGCTATGAAAACTGCAATCTAGGGAGGAGATAGGATGTATTCAAGGTTACATAAAAAGGGAAGATCTCAGGATACCAGTCCTGCTCTCCTATGTTGTGTGGAGAGACAGGCAGAAACAGGTTCTAAAACCAAATATGTAGTATGTCGGGTATTTTCAAATATCTTTGTTGTTTGTTTGTTTGTTTTACCAGAGCACTGCTCAGCTCTGGCTTTGGTGGTTCAGGGAACTGAACCTGGGTCTTTGGAGCATCAAGCAAGAGCGTCTCTTTGCATAGCCATTATGCTATCTCCCCCACCCTTTTCATATATCTTGTCACATACTTCAAAGTAACATGACTATTCTTGTGTCATAATGTGTATCACAAATATGGAAAGCAAACTCTAAGAAGCTAGAAAAATGATGCTGGTTTTCACAGCTAGGAAGCAATGGCATGAGGCTTCAAACACAGAGATACCAGAGCTGTTATTCTCCACCCTGAAAAGGAAAATCAATTTTGAAAAGTAGGCTAGGTGGACTGGGGAGATAGCAACAGCATATGAGACTTGCATGTAAGAGGTCCCAGATTTGATGCCTGGCTGCTGAGCAGTGTTCCATTAAAATGTGAGAGAGAAAAAAAAACTAACCCTAGGGTGATGTCACAGATATTTTCCATTAAACTTACATTAATAAAGTTTATCTCTCAGCTCTGAAGGCTATTACTCCAAAAATAGCAAGTCAAAAAGTCAACACCTCATTACCCAACACTTGGTCTAGCTCTTGTTTGCTGCCAAGACTGGGCTTTCCTTTTAACCCACAGAAGATGAGAACCACTCACATAATTTTTGGCAAGAAAAAATGTGACAACTCACACAAGCTGTTTCTAGACCCTGACACACATGCATGGGCCCCAATATGGGCTTGCCATTGAAGTTAACACCCCATGATGCCACTGATCACAACTGAGTGCTAGTGAGAGAGGCCAACACAACACAGTGACTGATCTCATAAAGTTTCATACTTCTAAAGTGAAAGAAAAGGAAGCTTCCTCATACCTCTCTTCTGCCCATTTAACACACATAGAAGGATTTAGAGCTAGAATTAAGCAACCCTACAACAGGCAGTGGTAATGGACACTAAAAAGTCACAGGAGGGAGCCCTGTCATTTCAATGTCTTCTCTGTATCCCTGCAGGAACCCAATGAAGTGCAGAATGGTTCATGTTTGAATGTGGAAGGGTAATTCCATAAAACTCAAACCTGAGTCTCAAGCTCCAGTCCTGAGTCCTCACTCAGATTAGGGTCTAAAGGTCAGCAAACAATAAATAACCCACTGCTTTTTAGCTGCCACTGCTCCCTGCCACAGTGTTCTCATAGAGAAGTAATTACAACCCAAGACAAGAATGAGTCTCCTTTGAGACTCTACACCACAAACTTCATCTTCATCCCAAACTCAAATAAGAAAATGGTCTACTACTTGGAAACCCCTCCTCTTTAAAAAAAAATAGTAAGTATTTTACTTATTTATTTTTGGTGAATAACAGATACAGAGAGAAGATACATACAGGGATGAAAGCACTACTCAGCTCTGGCTTATGGTGGTTATGGGGATTGAAAGAAATCCCTTCTTTAGACCTTCAGCCCCTGAATCGAACCTGCCCATAGACACAGAAAAGGGGGGATTCACCACCCTAACGATCCAGCCTATCTTCACGAGGTCCCTAGGAAGCACAAACAGCAGGTACCATGATGTTCCCCATACAAACGAGAGAACACGGTTCAGAGAGGAGAAAGATTCTCCTAGACAACACAAAGGCAAAAGCTCCTGAACCATTATTCCTGTTCTTCCCCCTCACCAGCAGACGCCAGCAGCCAGGACCCTTCAAGTTTCACACTAACTATTCTTTCAGAACGCACATTTCTCAACAGCTGATCACGGAATGGCAGCCAATATCCCCGACCCCCCAGATTTAGGCATGTCCCCTGCAGGAGATGTGTGCGCCCCACTTAAGCATGCCACAGGGGAAGCCTCCGGCCTAGTAACCACAGCAGCTGAGACCCAAGTCCGACTCAGGAGAGTCACAGGCAGGTCTGGCCGCCCCTTCCGACACAGCAGCAACCCTCGAAGCCTCCAGAATCTCCAGGGAGCCCAAAGCTCCAGCTCCCACCTAAACCCACCCCGGACAGGGAAGGGGGCGGCATTCCCTTGCCCCACTCACCTGTTCACCTGGGGCCCTGCTTCCGGACCTGCATCCACCCGAGGCCCCGCCCCCAGATCCTGCAGGTCTCCCGAGCCCCGCCCCCTTGCACCTGTGGTTTCCCCCAGCCTTGCCTCGCCGCCCCCTCCCACTGCCAAGCCTGGGGTCCGGGCCCCCCGCATCTGCTGCACCCTCGGCCCCTACCAACTGCCTCTCCCAGCTCTGTCCCCCCCAACCGCGGGCCTGCATTTGCGGCCTTTTCCCCCACCTGCAGCCCACACGCCTTCCATCCTCCCCACCCCCACCCCGCTGGACCAGCGCATCCAAGGTCCCCTGCCAGGATCCCGCACCCCTAAACCCGCCCAACACCACTCCTGCCCCCCACCCGCCCCGCCCCGCCTCGCCCCGCCTCACGCCCCGAGGCCCCTCCCCAGCCCCGCGGCCCCTCTGGGTCCCGCCCCCCGCACCTGCAGCTCCCTCCGGCCCGGCCCTCGGGGCCCCGCCCCGCCCCGCGAGCCGCTCCTCTCACCGCTCGCTCTCGCCGCCGCTGCAGTCCCGGCCGGTCACCTTGACGCGGGCCGCAGTGGCTGCCGCCGCCTCCTCATGGCCCTGGGAGCGGCCCAGGCGGCAGCGGCGCCTTCGCTCGGTGGCCGGGGCCGCGCCGCGCCAGGCCGGGGCCGGGCCAGGCGCAGCTGGAGCGCGGGCGGACGCGGGAGCGAAGCCGGTGCCCAGCCGCAGTAGGAACCGTCCGCTCCTGGGCCTGAGCGGCGGGCCGGTCAGCCAATCAGCTCGCTGCAGCGGGCTCTCCCCGACCAACCAGCTCGCCGCAGGGGCGGAGACACACCAATGGTCTGGCTGGGCGCGCCAGTGCGCAGCCGCTGCTGCCACCGATCCTCCCCAGCCTCGGCCTGCGCTCTCTTCTGCAGACTCCCTCTCATTCTGCAAGGATGCTAGGCTGCCTGCACACCCCCCTGAGCGCGCCGCCACGCCCATTCCCTTCCTCGAAATAGCAATGCATCTCATCCTCTATATATCCTTCTAGGGTTTCGTTCAGTTCCCTTATAATCCCTAGCTAGAATTTACCTTTTTCAGCCAAAAAAGGTTGTAAGAGACATCACCTATGTTCGTTATTACAGAGTATTAGGCACAGAGCACAAAACATCAGAGCCCAACAAAACCTCAGAGAGCCTAGAATCTAATTAATTTATTTTACAGCTGGATAAAAAATAGATCCCAAGAGACGACGAGAATTGCCCAAACTTATCCAAGTGTAAAGCTGGGGGGGGACAAAAACTGTATCCTGCCCCACCCCCACCCGCACCACCTGGTACCAGGATCCTTTACTGTGTGCTGGACACTGAGGAAAGCACAGAGGTTAAATCATTGGCTTCAAATCTCAGCGACAAGTTGCTAAGACAAACGTAGAATAGTTCCATGTCCTCATTCAAAAGGATTCTGAGACATTCACAGGAAAGTTGAATGTCATTTGACAATTTTCTTTTCTTTTCTTTTTTATAACCAGAGCACTACTCAGCTCTGGCTTATGGTGGTGCGGGGGATTGAACCTGGGACTTTGGAGCCTCAGGCCTGACAGTCTCTTTGCAAACTATTTTGCTATCTGCCCCCGCCCTTATTTTGACATTTTCAAATCCATTTTGCAGTAACATCAGAGTATGGAATGACTGGGTTGCTGTGCTTCCCAAAACTGAAAAAGGACAAAAAATAGAGTCAGTGTGAACGAAATAATTTCTAAGATTTCAGGAACTTCTGATGGAAATTTCTAACACTTGGTATTAAGAAAAGAATATTCATCAAAGATAATTAGCTCCCCCACACACTTTTTTCCCTTAAAGCCTGAAGTGGTGTAATGAAATGGCTCTGTTCAAGATACAGATGCAGAAAATCACAGGGCATGGGTGAGTACAAAACTCATAAAGGCAGATTACCTGTGTCCAACTCTGCCTAGTTCTGTCAACAGAAGCTATGTGTACATAAGCGAGTTACCTAACATCTCTATGCCTCTGTTTCTTTCCTGGAAAATGAGTGTGCTGAGTGGTCTGGGAGGTTATGCAGTGGATAAAGCATCAGACTCTCTCTCAATCATGAGGTCCTGAGTTCAGTCCCCGGCATGTACCAGAGTGATGTATGGCTCTGTCTCTCTCCTCCTAAGTTTCTCAATAAATAAATAAATAAAATCTTTTTAAAATGAGTGTGCTGAAAATAGTGCCCTCTTCAGAAAAAATATATATATGTGAAAGATTAAATGAGATGATACATGGAGGACTTGACATCAACAGGAGCTAAGTAAACATTAACTACACTTTTTTCATCCCTGTGACTTACTGTAAACATGGAAGGGGTTTCACAACATGTGCTTACTAAATGGCATCTATTACTTTTATTGTGCTTCTGCATTGCTTCTAAGTTTTCTTCAGTGGACATAGATTATTTTGAAATATATCAAAAGGTTATTGTAACCCCCAATTTTATTTTCATTAATGATTTACAAAATTATAAGGTAATGGGGCTAGTTCCACATTACTCCCACTACCAAAGTTCTGTGTCCTCCACTGAGTATATGTCATGTAACTGTAAACCCAATTTTAACATGAGAAAAGGACATGAGCAGACATTTCACCAAACAGGTACAAACAGTCAATAAGCACATGGAAAGATGCTCAGTAACATCAGCAATTAGATAAATAGAAGTCAAAAACCACAATGTGAAACCAGTTCACACCCATTAAGATAGCTAGAATGAATAAGATGAATAACAATAAAGACTGGTGGGAAAGTAAAAACACTGGAACTCTTATAAACTATTGGGGGATCAGGCAGTGACACACCTGGTTAAGCACACACACTACAATGCACAAGGATCCAGGTTCAAGCCCCTGGTCCCCACCTGCTGGGGGAAAGCTTCACTAGTGGTGAAGTAGAGCTGCAGGTGTCTCTCTGTCTTTCTCCCTCTCTGTCTCTCCCCTCAGCAGTTAAGAAATGACTATCACAGGCTGAGCAGTAGCAGAGCGGGTTAAGCGCACATGGCACAAAGTGCAAGGACCCCGGTTTGAGCCCCCAACCCCCACCTGCTGGGGTGGGGGGGGAAGGGTTGCTTCATAAGCAGTAGAGCAGGTCTGTAGGTGTCTGTCCTCTCCCCCTCTCTGTCTTCCCCTCCTCTCAGTTTCTCTTTGTCATATCCAACACCAGAAAAAAAAGGCTATCATGTGGAAGAGTGCTTAGTGATCCATTGAATTTTGGAGGTAACATACGATACATTTGTATGTGAATTCCTCCAGCTTACTTATGGGTAAGCTTAAGTGTAATGGGCTGCTGCTTTGAGTGGGACCTCAAGTTAGAAAATAATCTGCAATGGGCCAGGTGGTAGTGCAGCGGATTAAGTGCACATTGGCGCATATGGCACGAAGCGCAGGGACCTGAGTAAGGATCCCGGTTCCAGCCTCCAGCTCCTCACCTTCAGGGAGTCGCTTCACAAGCCGTGAAGCATGTCTGCAGGTGTCTGTCTTTCTCTCCCCTCTCTGTCTTCCCCTCCTCTCTCCATTTCTCTCTGTCCTATCCAACAATAACAACAGCATTAACAACAATAAAAATAACAACCATGATAAACAACAAGGGCAACAAAAGAAAAAAAAATAGCCTCCAGGAGCAGTGGATTCGTAGTGCTGGCACCGAGCCCCACTGATAACCCTGGAGGCTAAAAAAGAAAAAAAGGTAAAAATTCCGCAATGCCAGGTACTTTCCACTTGGGTCTCAGGACAGAGCAGGTCCTGTGATACTTCAAGGACTTAAAGCTAATAGGATCAGTGGGGAAGCAATTACAGAAGCCAGACCTTCCACCTTCTGCACCCCATAATGACCTTGGGTCCATACTCCCAGAGGTATAAAGAATAGGAAAGCTATCAGGGGAGGGGATGGGATACAGAGTTCTGGTGGTGGGAATAGTACCCCTCTTCTCCTATGGTCTTGTCAGTGTTTCCATTTTACAAATAAATTTAAAAAGGAAAAAAAAAAGACTAATAGGAGTGCACTGTGGAGCCACTGCCAAGGCCCAGGAGGAGGAGGAAAAATATAACACAGGCCTTTACAGAAACACATTCTCTTCTATATTTTCTTCTTTGGAAAAACAGTTCATGTCTTGCTAATGAACTCTTACTGAATTAGAACAACTAATCCTGGAACACTGAGTGACCATGTGACTGAACTGCCTGTCATGAACTGAATATTATCTGAACCACCAACCATCAGGCAGCAGCAATCCATCATCAAGTAAAATGGTGTAGAAGAGACAGGATGGATTTCAGAATAAGTTGTGTGGATAGTTGGTTAAAATATTTGTATCACCGGGAGTCGGGCGGTAGCGCAGCAGGTTAAGCGCAGGTGGTGCAAAGTGCAAGGACCGGCATAAGGATCCCAGTTCTAGCCCCCAGCTCCCCACCTGCAGGGGAGTCGCTTCACAAGTGGTGAAGCAGGTCTGCAGGTGTCTATCTTTCTCTCCCCCTCTCTGTCTTCCCCTCCTCTCTCCATTTCTCTCTGTCCTATCCAACAATGGTGACATCAATAACAACAACAATAATAACTACAACACACAACAATAAACAACAAGGGCAACAAAAGGGAATAAATAAATATTAAAAAATCTAAATCACCTTCTCTTGCTGTATTTGCCTTTTGTTCTCACTCTGAACTTACTGCCTCAATTCATATATTCAATAGCACCTACTAGAAATGGACTGCTCATGAAAATATAGACTCATTTAAGAACATCTCTGAAGGGCCTGGCGGCGCATCTGGTTGAGCCCCCCAAGCCCTTACCTGCATCGGGAAGTTTCACAAGTGGTGAAACAGGTCTGTAGGTGTCTCTCTGTATCTCTCCCTCTCTACCTCCCTTGATACCTGACTATCTCTATCCAATAAATAAATATAATTAAAAATTAAAGTAAAAAGAACATCTCTGAAAGATGATATGGAGAAAAACCCTCCCAATGGAAAACACATTGAGTTATCAATTTTGTGTGTTATGAGAGATGACCTCAAGTAGACAGATGTACAATAGATACCTGTTTGGTTTGGCTGGATGATCAGAGGTTGGGAGAGAAGAGGACTGAAAGATGGTCATAGAGAAAAGAGATATGAGTAGACTTCTAAGGATGTTATACAATATGAAGACAGTTGTATTGGTAATCTATTTATATATAACAAACCATCCCCAAACAAACTTAGTGCTTTAAAAGAATAACAAATTAGTTTTTTCTCTATTTTTAACTTTTTAAAATTTATTATTATTATGTTGGGGTTTTTTGTTTTTTTTTTTGCATAACCATTATACTATCACCCCAACCTGATGAATGTGAAAATTTTATAGCCTGAGTTTTTTGGGAAAAGTGAAAATGGAACTTATGAAGTTAGCCATTTGGAGGGACTCTATTGGTGGATCTCTGGTTTTGTTTCTCATAGATCTTTGACTCTCACTCTCAAAGAAAGTACTGTTTTCCCAGCTTCTTCTCTCAGTGCCCTCTTTGAGACATTGTTTCCAAGTCTTTCGTTTTCTAATCTTTTACTGAGGAGTCAGATCTGCTTGTAGCTGCCCTGTCCTGGTTCTATGTGCTTCATGCATATGTGCTTTATTTTGTGATTTTCAGGGTTAGGGACTGGTCTTTATGGTCTCCACCAACTGGAGTTGCACATGCCCACATGCAACAGGTAGACTGTTGGATAAGCTGTGAATCCAAACATTTGGAGATATTCTCGTGAACTGGAGTTGCACATGCCCACATGCAACAGGTAGACTGTTGGATAAGTTGTGAATCCAAACATTTGGAGATATTCTCATGACCACCTTAATTTTTTAATATTTATTTATTCCCTTTTGTTGTCCTTGTTGTTTTATTGTTGTAGCTATTATTGTGGTTGTTACTGATGTCATCGTTGTTGGATAGGACAAAGCGAAATGGAGAAAGGAGGGGTAGACAGAGAGGGGAGAGAAAGACACCTGCAGACCTCCTTCACCACTTGTGAAGCAACTACCCTGCAAGTGGGGAGCCGAGGGTTCAAACCAGGATCCTTACACTGATACTTGCACTTTGCGCCACCTGCGCTTAACCTGCTGGGCTACCACCCGACTCCCAACCACCTTAATTTCTATATATTGTTAAATTTTCCAACTTGTGACCTGGGAGGTAGCATAGCAGAAGAGTGAAGAAAATCATAAGCGCTCTTTTAATATATTTATATTAATTTTAATATTTTGTTTATTTATTAATGAGAAAGACAGGAGGAGAGAAGGAACTAGACATCACTCTGGTACATGTGCTGGCCAGGTATCAAACTTGGAATCTTATGCTTGAGGATCCAATGCATTATGCACTGCACCACCTCCTGGACCACCTAATATTTATATTCTTCGATGTAACTTTTAACAAAAATTTATTATCTTTATTTATTGGTAGAGACAGCCAGAAATCCACAGTGAAGGGGGTGGCAGAGAGAAAGAGAGACAGAGACACACCTGCAGCACTGTTTCGCCACTTGCAAAGCTTTCCCCTGCAGGTGGGGACTGGGGTTTCAAACCCAGGCCCTTGGGCATTGTAACATGTGCGCTCAACCAGGGGCACCACCACCCAGCCCCCGATATTTATATTCTTTTTTTTTAAGATTTTTATTTATTTATTAATGAGAAACATAGGAGGAGAGATAAAGAGCCAGACATCACTCTGGTACATGTACTGCCAGGGACTGAAGTTAGGACCTCATGCTTGAGTGTCCGATGCTTTATCCACTGTGCCACCTCCTGGACCACATATCCTTTATCACAGATTTTGTTCTTAGAAATTTGATTTCTGGGAAGTTCAGTCATAGAATTAAAAGTCTGGAACACTTTTATATAGATTAATATGGAATAATACTTAATTGCCCATTTAACAATATTGACAAAGATTTCAAAAGCAATAAGAAAATGTTCATTGTTGGGAGTTGGGTAGTTCTTCTAGCGTTTGCCCTTCTTCCGTAGCCAGTCAACAGCGTCAGGTTGAGCCTGATGTAAAGTTTCGAGACCTCCTTTGAATCTGGAGAGGTGGCAGTCATTGACTATGTGGGTCATAGTCTGTCTGGAGCCGCAGGGGCAGTTCAGGTCGTCTCTGGCTCCCCAGCGATGGAACATAGCGGCGCACTGGCCATGGCCTGTTTGATAGCGTTTGAGGAGGGCCCAATTATAACGTGCTAGGTCAAAGCCAGGTTGACGCTCGCAGGGGTCTGTGATGAGGTGTTTGTTCTTTACCTCAGCTGACTGCCAGCTCTGTTTCCAAGAGACTAGAACAGAGAAGTTCAGTGTAGGCGTAGGGGACCAGATTGGGTGACGAGACGTCAAGCATTGGACAGGGTGGGCGAAGATATCCGCGTATATTGGCAGGTCTGGTCGAGCGTAGACGTGGGAAATGAACTTAGATGATGCCACATCCCGACGAATATCTGGCAGGGCGATGTTGCTAAGAACTGGCAGCCATGGAACCGGGGTGGAACGGATGGTTCCAGAAATTATCCTCATGGAGGAATATAATTTGGAATCGACCAAGTGGACATGGGGGCTACGGAACCAGACTGGGGCACAGTATTCTGCAGTGGAATAGCATAATGCCAGAGATGATGATCGTAGTGTGGAAGCGCTCGCGCCCCACGAGGAGCTGGCCAGTCTAGCAATGATGTTATTCCTCGCGCCCACCTTTGCTGCAGTTTTTATGAGATGTTCGTGAAATGACAGAGTGCGATGGAGAGTAACGCCAAGATAGACTGGCTGGGCTTCATGCCGGATTCTTGTACCACCAAGCTGCACATTAAGCTCACGCGAGGCCGAGGCATGGTGTAGATGGAAAACAGATGATACCGTTTTTGCAGTGCTAGGGATTAGTCGCCATTTTTTACAGTAATCAGATATTAGAGACATGTCTTTCGTGTTTCCTCGAGGATGTCGAACTTGGATGCCTGAGTTGCACAGCAGATGTCATCGGCGTAGATGAACTTCCTTGAAGAAGTTTCTGGGAAGTCATTGATGTAAATATTAAATAGCGTAGGAGCCAGAACAGAGCCCTGGGGGAGGCCACTTGAGACAGGTCTCCATCTGCTAGACTTGTCACCCAGATGCACCCGGAATCTTCTGTTTTGGAGAAGAAACGATATAGTGTTGGCCACCCATGGAGGCAGGCATCTTGAGATCTTGACTAGGAGACCATGGTGCCAGACCGTGTCATAGGCTGCTGTGAGATCAACAAAGACAGCACCCGTCTTTAAATTCTTCTGGAATCCATTTTCAATGTAAGTTGAGAGGGCCAGGGCTTGTTCGCAGGTAGATCTTCCTGGTTGGAAACCAGCTTGGGCGGGTGATAGGAATTTCTCTGTAAGATGAGAAATACGTGACAGAAGCAGCCTCTCAAGGAGTTTGTAACACACGGAGAGGAGAGAAATTGGTCTATAGCTGGCGGCCAGTGTTGGGTCTTTCTTTGGTTTCAAAACCGCTATAATCTTTGCACGACGCCAAACTTTGGGCATAGACTCAGATTCCAAGATGTGGGACAGGAATGAAGCGAACCACTTCTTTGCCGCGGGACCCAGGTTAAGAATGAGTTCTGGGGTGATGTTATCATAGCCAGCAGCTGTTCCTGGTTTAACCCTCTTCAAAGCGTCTTCCAGTTCAGACAGAGTAAAGGGAGAGAGTTTTGGAGATGGACCAGATAACCGGAAGTGGGATGACCACTCATGGGAAATTTCTCTTTTCCAGACTGGGTCGATCTTAGCACGTCCAACTTGAGTTAGGTGACTGGCCACTGAGTTTGGAGATACGGGAGGATGGGAGACGGGAGGGGGTTGGCTACCGACACCCAGTCTGTGAAGAAGCTTCCAGGCCTTCCTACTTGAGTGGGTGAAGTTCAGACTTTCCGTGAGTTGTTGCCAGCGGACTTGGCGTGCTGCATCCAGGGAGGCAATGAGATGGTCAGCCACATCTGGGTCACCCGACTCATCATACTGCTTTAGTAGTTGCTCGCATTCAGCATCAAGACAAGGCGTATAGTTAGCACGTCTCCCACGAGGAATGGCTTGGGAAGCTGCTTTGAAGATGGCTTGGCGGAAGCGCCTGTAGGAATCTTCAGAGGGGATAGAGTTAATTGGAATTGCAGGAATAGATTTGTTGGTAAGATCACTGAACAGAGGCCAGGGTTAAGTCCTCGTGGCGCAAAGCGCAAGGACCAGCTTAAGGATCCCGGTTCTAGCCCCCAGTTCCCCACCTGCAGGGGAGTCACTTCACCAGCGGTGAAGCAAGTCTGCGGGTGTCTATCTTTCTCTCCCCCTCTCTGTCTTCCCCTCCTCTCTCCATTTCTCTCTGTCCTAACAACGACGACAACAATAATAACTACAACAACAAAAACAAACAAACAAAAAAGGGCAACAAAAGGGAAAATAAATAAATAAAATTAAAAGAAAGAAAATTTTCATTGTTGCAAATAAGACTTTATAGCTAAGGAGGTAACTCAAACTATTAGAGTATGGATCTTGCATGCTTGAGCCCCCAGAGACCCCAGTTCAGTTCCCAGCACCATCATAAGCTAAGCTGAGCAGTGCTCTGGTCTTTCTCTGGCTCTAGTTCTCAAAACAAACACATACATACATATTTTGTATAGTTTAAAAAGTAGCAACTAGGAAAATATCTCTGCTGGTAGAGTATGGGATTTGCATACCTGAGGCTCCAGGTTCAGTTCCTTATGATGCTTGTACTAGAGGGGAGCCCTGGCTTCTCTCTTTCTCATATGAAACTTGTTACATTTCTCACATGAAATAAATAAAATATTTAAAAACAAATAACAATAAGAGGGTCAAATAAATAAAATATTTAAAAAACAAATAACGGGAGTCGGGTGGTAGCGCAGCAGGTTAAGCACACATGGCGCGAAGCACAAGGACCGGTGTTAAGGATCCAGGTTCGAGCCCCAGGATCCCCACCTGAAGGGGAGTCGCTTCAATAGCGGTGAAGCAGGTCTGCAGGTGTCTATCTTTCTCTCCTCTTCTCTGTTTTCCCCTCCTCTCTCCATTTCTCTCTGTCCTATCCAACAATGACAACAGCAGCAGCAATAATAACTACAACAATAAAAAACAACAAGGGTAACAAAAGGGAAAATAAATAAATATAATTTTTTTAATTTAAAAAAATAAAATAAAATAAAAATGGGAGTGGGCAATGGCACACCTGGTTAAGCACACACGTTGCCGTGTGCAAAGATCTGAGTTCAAGCATCTGTTCCCTCTGTAGGTGGGAAGCTTCACAAGCAGTGAAGAAAGTACTGAAGGGGTCTGTCTCCTCCTCCCCTCTAATTTCTCTCTGTCCTATCAAATAAAGAAAGGCGGGAGGAAAAAGACAGCCACTAGGAGCAGGCAATTTGTTGTTCAGGCACTTCTTCTAGCGTTTACCCTTCATCTGTAGCCAGTCAACAGCATCAGGTTGAGCCTGATGTAAAGTTTCGAGACCTCCTTTGAATCTGGAGAGGTGGCAGTCGTTGACTATGTGGGTCATAGTCTGTCTGTAGCCGCAGGGGCAGTTCGGGTCGTCTCTGGCTCCCCAGCGATGGAACATAGCGGCGCACCGGCCATGGCCTGTTCGATAGCGATTGAGGAGGGCCCAATCATAACGTGCTAGGTCAAAGCCGGGTGGGAAAAGTTAATTAATTCATTAAAACAACTTAGTTGTTTTAATGAATTAATAATTAAGTTTAGTCAATATCAGTTCACCCCATCAGCTGGGGCCCTAGTCAGGGAGTTCTGAGATTCCCAAACAGACATGATGGGCCTAGACCTCGAATAAATTCCTCTCTCCATTGTTACGGGTCATCTCTATCAGGAACAACACAATAGACCCCTTTGTGGGCCCCCATAAGACCTTGCCCTCTAGAGCCAGGTGGTGGCGTGGCTGGTAAAGCACTCACATTGCAGTGCACAAGTACCTGGGTTCAAGTCCCTGGCCCCCATCTGCAGGGGGAAAGCTTCAGGAGTGGTGAAGCAGGGCTGCAGGTGTCTCTCTGTCTCTCTCCCTCTCTATCTCCCCTTCCCCTCTCAATTTCTCTCTGCCTCTATCCAATAATAAAAAAAATTAAAATATGGGAGTTGAGTGGTAGTGCAGTGGGTTAAGTGCACGTGGTGCAAAGCGTAAGGACCGGCGTAAGGATCCCGGTTCAAGCCCTCGGCTCCCCACCTGCAGCGGAGTCACTTCACAGGTGGTGAAGCAGGTTCGCAGGTGTCTATCTTTCTCTCCCCCTCTCTGTCTTCCCCTCCTCTCTCCATTTTTCTCTGTCCTATCTAATAACGACGACATCAATAACAACAACAGTAATAACTACAATAATAAAAACAAGGGCAACAAAAGGGAATAAATAAATAAATATTTTTTTAAATAAAAATATAAAAAAATGTAAAAGCTGAGGTGAAGAAAAAGTTAAAAAAAAAAAAAAGACCTTGCCCTCAATGTGGATCAACAATGGCAGAGAATGTTCCAGCCTTCAAAGGGAGGCTGGACAACATACTCTATGTTCCACCTGAGGAAGATGGGTCCTGAAACTGAGGCAGCTTGGAACATTCCTACTCATGACCACAGAACGTGAGCTCAGATCTATAGGGATGCAGAGGTCACATAGACTCCTAAGCTGAATATGGGCCCCAGATCACATCAAATCAATGGGGTTTATAGTCAACAATATTTATATACCTTTCCCATATTTGAGAGCTACTCTCTTCCCTGATCCAGATTTGGTCCTTTTTCCAGCCATGACATCATCTCCCCAGACAATAACTTGGATCCACCTGCATATCAGATGTCAGGCTCAGAAAAAACAACAACAACAACAAAAAACTAATATAGTCATGGGCCCTTTGGAATATAACTAAAAGAGGCCTACTAATTATCTACAAAATGGAGACACCTCCCCTCCCCAACTCATCATCTGAAATATTCCAGCTTTTATGTTCATGATTAGTTAACAACTTGTTTGGCTTTATATGTTAACTCTTTTTTCAGCCACCAGGTTCCAGATGCTAGCATGATGCCATCTGGACTTCCCTAGGCAGAGGACTCCATCAATGTGTCCTGAAGCCCCACTTCCCTTGAGCCCCGCCCCACTAGAGAAAGAATGAGACAGGCTGGGAGTATAGATCGACCTGCCAACACCCATGTTCAGCAGGGAAGCAATTACAGAAGCCAGACTTTCCACCTTCTGCACTGCATAATGACCCTGGGTCCATATTCCCAGAGGGATAAAGAATAGGAAAGCTATCAGGGGAGGAGATGGTGGTATACGGAGTTTTGTGTGGAGTTGTACCCCTCTTATCCTGTGTTTTTTGTTGGTGTTTCCATTTTATAAATAAAAATTTAAAAAAAATAAGGGGGGAGTTGGGCGGTAGCACAGTGGGTTAAGCGCACGTGCAAACCGCAAGGACCAGTGTAAGGAACCTGGTTCCAGCTCCTGGCTCCCCACCTGCAGGAGAGTCGCTTCACAAGTGGTGAAGCAGGTCTGCAAGTGTCTATCTTTTTCTCCACCTCTCTGTCTTCCCCTCCTCTCTCCATTTCTCTCTGTCCTATCCAACAACAACGACATCAATAACAACAACAATAATAACTACAACAATAAAACAACAAGGGCAACAAAAGGGAATAAATAAATAAAATATTTTTAAAAAATGGCCACTAGGAACAGTCCATTTGTTGTGCAGGCACTGAGCCCCCGTAATAACCCTGGTGGGAAAAGTTAATTAATTAATTAATTAATATAACTTAGCTCATTATTAAAAATACCAAGATTTGTGGTCCAGAAGGTAATACATAGTAGTTGGCACTTTTAGACTTCAGAATGGGATCCTGAGATTATATGTGCCAAAGGAATACTCTGGTTATGTCTCTCCCCCTTCTCTCCCTCTCGTGTTAATAAATAATGTATATATAGTTTTATTACAGATAGATAGATAGATAGATAGATGATAGATAGATAGATAGATAGATAGATAGATAGATAGATAGATAGATAGATAGATATAGATAGATGCTGACTGCTTACCTGGGAGTGTGACTGCATTGCCATATGTAAGGCCTAGTTTTCCAGCCTTTGTCCCCTCAACATTGGAGGAAACTTTAGTGCTATGGTTCCTCTCTCTCTCTCTCTCTCTCTCCTTCTCTCTCTCTCCTTCTTTCTCTCTCCTTCCCTCCTTCTCTCCCTCGTTCCCTCCATGGTTATTGATGGGGCTCAGTGCCAGCAGTATGAATCCATTGCTCCTGTGGCCTTTTTTTTTTTTCATTTTATTGGATAGGACAGAGAAAAATTGAGAGGGGAGGGCAAGATAGTGTGGGAGAGAGAAAGATAGATACTTGCAGAACTGCTTCACCACTTGTGAAGTGAATCCCCTGCAGGTGGGGAGTTAGGGACTCGAACTGGGATCCTTGTGGGGTCCTTGCACTTTGTTCATACTATGAGCACTTAACCAGGTGCACCACCGTCCAGCCTTCTGGTGTGTCTCTCTCTATATATGACTGTCTCAGTCTCTGTCTTTTTAGCTGAAAAGAAAGCCCAGAGTGGTAAAGCCCTGGTAATTACAGAAAAAAAAAAGTTGTTTTAAATTGAAAAAAGACCAAGACTAGATTTACTTAGAGGAATCAAAGGTTGGCATGAAACACATGATGTTATTTTGGAACACATATAGTATTTACCAAAAATATCAGTTTACCCAAACTTGTCAAATTATTTCTTGAAAAAAAAAATTAGTTAGTTGTCCTCATAATGCCATCTAGCGGCAAAAAATAAAATTTAAAGAGGAAAGGTAAACAAAGATTCAGACACAAATAGAGAGCTCTTAGTTTTTCAATAAAATTTTAAACACATGGTCCAGGAGGTGGCACAGTAAATAAGGCATTGGACTCTCAACCATGAGGTCCTGAGTTCAATCCCTAGCAGCACATGTACCAGAGAGATGTCTGGTTCTTTCTCTCTCTCTCTCTCTCCCCTATAATTTCTAATGAATAAATAAAATCTTTTTTTTAATTTATTTTATTGATTCCCTTTTGTTGCCCTTGTTGTTTCATTGTTGTAGTTATTGATGTCATCATTGTTGGATAGGACAGAGAGAAATGGAGAGAGGAGGGGAAGACAGAGAGGGGGAGAGAAAGACACCTGCAGATCTGCTTCACCGCCTGTGAAGCGACTCCCCTGAAGGTGGGGGAGCTGGGGGCTCGAACCGGGAACCTTACGCTGGTCCTTGTGCTTGGCGCCACCTGCACTTAACCCGCTGCGCTACAGCCCGACTCCCAAAATAAAATCTTTTAAAAAATAAAAAAAAATTCAAACACATGTCCTGCTTTTAAAGGAGGCACACTTTATCATGCACTCAGGTTCAAGTCTCCAGTGGCCCCAAGGAGCACCATGCAAAGAGAAAGCTTCACAAGCAGTAGAGAATTGCTATGCTGTCTCTCCTCTCTGTCTTTCACCCTCTATATAAAAAGGACGTGGGGAGAGAAAAGAGTCTATCAGGAGTGATAGGTTATACAGACAAGCAACTCTAGTGAAACCCTGATGATAAAATAAATAAGTAGAACTTTAAAAGTGATTTCTTTATTAAGAAGAAAGGAGGGAGGGGAGATAACCAGAAGATTACACCAGAATATGCAATGCTAAGGATTAAATTTAGGACCACATGATTGAGAGTTCAACATGGTATCCACTGTGTCACTTCAGATGATCAAAGTAAATAAGATGAAATAATAATTAGACTACAAATATTTGTAAAAAAAAAAAAAAACACATGAATTTCCACAGATCTGATTTACAATTTCTTGCGTGCATGTGTAGCCAAAACTTTAAGGATCCAAGTTCCACTGCTCCCAGGCTGACTCCTCTCCCTCTCTCTCTCTCTCTCTCTCTTTCACTTCTTTTCCCCCTTTATTGGATGGATTAATGGTTTACAGTCAATAGCAAAATACAGTAACTGGTACATGTGTAACATTTTTCAGTTATTCACATAACACTCTAACCCCCCACCTAGGCCCTCCTCCCATATTCCAGGACCTGAAAACTCCCCCATCCCTCCCCCACCAAAGTCTTTTACTTTGGTGCAATTACACCAAACCCAGTCCAAGTTCTGCTTTGTGTGTTTTCTATTCTGTTCTTATTTTTCAACTTCTGTCTATGAGTGGGAAAATCCCATATTCTTCCTTCTATTTCTGGCTTATCTCACTTAAAATTATTTCTTTGAGCTCTATCCAAGAAGAGGTGAAGAAGGTGAATTCACCATTTAATATCTAGTAGTATTCCATTGTGTATATACACAACAGTTTACCCAAGTTTTTTCATTTGCAGATCCAGAAGCAGAGGGACATCACAGCACTAGAGCGCCCCCTGGTGGTGAGGCACTCCCATGTGCTGCTGGGGCTTGAACCTTGGTCCTGCACTTGAACAAGGCAGACCCTGATTTTCAAATATTTCTCTGTCTTACTCCTGCTTCAGTCTTTCCTAAATTTACATTTCTTTTGCTTTTATCTATTTATTCATTTACCTATTTATGGGATTGCCCTGACCAGCGGGGCGAGAACAGGAGCTAGGAACCCTGGGACCTGGAATGAAAGGGACAAGAGACGCAAAGAACGACAGCAAGACAGGATTCTGATCAAGCTGCCCAATTTTATTGTGCTCACAGGCATTATAAGGCTTTGGGGAAGGGGAGTGCAGGAGGAGGAGGAGGAGGGGGAGCAATTATCAGGGTGGAATGTCCCTTGCAACATACATAGCCGAAACTATGTCTATTAACTATAACTATGTGGTGTGTCACTTGTTTTCTGGTAAATGGCCTAACTGTGGGGAAATAGAAACTTATCTCGAGGGCTTTCATTGTTTCAAAGGCTTATCTTCTATCAAGCAGAGAGTGGCTCTTGGCATGGGATAAATGGGGTGGGTTGGGAGAAAGAGAAAGAACCAGAGCATCACTCTGGCACCTGTGATGCCAGGCATAAGACTCAGGACCTCATGCTTGAGAATCCATAGCTTTGTCCACTGAGTCACCTCCCAGGTCACACTAAGTTTACATAAGAATGACTCTTTGGCGCTAAAGGTAGGGCTGAAAGCTTACATTACAGAGAGTGAATATTGTTTCTGTGTAATTTCCCTGTCTTTGAATTCCTAGAGAAAGTTGGGGAAGATCAGACAGAATTATCAAACCACACTGTTAGGGACTAGCAAGGCAAAGGCCCCAGGTTGCCATGAGGCATTGCCACAAACAAAATAAGTGACCAGACAGCTGATCAATTAACTGAAATAAAGGTGTGTGTGGGCAATGGTTGCTTCCAAGAAACATTCTGACACTGAACATTGTGACCCAGAACAAATGGCAAAGGGTCAGAAAAATTAATTATTAAAAATTTATTAAGGGAAAACAACAAGGGCAACAAAAGGGAAAGCAAATATATGTGCTGCCAAAGCGAGCAAAAGGGAAAAATAAATAAATAAATATTAAAAATTAATTAAGAGAAGGTCGGGCGGTGGCGCAGTGGGTTGAGCGCATGTGGCTCAAGGCACAGGGACCGGCATAAAGATCCCGATTCGAGCCCCCGGCTCCCCACCCGCAGGGGAGTCGCTTCACAGGCGGTGAAGCGGGTCTGCGGGCTTCTGTCTTTCTCTCCCCCTCTCTGTCTTCCCCTCCTCTCTCCATTTCTCTCTGTCCTGTCCAACAACGAACAGCATCAACAATGGCAATAATAATAGCCACAACGAGGCTACAACAAGGGGAACAAAAGGGGGAAAAATGGCCTCCAGGAGCGGTGGATTCATGGTGCAGGCACCGAGCCCAGCAATAACCCTGGAGGGGAAAAAAATTAAGAGTGAGGGTGTATGTTTGGCTTCATGGGGAAAGGGGGCAGGGATGGGACACCGTCTTTTGGTGGTGGGAATGGTGTTTATGTACACTTCTATTAATTTGTAGTCATATAAATCACTAATTAATATGAGAGGGAAAAATTGATTGAATGTCTCAAACTTTCTAATAAAAAATTTAAAAGAAAAAAGGAAAATTAATTATGAGATATTGCCCAAACTGTCATTGATCACCTTAACTACCCAAAGTCCTTGTGCCTTATATTAAAAAACGTGTTCCTCTTTGGGAAGAATGAGGAGGTGCCAGGTAGGACTGGGCCTGCATGGGTCCACTCAGCCTGGCCCAGAGCAAAGGCTCTTTTCCTGGATCACCTGAGGTCTGCACTCTCAACCTCAGCTGCGTGTGCAGAGAAAACCACTTTACACTAACCCCCCTGTGCAGCTAGAAGGCTTGGGGAGGGACACTGGACCAGCCCTGCAAAGTCATGTGTCCTGCCCATGGCGGCAGGGTGCTCTCTGAATTTTTTAGCCTGTGTTTCAAAGTATCTTCCACAAGCCCAGCACTAGCTGTCAGTCCTGAGCTGCTTGAAAGGGAGCCTTTAGGTCCCACCTCATGAACTAGGTCTCAGCTTTTGTTTGTTGGTTCTTCCCTTTTCTTTCTTGTTCTTTTCTGGCTTCTGTCTGGTTTCAGAAGTAAAGACTGGATGGAGGAGGGACTTCCTCGCCAAAGAAGGAGTAGTAGTGGGCAGGAAGTGATGGCCATTCCTCTTGATTGCCTAGCCCTTGAATGATAACCCCTTTTCTCACAAGCTGATCTTTTATTCCTGTTTCCACATCCACAGTGTGAGCTCGGTCCTCCCAGCAACCCAGTCTTAACTGTTAAAGTGCCATGAGCTTCCTTGGCTCAGAACTTACAACTACTCTGCATTAAATCTTAAAACTACCAACGCCTCCAAAATCATCACTTCTGCATCACCTCCAGCCTGACTGCCATTTAGCTTCATTTTCACATGTTGAGACCATTTATCTGAAGTTTTCCATAGCTCCCCCTTACCCAGCTCTCACAGAAAGCCTATAACTTAAGCTTGCTCCTGGACCTTATGCCCATGCCCATGCCCATGCTGGTCTTACCGTAAGGGTCTCCATGACCTCCATCAGAGAAAGTCTCATATGAGAAACAATGAATGAATAGATGAACAAAGGGGCTGGGCAGTGGAGCGCCCAGCTGAGCTCACATGATACTGAACACAATGTGTGAGGGCCTGAGTTCGAGCCTCTGGTCCCCACCTGTGTGTGTGTGTGTGTGTGGGGGGGGTGTTCATGAGCTGAGAAGCAGTGCCTTAGATGCCTCTCTCTCTCTCCCTTTCTATCTCTCCTTCCCTTCTCAGTTTCTCTCTATCCAATAAATTTTTTAAAAATGTATTTTAAGGCAAAATTTTAAAAATGGCTGAACTAGGGAGTCGGGCAGTGGGTTAAGTACAGGTGGCGTAAAGAGCAAGACGGATGTAAGGATCCCGGTTCGAGCCCCCAGCTCCCCACCGGCAGGGGAGTCGCTTCACAAGCGGTGAAGCAGGTCTGCAGGTGTCTTTCTCTCCTCCCCTCTGTCTTCCCCTCCTCTCTCCATTTCTCTCTGTCCTATCCAACAATGATGACATCAATAATTACAACAATAAAACAAGGGCAACAAAAGAGAATAAATAAATAAATATTTTTTTAAAAGGCTGAGGGGTTCACCTTCAGGGTTCAGGGCTACTAATTCTCGAGAGCCAATGTATACCTGTGCACATATTGGATTTTTGGAAAAGCCATGACACATTTTTTTTTTTCAAAGAAAAATACAGCATGACTTTTCTGATAGCCCAATAGTTTCCAGTTTCAATAAATGCTTGACTGGCCTGAGCTTGACAGCGGTTGAGAGATTCTTCCTCCAATCTCCTGACAGAATTCAGGAACAAAGAAAATGCTATCCTTCACTGGTTACACCATCTTTGCTTCCAGCAAAGACTTTATTTGTAATAGAAAGTTGGCCTAATTTCTCAAAGAATTGGGTTGTACACTGTAGGAGGCTTCCAATATATGATGGAAATTTAAGATTCCTATATTCTCAAATAAGTGTCTCACTACTAGAATTAAAACTTCATGTATCTGGTAAAGAGAGAGAGAGAGAGAGAGAAGCAAAGCTGCAACCAGTGTGGTTACGCACATAACCCTAATTCAAGCCGGCTATAGCCCACTGAAGAAAACTTTGGTGCTGTAGTATCTTTTGCTCTTCCCCTCTATCCCTGCTTCTCTTTTTCTTTTTTTTTTTAAAAAGGTTTTTTTCATTTATTTATTCCCTTTTGTTACCCTTGTTGTTTTATTGTTGTAGTTAGTATTGTTGTTGTTATTGATGTCGTCATTGTTGGATAAGACAGAGAGAAATGGAAAGAAGGGGGAAGACAGAGAGGGGGAGAGAAAGACAGACACCTGCAGACCTGCTTCACCGCCTGTGAAGCGACTCCCCTGCAGGTAGGGAGGCAGGGGCTCGAACCCAGATCCTTACGCCGGTGCTTGAGCTTTAGCGCCACCTGTGCTTATGCTTCTCTCTTTCTATCTGCAAGTCAGCCTGGAGCAGTGAAGCCCTGGCAGAAGACAAAAATAAATAAATTAAATTTAAGGTTCACAGAAGAGCAGGCAGGTAGCGGCACACCTGGTTGAGGGCACATGTTACAATGTGCAAGGACCCAGTTTCAAGCCTTGGTCCCCACTGGCAGGGGGGAAGCTTCATGAGTGGTGAAGAAGGGCTGCGGGTGTCTCTCTGTCTCTCTCTCTCTCTCTCTCTCTCTCTACCTCCCCCATCCCTCTTGATTTCTGGCTGTCTTTATCTAATAAACAATGATAATAATAATAATAATAAATTCCAGAGAATAAATTTTAGATAACTCCAGAAAGCCAGCAATGATAAAATCCTTATCTGTTAGGCCTTTTTGTTTGTTTACTAATCCATCTTTCAAGGTCACATAAGACAAACTGGTGAATGTAGCCAAGTAGGTGGTGCAGTAAGTGGCTCAACAGATGGGCTTCCATGAATAAAGCCCCAAGTTCACCTCCTCCCCAGCAACACCTGTGCTAGAGGGGTGCACCAGGCTCTCTCTTCCTCTCATACAGTGACTCATTCTCAACAAAACAAAAGAAAAAACTGGTGGTAATGGCAGAAACAGGAAGAAGAGGAAAAAGAAGCAGACAGACAGACTGAGGTTTCTAATGTTTAGGGTTTTCAGAGACCCTAATTGGGTCATCCAATTTTCTTCTCTTTCAATCTGTGATTTAAAAAAATGTACAGCACAGTTTTGTTATAGATTCAAGAGAGTCCCCTAGTGGTCGCTGAACCCTAGTTACATTTCTGGTATCATTTTGTTAAAACATGATTTTAAGTATTCAGAAAATTCCCTAAGGTTAACCAAGACACATTTTTATTTTTGCCTCCAGTCACTAGGGCTTGGTGCTGGCACTACCACTTCTGGCTGCCTTCTTTTTTTTTCCGCTAGAACAGAAAGAAATTGAGAGAGGAGGGTAGACAGAGAGAGGGAGAGAAAGAAAGACACCTGCAGGTCTACTTCACTACTTATGAGGTGACACTCCTTCAGGTGGGAGAACAAGGGGTTCGAACCCAGATCCTTGTGCAGGCCCTTGTGCTTCATACTATGTGCACTTAACCCAGTGAGGCACTGCCCAACCCTTCCAAGACACTTTCTTTTTTTTAATAGTTATTTATTATTTATTCCCCTTTGTTGCCCTTGTTGTTTTATTGTTGTAGTTATGATTGATGTCCTTGTTGGATAGGACAGAGAGAAATGGAGAGAGGAGGGGAAGACAGAGGGGGGAGAGAAAGATAGACACCTGCAGACCTGTTTCACCGCCTGTGAAGCGACTCCCCTGCAGGTGGGGAGCCGGGGGCTTGAACCGGCATCCTTAGGCCAGTCCTTGCGCTTTGCGTCACCTGCGCTTAACCCGCTGCACTACCGCCCAACTCCCCCAAGACACTTTTTTAAATGATATTTATTTCCATTTTTTATTTTAATTTTTAATTTATTATTATTATTTTTTTACCAGAGCACTACTCAGCTCTGGCTTATGGTGATGCAGGGTATTGAACCCAGGACTTTGGAGCCTTAGGTATGAGAGTCTCTTTGCATAACCATTATTCTATCTACCCCTGCCCTTATTTCCATTTTATTTTTAAATCAGTTTAGGACGGGGTGGGGTGAGATAGCATAATGGTTATGCAGTCACGCCTGAGGCTCCAAAGTCCCAGATTCAATCCCCCACACCACCATAAACCAGAGCTGAGCAGTGCTCTGGTAAAAAAAAAAAAAAAAAAAAAGAAAAATTGCTCTCCTCTCCTCTCCTGAATCAATTAGGAATACCAAAGGAGACCAGCTGGGACTGAAACATGACAGGACTAGAATGACTTCAGGAACCTACCAGATCATCGAGTCTGGAGTAGAGACAAAGAGGTCCTGTGCTGACACCAGGGGACAGAGAACTAACCAGGAAACTCAGGAGAAGATCTATACCTTGGTGGCCTAGAGGTGTGGCTGTGAAAGTCTCTTTGCATAACCAGTGGATTATCTATGCACCGCCCTGCTTTGTCTCTTGGTCAGGAGTCAGTGATTAAGCTAAGAAGCCTACTTATAGTTTAAAAACCCTCAGGCTCCCATAGCCTACAGGGAAGAAAAAGCACAAAAGAGGTTTTTGAGCCACTGAGCTCCAAATCAGGGATTAAAATACTATTGCAACAACTGCTAACTTCCATAACTGTGAACCCATTAATTACCTTACTTAGACAGAAGTCAATCCAGGCAAGAGTGATCAGTAATTTGAAAAGTACTGAGAGAGGGACCTCATAGCATACTATATAAAATGGTTAAACCAACAAGAAGAAATATTGGAGAAATGAACCAGGACAAGAGTCCAGCTAAAAGTCCTCCAAAAGGTGAAGCACAAAATAATGAGGTCAACATCCAAACACTAGTTAAGGAAATAATCACAGGAGTGAGTAAAGAGTTTGAAAGAATTGTCACCAGAAATGCAGAAACAACAAATGAGACTCTGGAAGAAAACACTAATTATCTCAAGGTTATTAGAAAGCTGAAAGCTGAAATAGCTGAGCTAAGAACACAACTAGCTGAACAAGCTAAAACAGTATCAGAACAGGGTAACAAAATAGATGAACTCCAGAAAACAGTAGAGGGGAGAGAGAATAGAATCAATGAGGCTGAAGACAGAATTAGCAAGATCAAGGACAAATTAGAGACAATTAAAAAAGAAGTAAGATAGCTCAAAAAGAGATTAAGAGATTCTGAAAACAACAACAGAGACCTATGGGATGACTTTAAAAGAAACAATATACGTATTATTGGCTTACCAGAGGAAGAAAGAGAGGGAGAGGAAGAAAGCATTCTTCACGACATAATAGCTAAAAACTTCTCTAGTCTAGACAACATCAAAGACATAAAGGTTCAAGAAGCCCAGAGGGTCCCAAACAGAATTAACCCAGACTTAAAGACACCTAGACACATCATATTTAGAATAGAATGGAATAAGGATAAAGAAAGGATCTTGAAGGCTGCAAGAGAAAAACCAAGAGTCACCTACAGAGGAAAACCTATAAGATTAGCAGCAGACTTCTCCACACAAACACTACAGTCCAGAAGAGAATGGCAAGATATCTATTGAGTGCTCAATGAGAAAGGCTTTCAACCAAGACTATTGTATCCTGCTAGACTGTCATTCAGACTAGATGGATGCATAAAAACCTTCTCAGACAAGCAACAGTTGAAAGAATCAACTATTCCAGGCATGCAAGGTTGGCTTAATATATGTAAATCAATCAACGTGATCCACCACATCAACAAAAGCAAGACCAAAAACCACATGGTCATATCAATAGATGCAGAGAAAGTCTTTGAGCAAATACAGCATCCCTTTATGATCAAAACACTACAAAAAATGGGAATAGATGGAAAATTCCTGAAGATAGTGGAGTCTATATATAGCAAACCTACAGCCAACACCATACTCAATGGTGAAAAACTGGAAGCATTTCCCCTCAGATCAGGTACTAGACAGGGATGCCCACTATCACCGTTACTATTCAACATAGTGTTGGAAGTTCTTGCCATAGCAATCAGGCAGGAGCAAGGAATTAAAGGCATACAGATTAGAAGAGAAGAAGTCAAACTCTGCCTATTTGCAGATGACATGATAATATACATAGAAAAACCTAAGGAATCCAGCAATTATCTTTTGGATATCATCAGGCAATACAGTAAGGTGTCAGGCTACAAAATTAACATTCAAAAGTCAGTGGCATTCCTCTATGAAAACACTAAGTTAGAAGAAGTTGAAATCCAGAAATCAATTCCTTTTACTATAAAATAAAATATCTAGGAATAAACCTAACAAAAGAAGTGAAACACTTGTATACTGAAAATTATGAGTCACTGCTCAAGGAAATTGAAAAAGACACAAAGAAGTGGAAAGATAATTCCATGTTCATGGGTTGGAAGAATTAACATCATCAAAATGAATATACTATCCAGAGCCATCTACAAATTTAATGCTATCCCTATCAAGATCCCAACCACATTTTTTAGGAGAATAGAACAAATGCTACAAATGTTTATCTGGAACCAGAAAAGACCTAGAATTGCCAAAACAATCTTGAGAAGAAAGAACCGAACTAGAGGTATCACACTCCCAGATCTCAAACTGTATTATAGGACTGTTGTCATCAAAACTGCTTGGTACTGGAACATGAATAGACATACCGACCAGTGGAATAGAATTGAGAGCCCAGAAGTAAGCCCCCACACCTATGGACATCTAATCTTTGACAAAGGTGCCCAGACTATTAAATGGGGAAAGCAAAGTCTCTTCAACAAATGGTGTTGGAAACAATGGGTTGAAACATGAAGAAGAATGAAACTGAACCACTCTATTTCACCAAATACAAAAATAAATTCCAAGTGGATCAAGGACTTGGATGTTAGACCACAAACTATCAGATACTTAGAGCAAAATATTGACAGGACTCTTTTCTGCATAAATTTTAAAGACATCTTCAATGAAACGAATCCAACTACAAAGAAGACTAAGACAAGCATAAACCTATGGGACTACATCAAATTAAAAAGCTTCTGCACAGCAAAAGAAACTACTACCCAAACAAAGAGACCCCTCACAGAATGGGAGATTTTTACATGCCATACATGAGGCTAATAACGAGAATATATAAAGAACTTACAAATCTCAACAACAAGAAAACAAATAACCCCATCCAAAAATGGGGGGAGGACATGGAAAGAATATTCACCACAGAAGAGATCCAAAAGGCTGATAAACACATGAAGAGATGCTCCAAGTCTCTGATTGTCTACTTGCTAAGACTTTGGACTTTTGTCCAAAAGAAAAAAAAATTGACAGTATCTGACCCAGGAAATGTCATGGTATGTGGCTAGAATATTGTATTTGGAGCATGAGGTCCCAAGTTCAATCCTTGGTATTGCAGAGTGATACTCTGGTTTATATTCTTCTCTCTTGTTAATTAAAAAAAAAAAATTTTTTTTAATCTGACAGTGTTTGAACATGGCTTTTTCACACTGCTACCCATCTGCTCAAACACAATGACTCAGCCTCCACATCTTTCTGGCCTAGAAACTGACATCTGGGCACAGCTGTGACTTCATTTCAGCCCAGCTGCCTGTGTACCTAATACTACCTGCTCTGCTGCACTCCCCTGGCAGCCATTACACCATGGCAGGCACAATGATCATGTCATCCATCACTCTGCTACCAAGTCTCTGCTCTGGGTCCTCTTATCTTCAGCCTACCAGCATCCTTTCTCTTTTTGCACGACTAGCTTAATTGCCAGAATAAAAAACTAACAGGTTTGTTTTTCTCTGTATGATACTAAGTAAGAAGAGTCTGTTGACATTGCCAACAACGTATGGCTATGATTCTTGTTTATATTAGTTAGTTCAAAAAGAAAACTATTTAAAGTTTGAAAAATACAAAACATCAGTGTTAAGTATTAAAGTTGCATTCATCCTCTGTAGTCTATTCAATCACAATGTAAGAATCCTGGCCTCTTGGTACAAATTTCAAAGTTCAATTTTTTTTCTCTTCTATAGGCTTTGAAATCTTTTATCACCAGTTCCATGATAAAACTGTGATCTGATAACATAACTCAACAACAAGCATCCAATTAACAGGTGGGTAAGAGATTTGAATAGAGAGTTTTCTCACAAAGATATACAGATGGACCGTAGACATATGAAAAAAAAATGTTTACTTACATTAGAGAAAAGCAGGGTGGGGGTAGATAGCTAATCGTTCTGCAAAGAGAATCCATGCCTGAGGCTCCAAAGTCCCAGGTTCATTCCCCAACTCCACCATAAACCAGAGCTGAGCAGTCCTCTACTAAAAAAGGAAGAAAGAAAGAAAGAAAGAAAGAAAGAAAGAAAGAAAGAAAGAAAGAAAGGAAGAAAAGCAAATTAAGGGGGGACAGGTGGTGTCACACCAAGTTAAGCGCATATAGTAAGAAGTGCAGGGATCCACACAAGTATTCTGGTTTGAGCTCCCAGCTCCCCACCTGCAGGGGGTCTCTTCACAAGTGGTGGAGCAGGTCTACAAGTGTCTTTCTCCCTCTCAAATTCTCTCTGTCCTGTCCAAAAAAAATAGAGAAAATGGCCACAGGAGCAGTGGATTTGTAATGCAGGCACTGAGCCCCAGCAATAACCCTGGAGGCGTGTGTGTGTGTGTGTGTGTGTGTGTGTGTGTGTAAAGCAAATTAAAAGCACATCCTATGAGGATGGCTTCCATCAACACAATAGGAAATGACAAGAGTCAGTGAGGATGTAGGGGAAAGGAATGCTGTTGCACTGTTGGTAGGAATGCAAACTAGTGTGCCCTCTGGAAAGTAATATGGAAAGTCTTTAAACAAATACAAAATGGAAATATCTATGGTCCTGCACTGTTAAGCTGAGGCATACATTCAAAGGGCATGAAAGCACTTATTCAAAAGTACCTATGCACCTGGATGTTCATAGTTACTTTATATCCAATTACTGAGGAGCAGAAGCAACCTACAATGCCCATCAACAGATGAATCTGGATGAAGAAGTTATGGAACATATATTCATTGGAATACTACTCTGCAACTTAAAAAGATGATATTATGTCCTTTGGGACAAAATGGATGAAACTGGAGGTAAATATGCTTAGTGAAATAAGGACGTAAAAGACAACTACTGGTTGGATTCACTCATGTATAGAAAATAGGGACTTTGGGAGTCGGGCGGTAGCGCAGCGGGTTAAGCACAAGTGCAAGGACATGGTATAAGGATCCCGGTTCGAGTCCCCGGCTCCCCACCTGCAGGGGAGTCACTTCACAGGCGGTGAAGCAGGTCTGCAGGTGTCTATCTTTCTCTCCCCCTCTCTGTCTTCCCCTCCTCTCTCCATTTCTCTCTGTCCTATCCAACAACAATGACATCAATAACAATAATAACTAATAACAATAAAACAACAAGGGCAAAAAATGGGAATAAATAAATAAATATTTTTTAAAAAAGAAAATAGGGACTTTGAGAGGAGTGAGGGCTCGAACCTGGGTCCTTGAGCATTAAAATGTGTGCGATCAAACAGATGTGCCACTGCCCAGCCCCCAATTACTACCTATTTCTCATTAATTCAAGTGACCAGATGGTATTCAGGTTGACTAGTAAAAGTACTATGTTCTCAATCCTTTTTCTAATTTATATTTCTACCTGTATAAAGCAATAAATATATTTTCATAGAAAGTTTTTTAATTTGGGAGCCAAGTGGTGGCACATCTGGTTAAGCACACACGTTACAGTGTGCAAAGACCTGGGTTCAAGCCCGTGGTCCCTACCTGCAGGGGGAAATCTTCAAGAGTGGTAAAGCAGGGCTGCAGGTGTCTCTCTGCTTCTTTCTTTCTTTATCTTCCCCTCCCCACTCAGTTTCTTTCTGTCTCTATCCAATCATAAATAAATGAAACATGAAAGTTTTTTTTTTTAGTTTTTAAAACCATATCTACACACCATTAAACACCTCCATCCTATATGACGGCATAATAAAGTATATTTTAGTCACGTCTGCGTAAAAAATAATTGCCCCTGCACCAAAGTAAAGGGTGGAGGCGACAGGCAGTGGTACACCCGGTTGAGTGCATATAGTACAAAGTGCCAAGAACCAGGCAAGGATTTGGGTTTGAGCCCCCGCTCCCCACCTGCAGGGGGGACACTTCGCAAGTGGTAAGGCAGACTTGCAGGTGTCTATCTTTCTCTTTTCTTCTTCATCTCCCCTTCTTCTTTCAATTTCTCTCTGTCCTATCCAATAAAATGGAAAAAAAATTTAAAAAAGGATTGGGGGTGGAGGGGAGGGCCTTTCAGGTCCTGGTGCATAATGGTGGAGGAGGACCTAGGCTGGGAGTGAAAGTGTTCTGCAGAAAACTGAGAAATTTTACACTTGTATTAATAATTGTATTTACTGTAAACCATTAATCCCTCCCAATAAAAGAAATAATAACCCCAAAAGTAAGCAGCTTAATTTTATTTTAGTATCTCCAGCAAAGAGTCAACAATCCAAAAGTGGCTTAGCTCAGTGTCTGTGGCTCAAGCTCAAGGTGATATAGTCAAGCTGTCAGCAGGGCTGCACTCATTTTGTAAAAATCTGAAGAATCTGCTTCCATACTCACCCATGTGTGTGTTGGCAGACTTCAGATTTTCACGAATTCTTACCAATGTTTGATGTAAATATAGTGAAAATGTCCCTATCATAAACAAAATGGCTATAAACAATGCCATCCATTATGCTATTTACCTAAATTTTCCTAGTAGGCTCTTCTGTTCCTATCCTTACACATGTAATGTTTGCCAAAAGGCTGAGAAGTGATTGCTCCTACCCTTAACTTCGCTTCACCATTTAAATATTCTTCCTTTTCTATTACTATATTATAATCTAATTGGCAGTGGGAGGGGTAGATCAGGGTTATAGGTGATGATCTCAGCCTGCACAATTCTTCGTGAGCTCTTTTTTTTTTATTGTTGTAGTTATTGATGTCGTTGTTGTTGGATAGGACAGAGAGAAATGGAGAGAGGAGGGGAAGACAGAAAGGGGAGAGAAAGATAGACACACCTGTAGACCTGCTTCACCACTTCTGAAGTGACTCCCCTGCAGGTGAGGAGCCGGGGGCTTGAACCAGGATCCTTACGCCGGTGCTTGTACTTTGTGCCACGTGCGCATAACCCGCTGCACTACCGCCCGACACCCCCTTTTTTTTTTAAAGATAAAAGGTGAAAGACAAAGAAGGAGAGAGACAGAAAGACAGAGGGAGGGGGTCGGGAGGTAGCACAGCAGGTTAAGTGCACATGTCCCAAAGCACAAAGACCAGCGTAAGGATCCCAGTTTGAGTCCCCAGCTGCCCACCTGCAGGGGGGGTCGCCTCATGGGCGGTGAAGCAGATCTGCAGATGTCTATCTTTCTCTCCCCCTCTGTCTTCCTTTACTCTCTCCATTTCTCTCTGTCCTATTCAACAATGATGACATCACTAACAACAATAATAACCACAACAACGATAAAACAACAAGGGCAACAAAAGGGGAAAAAAATAGCCTCTAGGAGCAGTGGATTCATGGCGTTGAGCCCCAGCAATAACCCTGGAGTCAAAAAAAGAAAAGAAAAGAAAAGAAAAGAAAAGAAAGATAGAAGGAGGAGGAGAGACACCACAGCACTGCTCTACTACTCCTAAAACTTCCTCTGTGTAGATACTGAAATTCGGGTCCTCACACATGGGAAAGTATGTACTACACCAGGTGCTTATCTTCCAGCCCCTAATCCTATTTTAAATATATAGCTTTCTAAAATTAACATGCAATGCTTACAATTACAAACAATGAGGGACCAGGTGGTGGCGCACCTGGTTAAGCGCACACATCACAATTACAATGTAAAAATTAATGCCTACTTAAAAAATTTTAAAATTTATTTTCCCTTTTGTTGCCCTTGTTTTTTACTATTGTTTTTATTGATGTCATCATTGTTAGATAGGACAGAGAGAAACGGAGAGAGGAGAGAAAGATAAAGAGAGGGAGAGAAAGACAGACATCTGCAGACCTGCTTCACCGTCTATGAAGTGACTCCTTTGCAGGTGGGGGGGGGAGGGGGCTCGAACCGGCATCCTTACCCTGGTCCTTGCACTTTGCGCCACGTGTGCTTAACAATGCCTACTTTTACCAGGGAAATGACAATATCAAAATCACTGTGCAACCACCAGTAACATACTTAGATAAATTTATTTTTTTAAGATTGTATTTATTAACACAGGATGGGGCAGGGGAAGAAAGAGAGATCAGAGAGATTGAACCAGACCATTACATTTCTGTCACAGTGATGCCAGGGATCAAACTCAGAATCCTTGCTCCCAAGACCAGCACCTCACTTACTACACCACCTCCTAGGTCCCTATTTAAAAAATTAAAACAATAACATTTAAGTATATTAAGTTATCATATGCAAGTGAAAATACTGTTCAGTCAGCCCTTCTCAACACCAGAGAGAAAGAATTCAAAACTGCATAACCTCTAGATTTGTGCTATCCCATAATATCCTATACAGTGGTTCTAGCCATATGTGGCAATTTAAACTCAAATTATCAACTGCGCCAGTTATCCTCCAGGGCCTGATAATAAGCATGAATTTCAAAACTAAAAATGAAAGAAAGAAGGAAAATAGGGGCTTGAAGTGCATAAATTTGAAGACAAACAAAAAGAAGTGGCCAAAATTTCAAGCATCAGGTTCCAAGTCCCATCCCCAGCACAGCACGTGGCAGTGATCTGTCAGAGCACTCACTACTCTGGTACATGCATTGCTGGGAATTGAACTGAGCACTTCAGACATGGAAGTCATGCATTGTACCAGTTGAAGTATAGTCACCAACCACTGATAAGTATTTCTAGTTCTTTTTTTCCTGTATTTTATTTAATCTTTGAAGAAAAACCACAGCAGCCACTTCTAAATAGTTCATCTTTAACATAGCTACTACACTGAAATGAAATTAATAAATCCTTACTACAAGTTACTTTTGACTGTGTTTTTCATTCCTCTTTCTTTTAGTTAGCCAGGACTTCATGCCTGTGCAATTCTATCATTCCAGGAAGACTCCTTCTTTTTTTCCTTTCTCTTTTACAATTTGAGAGAGAGAGAGAGAGAGAGAAAGAGAGAGAGAGAGAGAGCGCAAGCAAGAAAGAAAGGACAGTGACACCATGGCACCTGCTGTGCGTGGTGCTTCCATGTGGAGCTGGGAACTTAGATCTGGGTCCTCATGCATGGTAAAGTGTGTTCTGTACTGAGTGAGGAATCTTTCACCTCTGCATTTTTACTTCTTGAGGTCATGGGTTTATTTGCATAAACCCAGAAAGGAACCATTTTTCTCTGCAGTAAAGGTGATTTGACTTAGACATTGGCTGAGATGTCAGAGACCACAGTGCCTTAAGGGAAAGATAGAAACAGGCTGGGGCTATGGATTGACCTTCCAATGCTCATGTACAGTAGAGAAGCAATTACGAAAACCAGAACTCCCACCTTCTGCACCCCAAAAAGAAATTTGGTCCATCCTCCTAGAGGAGGAGAAATGTTAGGGGAAAATCACCAGGAGGCTCTGAAAGAATTCAGGTCTAATTCCATCAGGACCCAGAAAGAAAAGAGGCAAAAAGGAAGGACATTTGAAAGTAGTAATAGGTATAGGGCAGGGTGGTGGTGCACTTGGTTGAGTGCACATGTTACAGTGCACAAGTACCCAGCTTTGAGGCCCTGGTCCTCACCTGCACGGGGAAAACTTCAAGTGGTGAAGCAGAGCTGCAGGTGTCTCTCTCCCCCTCTATCTCTCTCTTCCCTCTCAATTTCCGGCTACCTCTATCCACTAAAGATAAAAATAAAAATAAAGTAGTAATAGGTGTAAGTATGACTTAGAAAGGAAAAAAGGTAGGCCCATAGAAAAAAAAAATGGGCAAAAAATATATATAGAGAGAGGTAGATTAGATAGATATAGAAATAATAGTCAACCCGTATCTGTGATCTTGGGAGAGTCAATGGAGATAATGGGGACACAGAGCTCTGGTGGTGTAAAAGTGTACCCCTGTTATCTTGTAATTTTGTAAACCATTATTAAATCACTAATAAAACAACAACAACGAAATTAAGATTGATCTCAGAACTAGAAAGAGCAAGATACCTTACTTACAAGATTCCACAAAGAGGAAATTATTGAGATGTGTCTATAATCCCTCAATAATCATTTCCCTTTTTTACCTTAATTACTTTAATCTTTCATTATTTCTCTTTATCTCTTCAGAATTTTGTTTACTCATACTAAAAGGTTTAAAACAGGGTCAGCAAGATAGTTTACTTGGGTAGTGTGCTTTGTCATGGGCATAACCCAGGGTCCAACCCACCCACCTCACACACACACACACACACCACACACACACACACACACACACACACACATCAAAGGAAGATTTAGTGCTGTGGTATCTTTCTCTCTCTCTGTATCTGGAAATGCTTTGCAAGTGGTGAAGCAGGGCTGCAGGTGTCTCTCTTTCTCTTTCCCTGTCTTCTCTACCATCTCAATTTCTGGCTGTCTCTATCCAATAAATGAAGATAATTTTAAAAAATTAAAAAGAAAAAAAAAAAGAAATTCCAGAGTCTTATCCACTGCGCCACCTCCTGGACCAGAAATCTTTATTTTATTTAATTAATTAATTAATTTATTTTCCCTTTTGTTGTCCTTGTTGTTTTTTATTGTTGTAGTTATTATTGATGTCGTCATTGTTGGATAGGACAGAGAGAAATGGAGAGAGGGAGGGGAAGACAGAGAGGGGGAGAGAAAGACAGACACCTGCAGACCTGCTTCACTGCCTGTGAAGCGACTCCCCTGCCGGTGGGGAGCCAGGGGCTCAAACCGGCATCCTTACTCCGGTCCTTGCACTTTGCGCCATGTGTGCTTAACCCACTGCGCTACTTACTGCCCGACTCCCCGACCACAAATCTTTATTCTTTTTTAGAGATTCAGTTGCAAATATTTTTTTTTCTTTATAAGTACTTTTGTTAAGTATTGTGCATCAGTTTTGTAGGTATGTTGGTTGGTGATCAACATAACCTCGTGGGGTTCTTAAGACCTCCATAGTAAGTACTTTGGTCACACTAATAGATATGCCTGCTTTCTCCGCAGGCTATCAGGCACACCATTTTTTTCTTGCTCAGGGCTTGTCACTGTTAGCTTCATTTCAGAACATGGGGTTCCCACAGCAGGGGCAATAGTCCCATGGGTCTGTGGGGGTGTATCGTGAACCCAGCCAAGGGTCCTGACCTGCACTTTCACATCTCCTTCTCTCTGACTGCGTTTTGCTCTCATCTGTCTCATATCTCCATGATATCCTTGCTCACACAGACATGCCAAATTCTAGGTCAGAAAAAGCGGTGGTCACTCCTTTAGAAGAGACCTTGATCACCTTTCAGGCCTCTAAAAGCAAAGTCTATGCAATCCAATCAATTTAAATTGTCCTAGGTTTATTCACCAAGCAACAATTTAATTTAAATTGTTTTAATCCAAATGCCAATAGTTTACTTTTCTTTTTGCCTCTTCTCTGGCCACATGCCAGCTCAAGTTCCAGTTAGACACATAAATATATATGAAATAAATGACCAGCTCAGAACCTTACTCTATGGAAATGTAACTCCTACATGACCAAATTCAGTCGAATAATCAAGAGACACACCACACAACATAAAGAAGCAGGGAGACAAAGGGAGATACACCGACCATAGCACTGGAGTTCCCCCTATACCCTTCTTCCCCTCAACTGTTGGCCATGGCACTTCCATGTGGTGTGGGGAATCCAACCTGAGGCACACACATGGCAAGGGACAACCTCCACCTGATCCTTTATAAAAGGTGCCTTGGGGGGGTGAGATTGGGTGGTAGCGCAGCGGGTTAAGCTTGCATGGCGCAAAGCATAAGGATACCGGTTCGAGCCCCCAGCTCCCTATCTGGGGGGTTGCTTCATAGGTGGTGTCTGTCTGTCTCTCCTGTTCTCTCCATGTCTCTCTGTCATATCCAACAACAACAACAGCAATGACAACAATAATAATGATAACAATAAGGGCAACAAAATGGGAAAAATGGCCTCAAAATGGAAAAAATGACCTCCAGGAGCAGTGGATTTGTAGTGCAGGCACTGAGCCCCAGCAAACCCTGAAGGCAAAAAAAAAAAAGTGCCTGGCTGGAAACCATTTCTACAACTACAGTTGTAGGCAAAAGTGGCCACAGATAGTCATCTCTTGACCACAGTGGGATGTTGGTGGGGCTTTTCAATGGGGTGCGGGGGGGGGGGAACTTTTGGAACCCAGGTGATCAATGCCAGTGGAAGGAAAGAAGGGAAATTGGATCTTAGTTATTGAACCACTAATACACTTCCATTTACCACCAGCTTGGTGAAGAGTCAATAGGCGAAAGGAGGGTTAAATGAAGCCAGAGTGTGGGAAGGCGGCTGTGTTGAAAAGGCAAAGGAGGAAGTGGTATGAAGCCAACCACCGACTCCAGTGGCTTCCCTCTGCAAAGATGACAGTGCAAGAAATTCTTTGCCAGGCTGAGTTGTCCCTGGTGCCTGTGAGGTTAAGAGGGTCAAAGCAGCCCATGGGGAGAAAGAGGGATCAGCAGCCAACTGAGGGGAAGGAATGTGAGGTCTCAGAAGAAATGAAGGTTCAGGAAGCTATTATCAGAGCCCACACCTCCCAAATTAAAGCTGGCTTTCAATTCTCACAGTCAAGAAGCGAGAGAATGATAGGAGTGAGGAGGGGGAAAAAAAATAACCCACCCAGCAAAACAACTGAACAATGCTCCAGAGACCCAGCATTCCGGTGATGAACAAAACTGGCAGAGAGATAGGCCAGTTTAAATTACAGTCACAATGAAGCAATTTGCTTGCCAATGAAGTGTTACTCCAAGCTATGGATTCCATTTCAGTTCCAACAAAATGTTGTCTAAAACATGTCTCAGAGCAAATTTGTCAAAAACCCTGAAGTCATTTATATACTTTCCTCACGTCTGAAATCTACTCTCTGCCTTAATCCAATTTTCTAGGTCTATTCTCAACTCTGACACCATCTTACCAGATAATACTTTTAGCCCACCAGCACTGGGCTCAGGCAAAAATTATTAAAGTTATGGGCCTCTTGGAACATACCTAACATAGGCTTCCCAACTTCTTCCCACACGAAGACTCCTAGTTTCATCTGCTCTATTTTTAGTTATCTTTATTTATTGGAGACAGCCAGAAATAGAGAGGGTAGGGGGAGACAGAGACAGAGAGATAGATGCCTGCAGCCCTGCTTCACCACTCAGGCTTTAGACCTGCAGGTGCAGACCAGGGGTTTGAACCTAGGTCCTTGTGCACTGTTAACATGTGCACTTAACCAGATGCACCACATCTAACCCCTCATCTGCTCTATTCTTACCTTTGGGTTCCTGTTTATTTATTATTTTTTTAAAAAATATTTGTTTATTTATTTCCTTTTTGTTGACCTTGTTTTTATTGTTGTTGTGCTTATTATTGTTGCTGATGTCGTTGTTGTTGGATAGGACAGAGAGAAATGGAGAGAGGAGGGGAAGACAGAGATGGGGAGAGAAAGATAAGACACCTGCAGACCTGCTTCACCACCTGTGAAGCGACTCCCCTGCAGGTGGGGAGCTGGGGGCTCAAACCGGGATCTTCACGATGGTCCTTGCGCTTTGCACCACCTGTGCTTAACCCGCTGCGCCACCGCCTGACTCCCTCCTGTTTATTAAATAGTTTCTCCTGCTTTATATCTTACCGCTTTTCAGCCACCAGGTTGCAGATGCTACCATGACACCATCTTTCCTTGGGCAGACGACTTCACCAAGGAGTCCTGGGAATCTCATCTCTCCAGAGCCCTACTCCACTAGGGAAAGAAAGAGGCTGGGGTTATAGATCGACCTGCCAGCCTCTGTGTCTAGTGGAGAGCAATTAAAGAACCCAGACCTTCTATCTTCAGTACCCAATAAAGAATTTTGGTCTATACTCCCAAAGGGACAGAGCAGGGAAGCTTCCAATGGAAGGGGTGAAATATGGAGCTCTGGTGATGGGAATTGTATGGAATTGTACTTTCCTTGTCCCATAATCTTGTTAATCATTATTACATCATTAGTAAAACAAACAAATAAACACCCTGACACTAGAGAAGGTGGGCAAACAGAAAGGGAAGATACACTTCAGTACTCTTTGTCCCTAAGACTCTGTAATATTCTAATCCTGAGGTCCACCCCTTACAGGATACAAACTCCATTAGGCCAGAGCAGGGGCCAAAGAAGCTCTAGTAAGCAACTTGTTACAAAGGAGAAAAAAAAAAAAAAGGGTAGGTGTGTCGGAGATACCTCATCTAGTAGAATGTACTGTACCAAAGGACAGACTCAGGATTGAGCCCCTGGCCAACGCCTGGGGATGTTTTGAGTGGTGGAGCACTGCTGTGGTGTCTCTGTCTTTTTTTATTTACTTATTTTCCCTTTTGTTGCCCTTGTGTTTATTTTTGTAGTTATTATTGTTGTCATTAGATAGGACAGAGCAAAATGGAGAGAGGAGGGGAAGACAGAGAGGGGGAGAGAAAGATAGACACCTGCAGACTTGCTTCACTGCCTGTGAAGTGACTCCCCTGCAGGTGGGGAGCTGGGGGCTCGAACCGGGATCCTTACTCTGGTCCTTGTGCTTCACGCCATGTGCATTTAAGCCGCTGCGCTACCGCCCGACTCCCCAGTGTCTCTTTTCTTACCCTCTACCTAAAAGGAAAAGGTCTTGTTGTTTCCATTTTATAAATAAATTAAAAATAAATAAATGGAAGAAAAAAGAATCTGGGAGCAGTGGAATCATGCAGATACAAAGCCCTAATGAAAAAGTCCTTGTGGCAGCAGCCTGGGAGGGGGTGCAGTGGCTTGAGTGCAGAACTTCTAAGTATGAAGTCCCAAGTATGATGTTCAGTGTTTTATGTGAAAGAGTGATGCTCTAGTTCTTCCTGACTCACAAATCAAGGAAGGAAGGGAAGGAGAGAAGGAAGACAGGAGGGAGGGGTTGAGGGAGGGAGGGATGGGAGAAGGGTGGACAGGACAGATCCTAGTGGCAAGATTGAATATAATCCACTGCTATCATAGACAATCTCCTTCTCTTTAGAGTAATAAATAGAATATTCTTCACAAATAAGACCGAAAACGAGCTTTATTGCATACCTTTAAAAAATATTTATTAATTCCCTTTTGTTGCCCTTGTTGTTTTATTGTTGTTGTTGGACAGGACAGAGGGAAATGGAGAGAGGAGGGGAAGACAGAGAGGGGGAGAGAAAGATAGACACCTGCAGACCTGCTTCACCGCCTGTGATGTGACTCCCCTGCATGTGGGGAGCCGGGGCTCGAACCGGGATCCTCACTCTGGTCCTTGTGCTTTGTTCCACGTGCGCTTAACCGCTGTGCTACCACCCGACTCCCCACCCCCCCCTTTTTTTTTTTAAGACTTTGTTTATTGGGCAGAGGTAGATAGCATAATGGTTATGCAGACTCTCATTCCTGAGGCTCCAAAGTCTCAGGTTCAGTCCCTGCACCACCATAAGCCAGAGTTGAGTAGTGCCATCTATATATATATGGAGGAAAGAACAAGACATCACTCTGGTACCTATGCTGCTGGAGATTAAACTCAGGACCTTACGCTTGAGAGTCCAGTGCTTTATCTACTTGCATACCTTCTCCAAGTGCTAATAACATTCACCAAGGGAGGGCATTATACCAAGTTTAAGAGTTAGGTATTTGTTTCCTCTGAGGGGGCCTCTTTTTGGCATTTACTTTGTTTTCTGAAAGGTCCTTGACCTATTTGGTAACAAAAGGTATGCATGCATGCATGCTGCAAATTCTGTCCTGCTGTGAAAAACAGGAAAACAGCAGATATTTAAATATAAATGTCACTGAGGTCTGAGAGGCTTTCAAGGAAATTGCACAGGAAACAGATAAGACCAGAGTAATTAGAAATTGGTGGTTGTTGGGGGCCAGGCAGTGGCACACCTGGTTAAACGCATGCATTACAGTGTGCAAGGATTTGGGTTCAAGCCCCTGGCCCCCACCTGCAGGAGGGAAGCTTCACAAGTGGTGAAGCAGGTCTGCAGTCCTCTCTCTCTCCTGCTCTATTTTCCCCTTCCCTCACAATTTCTATTAAAAATAAAGACCACAAAATTTTAAATAAAAAAAATTGGTGGTTGTCTTTAACATTATAAACATTTCATACCCAGGTAAGCTTTGGGATGGGCCTATTCAAAGTGTAGTCGTTACTTGAAAACAAATGAAGGCTATTGCAACTCAACCGTATTCCCTCCTCTTCCAACTAGGTCAGATACACAATTCTTGACCTTGAGCTACTTTTTCTGGGAGTACTCTGGAGTCTTAGGCATCCAGCTGGTAAGTGAAGCTGGTTCCCTGAATGGATCTCCACAGTGTGCACCTCCTTTCTGCCCACCTCACTCACATAATTACAAAAAGGAGCAAGTGTTGAATGGTACTTAAGAGTGCCTACCCTAGCAGGGATGTTGGGAGGAAATGGTCCTCTGACTTTGGAGGTCTGCACAAGGAATAGTGTTCTGTGAGGGAGGCAGCTGAAACTGCCCGGGCACCGTAGCAAGAGTGACAAGGCTCACTCAAGGGAGCAAGAAACGTGCTTTGCAGAAGAGTGTTACAGGGCAACACAAAGTGTCCTAAAGGGTTGTATATTTTGTAGGTTAGGTGCCATTTCAAAAGATGGTTAAGGGCTCCCCAGCTTTGTTCTGGGGAAGTCCATAAGCAGATGGGAGGTGTGTGTCTGTGTGTGTGTGGGGAAAGACACTGGCAATCTGGTCTTCATCACAGAAGAGAAAGGTCAGAGATATACTTGCTTCTTTCTCCTCTTCCCAGAACCACAATGGCATAAGGGCTTCCTATGAAATTCGAATCTTTCAAAAACCGTGGTTATAAAAACTGTGACATGTTTGTTAAAGGCAGTGCGATTCAGAGCCAGAAGGGCAAATACAGAGAAGATCCTGCAGCACATTTGCTCCAGCAGCATTTTTATTTACAAACAGCAATTTCCATTGACTTTATTTACCATAAAAAAGCCATTTACAAGCAAGAAACAAGAATTCAGGACAAAATTAAGCAGCACTGAAATATTCATGTCACAAATCTAAAACAAAATGAATACAAGAGTAAAATATCATTTGAATAAATAGTTTTAAAATTCATGCTATAAAATAATCCTTAATGGCAAGTTACTAGTTGATACAGCATCCGCTTAGCTAGCTTCATTTACTTCATATGGTGATGAAGTGTGGAGTTGTGAGGTTACCAGTTTATATTGCAAGATAATGACACTGTGTTAAAGTCATTCAAATTGCTCAACAATTTATAACGGAAAAAAGGTTAGCCCTACTAATAAAAGTGGTGAGGAGATGGTCTTCACATTAGGAGAATGGTTATTCTCAAAGAAAACATCTAAGTTTACCTCTTACTATAGTCAGGGCAGCAACCAAAGGCTCTGGCAGCAAGTCCAAAGGTTGAATTCACAGCATACTTGTCACTGAGGGGCAGCAAGAGGTCGGCTTACTGAGTGCTGCAAGGCTACCTTCAGAACTTGATCAAGAATTACAAAAGCCCTGTCTGTGGCTGGCCACGAGGGGAACCAGAGAAAACAGGTTCTTTTCCTGGCCAAGAAGTCAAGCACTGGGCAGAACAGTGGAAACACCCTGGCACTTACTGAAAAAGACATGTGACAACCATTACAAATTTGGAACAATGTGAATGACTCTTCTGAACTTTTAGTTCAGTTGCACTGAGTAATATGAAATCTATGATTTATGAACTAGATAGTTTCATATAAAGAATTTACATAATTCCCCAATACTTTCATATATAAAATTTAATAAATAACCCTGACCAGTCTAGAAGCACCATTCAAGGGGCATGTGCCCTTGGAAAATAGTTTAGGTGTTGCATATTTGAGTCCCTTTCAGTGGAGGCTTCACAGGAAACCATTACAGAATCTAACAATAATGACAATAATAAAGAAAAAAAAAAAAAAAGGAAAATCACAGTAAAAGCTGTTAAAAATAAAATACACTGATTTGATTTCTTTAAAGTAAAGCTCATTCACATAGAATTTTTCCCTACCCCAGCCCTTGTTTTGTGTTCCTGCAAGTTCTTCCTAAAGTCTAAGCTGTAAAAACAAAAACAAAACTACACCCCAAAACATGCAGGCTTATCATCTGGGCTAAGAGAAAAACAAAGACATGGTTATAATTGCTATCATCAGAAAAGACATCTACTCATGCTCTGGAAGGTTAAAAATTGATCAATTAACTCTACAGTATATTCTGCTTAACAGTGAACTGACAGTATCCTTTCTTCTGCTAAAAAACAAACAAAACTGCCAAGGCAGAACCAACTGGGAGGCTTTCCACAAACCAATATAATAATAATAATGACTTGTTTTCATATATTGTATTTACAAATATAATTTTTAAATGTATTTACAGCTTTAGTAGAGGGTAGAGAGCTGATTAAAATGAAAATAATTGTTTAAAACCACAAGCATTAGTAAAAGTATAAAATTCTTTGTCTTCACAGTTTGTAATAACAGGTTAAAAACATCTATAGAAAAAGGATGCTGTCACTGTCTTCACATTGTTTAATGTATTGAAAAGGTAGCTCAAGAAGAGACTCAATTATGAACAAGCCTATATGAATTCAGGATATATTTTACTGTAAAAGATTTCTTCACGTATCACTTTTCTTTTAACTGATTTTTGCATCTGTTATAAGCGAAACAACTAACCTAAAACTGTACAGAAATAGGGACTTTGCTTTCCAAAAAGAGTTGCTCTAAGGAGTTACACAGCATACTTCGTCTGCAGAGACATGAAGTGAACTTCGGGGAGAGTGTTTCTGTTCTGTGGTCATATTAATCTTCCTGGCACATCCTCATGTGACAAGGCACAATTAATTGCTGCTGCCCGATCTCTCACCTGCCATGCACAACGAGAAGCATGACAGTATGCTCACTCAGAGAGGCTACTCAGCGGTGTGCTGGACTGTGTGCCGCCTCCCTCGAAGCCCTGCGGAACCCTACAGTACTGTGTTATGGCTTGAGAATTCATTCTTAACACTGCTAGCAGTGGAATGGGTAAAGTGTTAGCAACATGAATGGGAGCAAGCAGAACTTGCTAAATGTGGAATTATGATGATCAGAAACTCAATCAATTTTTTGCCCCTTAACAGTCCCATTACAATGTTTGAACCTGAACTATACAATCAAAGCAATGTATAGTTTGTCAAAGACAATTTTGGATAAGTCACTCTTTGGTAAACTCAAACCAGTTAAACAAACTTACAGACACAAATAATGTCATGTACATAAGGTAAAGACTGACACAGTGACAAGAACAAGGACATTTAAGGTGCCTGCCCCAAGTATTCTCCCCTAACTTACCTAGTGTATCACAAAATGCTCTGGAGACCTCTTAGAAGGACCCAAGCCTGAGTGAAAAAGGAGGTTCCTTCCCTGAGTCTGACCTCTCATGTCCTTGATTTGGGCATATCTTGTCACAAACTTAATTTGTATCATAACATATTTTTTTTGCATTTAATTCTTAAAAGGGAAAAAAAACCAACAACAAATGTATTTGTGTAAGGAAAAGAAACTACAAACAACATTTACCTGAAACCCCAGAACATATTAAGTGGGTAAACAATTGGGGTCCAGCCTCCCCTTGAGGCACTGGGCTTTGACAGGAGTTGAACAAGTGCTTCAGGGAGAGAACAAACCCCTTACTTAGGCAGTCTGACAGGAAAAAGGCATACTATATACCCGATTCAGCAAAAGCTGCTCCTCGGAAGCAGCAGGATTAGAGTGTAATCCTTACGTTGTAACACTGATGTGTGGTGCAGCAGTTCGCACAGGAACAGCTCCTGTGTGTCAGAGAGATGCTACTGCACAACTACCACTCCTTGGGGGTGATCACACACAAGGGCTTGAACAACTTTTTTTCTCAAACCCCCTCTCCACAAAAAAAAACCCTAATTAAAAAAAAAAAAAACACCTTTTTTCAGTTTTAGTATTTTAAGAGTAAAAAAAAAAAAAGCATGGGAAACTAGCAAACATTCCTTTGACTCCTGGCCTGAGGCTGGTTCTTTCCTTTGTTTTTGTTTTTCTTTTAGGTAGTTGGTGCTGTTCTCCCATGGAGACTCACTGGTTGTGTGAGTTAGGACCCAAGATTCTGCAGCAGAGTCTGGAGAACTGACATTCTACTAGCAGCCTGAGGCGCAAACCCATCAAACCAAGATGATTACAAAAGTACCAAAGTACTTTTGTATACAGTACCAAAGCAATTGCATAAAGCCCACCTTTTACTAGAAGCACATGGGTGAACATAACATACAGATCTGAAGACATCTCCTGAAGTACTACTAAAGCAGTACTGAAATAGGACTCAGGTATGTTTTTATTTTACAGTAACGTATTTGCCAGCACATGCTTTTGAGGTCTCTTTTCAAGGTATAAACTCAAGAGAGGAGAAAACTATAATTCACCATTACCATAAGATTTCACATTTTCTATAACTATACTGACCTAAAGAGATATATAACATAAAAATAGCACCACATGACCCAAAATGGCAACACACACAGATTTGGTGACACACATAGTATCTTAAGAGGGCTTTTGAACTGTTGGTTTCTTTTAGCAGGAAACACTGAGAGTGGAGGAGCCACTGAGGCTCTCATTAGCACACACAATACTTAAGATATTGCTTGCAATTCCCATAGAGTCTATCTTTACAAAAAGTACAAATTCCAAGTTCTGCAGTTACCCTGGGAACTGCATGTAGAAAAAGTTGCTGTGCACCTGAACTGGCTATCTGAAAAACAAACAAAAAAACAATAAAAACACAACACTGTTCAGAGAATTTTGTAGACAAAACTACAAATCCCTTTCCTTTAGTGCGAGTACAAACTCATGGTAGATAGTGATTGGATTTAGTTACCTGGTATGTTTCTACAGTACGGAATGAAGGTAGATTTGTAAGCCAGTAAGAACATTGAAAAACCACTGCTCCTTTGGGGTTGGCTAATATAACACTACAATATGTAAAAAGGTCAGCACCACAGGTCATCCAGTTTACATTCTGGACAACTAACAAAAATCCCAAATGGTTTCCAACTAGAGTTGAATATATTTTATGGCATTTGGTTTATGTATTTGTTCTAAAACAGAGCTATAATGACTGTGATTTGCTATGCTTGTTTTTGGACACCATGATTATAATATATGAAAACCTAGCAACAATCTTTTGTAAAGTAAATAAAGGGGCAAAACCCTAACCTACTAGGTAGGGACATGACAGAGTCAAAAGCCCTGTTCACATTGTATTAAATTATATATTCTTCTTACATTCACCTCAACCAGAATAAAATCAAATTTGAGAATGTATATATACCATATATATAATAATAACTTTATTATATATATATATATAAGTTGTCTAACTATCCCCTAAAAGATTACCCATTTGTATCCGCTGACGGCATCCAAGTTTCTCTCTATAGAAATGCATGGGTGCTGGTGCACACACTGAGAGTATGCCTCTTGGCAGAGCATGGAGGGTAAACCAGTTGGCATAGCTAAATTACTGGCAGATTTTGGATTAAGAGTTCGGCCAAAGAGGAATACTGTCAGTCTGTGTTTTCCCTGGATACAATGCCCTTCATGCTTTGAGCTCCTTGGGGGGCGGTGGGGGAGGGGGGATAAACACAATAAAGTGTTCCTTCTAGAAATCTTAGAAAAACTGCCAAGAGACCAAATGGTTTCTAGATGGTTAGGAAAACCAAAGATTACAACAAAGCAAATCACAAAATGCACTGATTAATGTGCTTTGTTTGGGTACACTTCTTTACCATCTTAATCTGGAGCATCTGACACTGTGTGGATTTCCATGCGGGAATCTAGGGCCAACTCGGAGGCTGATGCATCATTTTCTAGTTTCTGTTCCACATACACATCTGTTCTTTCAGGGGACTCGATGCGACTCCTCACCTCAGCTACACCAGGGTGGTTTTTCCGCAAGTGCTGGTTGAGGGTGCCTTGGAACGGAAAGCACTTCCCACAGATCTCGCAGCGGAATGGCTTATCATCAGTATGGCCCCGGATGTGGTACTCTAGCTGGTCCTTCCGTGTGTACTTCTTGCCACAGAACTTGCAGACAAAGGGGGTGATCCCCATATGGAGTCGCATGTGCCTATCAAGGCTTCCTTTCTGGTTGAAGGACTTTCCACAGTAAATACAGATCAACCTCTCATTATATGGGTACCAGTGGCCTCTTGCACTCCTCTCCCGGGGACTGCTCTCATACCCAGGGTTATTCATCATAGCTTCGCTGTCAGAACCCTGCACCAGGCCCTGGAGATCACTGTGGAGATGGACAGACAAAGCCCGCTTTTGGCGGGCACGCCCTCCTCGGAAACAGCTCAACATGGATCTGGATGGGCTGGAATTGCTCAAATTTCCAAAAGCTTCTGATACACCAGTTGGCTGTGAGGTTGCTTGGGAATAGGAATATGCGTGTTGGAGCACTGAACCATAGGAACCCACGTTTACTGCCACAACCTGTTCCCCGTCAATCATCTCAGTGTGATACCCGTCATCTCCCAGGGAGGAACTGTCAGAACAGCTGGGGCGGTCGGACTTTTCCATCTTCACTTTCACTTCAGTGATCTGGCTCTCTCTTACCAACAGGTCCCCTTGCTCATGGTCCCCCTCTATCTGAATCTCATACTCAGAGACACTCCCGCTGCTCCCTCGGTCTGAGTGCCCTTCCTCTTGCAAGCGATTGCGCAAAGCTCTGCTGGGTGTTGTCTCCATCCTAAGGTCACCACTTGTGGTGGGCTGTCGTACCTGAGAGCAATACGGAGGGGAGATCTCAACTGGGTTGGCAAAGAAGCTACTCTCTTTAACTCCATTGCGGTTTTCTGGAGTTTCTTCTGCACCGATAGTAACAGAGTCAACATCTCCAACACTGATTTTTGAATGGATGCTCTCTAGGATCTGCGTGCACTTGTCAATGACACACTGCATCTGAAGAAAGCTAGCTGCAGTCAGAAAACTGACAACATCTTTTAGCTGCAAGGACATTCTTCCAGTGTAACAAAATGAAAGCAACTGTTCAAACACATTGGGATTTTTTATCACTGATATTGACAAGCCACTCATGGTACTTAATGCTGAATGGTCCCGGAAATAGGGAGAGCTGGCAGCAAGGACTGCTTTGTGGGCTCGGAAGGGCTGACCCTGAATGTGGACAATGATGTCACATAGTTTCCCTTGCAGGCGGAGTTCATTTAGTTGGCTCAGGACGGTGCTGCTGTACTCGGGCACATCAAACTGAATAAAACTGCTGCTGTCCATTTCTACTGACATGAAGTGTAATCTGCGGAAAGATAGAGTGTCATGATTCACCAGTTCACTCCTTGCTCAGAACAGTGACACAGACATAGGCTTGCAAACACCACAATGAACATCACCACCATAATGGTAGCTACTGTACCTCCTAGAATTTGTCTGAGTATTCTTTCCTTTATTTTCTAGTCTTTCAACTCTCGGTAACTCATATTAAAGTCAAATGACCTAATGGTCAATTTTCCCAGTCTTATAATTTACACATGGCATAGTCATTTCAGTTGCGAACTTACTGTTCTTTTAAGAAGAATATGTACTTTTTCTTTGACTGACTTCTGAGGATTTGAGGTAATTTGTAAAATATAAGTAATTCCATCTCAGGCATAGTCTGCCTTACTTGGATACTTCTAAGTTTTCAATTATACAGCAGACTGGATACAATGAACAGAGCTGAATCTTCTGTATTAAGGTGAGTTTAGGGGTAATTTACTTATGTTTTCAACTTAATTTGAGAACAGCTGTCAAAAAGACTTGGATACATAAAGCAAACAGTAAAATGTTAATAAGCAGTTGGTATATTGCACCAAAGTGAAAGACTCTGGGGTGGGTGGGGGTTTGAGGTCCTTGAACAGGATGGCAGAGGTCCTAGTGGGAGTTATACTGTTATGTGGGAAACTGAGAAATGTTCTGCATGTACAAACTATTGTATTTACTGTCAACTATAAAACATTAATCCCCCAATAAAGAAATAAAAAAAATGTTAACAAACATGGCATCTAGATACATCAACTTTTCTGCAGGTATAAATTTTTTTCATATGAACTGCTAGAGGGTTTCAAGTAAATTTCAACAGGAAAAACCAGGGCCCAGAACTTTTTATCAGATTGGAGAAACATGTAGCAGTAGTGCATAGGACTTGCCTGTGAGAACAGATCCTAGCATCACCAACAGAGCTGAGTGGTGCTCAGGTTAAATAAACAAACCACAGTAAAGAAGTTTTTTTATCACTGGACTAGGGAGATGTGAGAGGCTAGGCATTAAGAGTATATACGTTCTGAGCACTGGGAAAGACAAAACAACAGAACATCATAAATAGTGGAAATGGTGTTTTGATCTCCACAAGAAACAAGTTTCTGTCATTTAACAATATATAAAAATAAGTAAGTCACTCAAGAGGTTAGAAAATGAGGGCGGGTAACAGCATAGTGGTTATACAAAAAGACTCTCAAGCCTCAAGTTCAACCCTCGCACTACCATAAACCATAGTCTGTGTTGTGCTCTGGTTAAAAAAAGGGGGGGAGGGGGAGAGGTAGCATAGTGGGTTAAGTGCACATGTTGCAAGGTGTAAGGATCCTGGTTCGAGCCCCCGGCTCCCCACCTGCACGGGGGTCACTTCACAAGCAGTGAAGCAGGTCTGCAGATATCTTTCTCTCCCCCTCTCTTGATTGCTCTCTGTCCTATCCAACAGTGAGGACAGCAGTAACAACAATGATAAACAAGAAGAGTAACAAAAGGGAAAAAATAGCCTCCAGGAGCAGTAGATTCATAGTGCAGGCACTGAGCCTCAGCAATAACCCTGGAGGCAAAAAAAAAAAAAAAAGTTTTTTTTTTTGAAAATTAACAAAGAGCATATAACCACAGAGGGAAAAGGGCAATACACTTCTAAAATTTAAAACATTAAAAAGAAACAACTGCCAAAGCACAGACTTTTGATCAAACATTTAATAAGGAAAAAAAAATCAGATAACAAAGCAACTATAGATGAGCATTTATGAATGACTGTACAACTTTATATATTTACTGAAAACCACTGCTTTGAAGCTGGGGAGATAGCTCAGAACTTGACTGAGGCCCCACACTTAATCCCCACCACTGCCATATGACAGGTGAACAGTTTTCTGATCTCTCTCCCCCTCACAGTAGTAAATCTTTATGTTTAGAACGGTAGAATCAAACAGGTATGAAACCCCAGCAAAATCCCTGCAGAAAAAAATAAAGAAAAAAATTAAATCATTGTATTGTACATTTTAAAATAAATGAACTTTATTTTTCCTACTGATAAAGTACATGTCACAAAATACTTTGAAGGCTATTTTGGTAATACCTATCAAAATTATAAATACTCATATCTATGATTGAGAAATTTAAGTGCTAGTCATTTACTACATATTTGTTCACAATGACAAAAAGTTGAAACCAAATGAAATGTCTAGTAGGAGGAGCCTAAATAATAAATTCCACTATGTTTCCATTAAAGGTTATAATCAGAAAAGAATGAATTGGGGGGGGGGGAATGTACTGTTATGAAACTATTATGATAAGCTGCTGACTGGAAAAGGCAAGGTACAGAACAGTATATATGCTATTTAAAGAGAGCGATATGAAAACACAGGCTATTTTGACAGTATATACACATTTGTGGATAGGAACAAAATATTTCTATAATGCACAAAAAAAAAACCTCCACCGTCTTCTCTAGGGAGATGAACTGCCTCTTGGGAAGATAGCTAGAAAGCTTATCAGTTTTCATTCAATCTACTTAGACTCTTAAAATTTATAATTTGGGGAGTTGGGTGGTAGCACAGCAGGTTAAGTGCATGTGGTACAAAGTGCAAGAACTGGAGTAAAGATCCCAGTTCGAGCCCCCGGCTCCCCACCTGCAGGGGAGTCGCTTCACAGGCGGTAAAGCAGGTCTGCAGATGTCTATCTTTCTCTCCCCCTCCTCTCTTGATTTCTCTCTGTCCTATCCAACAACAACGACATTAATAACAATAATAATAACTACAACAATAAAACAAGGGCAACAAAAAAGAATAAATATTTTTAAAATATTTAAATTTGTAATTTTAATCAATAAATGTTAATTTTTAAAAATCTGTAGTATTAGAGGCTAGAGTGAGAAAGCAAAGGCTAGAATGCACATCTATCGACCCCCTACTCCCAAAATAAATCTTTTTAAAAATAATAAATCATTTTTGAACATTTTATTTATTCATTAATAAGAAAGACAGAAGAGCTAGAAAGAACCAGACATCCCTCTGGTACATGTGCTACCGGGAATTGAACCCAGAACCTCACGCTTGAGAATTCAATGCTTTACCCACTGCGCCACCTCCCAGACCACCCAAAATGAATCTTTTAAAAAATATTTATTTAGGGAGTCGGGCTGTAGCGCAGCGGGTTAAGCGCAGGTGGCGCAAAGCACAAGGACCGGCATAAGGATCCCGGTTCGAACCCCGGCTCCCCACCTGCAGGGGAGTCGCTTCACAGGCGGTGAAGCAGGTCTGCAGGTGTCTATCTTTCTCTCCTCCTCTCTGTCTTCCCCTCCTCTCTCCATTTCTCTCTGTCCTATCCAACAACGACAACAATAACTACAACAATAAAACAACAAGAGCAACAAAAGGGAATAAATAAATAAAATAAATAATTAAAAAAGATTTATTTATTCCCTTTTTGTTGCCCTGGGTGTTTTTTTTTATTTTTATTGTTGTTGTCTGTCTACGTTGTTGGATAGGACAGAGAGAAATGGAGAGAGGAGTGGGGAGCTGGGGGCTCGAACCAGGATCCTTATGCCGGTCCTTGTGCTTTGCACCACGTGCGCTTAACCCGCTGTGCTACCGCCCGACTCCCCAAAATAAATCTCTTAATGCTTTATTTACATATATATTGGAGAGAAATTGTGAGGAAAGGGGGAGAGGAGGAGAGTAGCACTGGGGGACTGGGGGCTTAAACCTAGCTCTTTTTAAAAACTATTTTATTTATTTATTTATTTGTTTGTTTGTTTGTTTATTTATGAGAGGGATAGGAGGAGAGAAAGAATCAGACATCACTCCGGTACATGTGCTGCCGGGGATTGAACTCAGGACCTCATGCTTGAGAGTCCAACACTTTATCCACTGTGCCACCTCCCGGACCACTAAACCCAGCTCCTTAAGCATTGTGACATGTGCACTAAACTGGATGCACCACCACCTGGTTCCCGTCATCCAGCTTTCTAATGATAAAAGATCAAGGGTGGGGCAATAACTCAGTGGCTGAGTGCTAGACCTGGAAGTCTGAGGTACCAGCTTCAATCCTGGCATCACCACATGCCGGAACTGAGCTATGCTGTGCTGTCTCTATTTCTCATTAAAATAAATAAACCTTTTACAAAATTTTTTTGCAGATGGGGACCAGGAGTTTGAGTCAGTGTCCTCAGGCATTGCAACATGTGAGCTCAACCAGGTATGCCACCACACAGCCCAAATAAATCTTTTTAATCTGGGTGGTGGCACACCCAGTTGAGTGCACATGTTATCATGTGCAAGAGTTTCAGCTTACGCTCCCCATCTGTAGGGGGGGATGCTTCATGAGCAGTGAAGCAAGTCTGTAGGTGTCTATTTTTCTCTCTCCTCTCTCACCCCCTTGCAATTGCTCTCTGTTCTAGCAAATAAAATAAAATGAAAAGGGGGGGGAAGGAAAAAAATGTCCGCTGGGAGCAGTAGGTTTGTAGTGCCAGCTCCATGCCCCATCAATAAACCTGGCAACAAAAATAAATGAATAAACAGACTAATCTTTTTTAAATAGAAGAGAAGAATATGAATTTGGGGTCCAATCTGGGTTGAAATACCTCCATTTTTAAGACCCTGACAAGGCACCTTAGTCTTTCCAAGTGTCACTTTTCTTACCTTTAAAATCAGAATATTAGGGGTCGGGCGGTAGCGCAGCGGGTTAAGCGCACGTGGTGCAAAACGCAAGGACCAGGACCGGCGTAAAGATCCTGGTTTGAGCCCAAAGCTTCTCACCTGCAGGGGAGTCACTTCATAGGCAGTGAAACAGGTCTGCAGGTGTCTATCTTTTTCTTCCCCCTGTCTTCCCCTCCTCTATTTCTCTCTGCCCTATCCAACAACAATGACATCAGTAAGAACAACAATAATTACAACAATAAAATAAGGGCAACAAAAGGGAAAATAAATCAATAATTAAAAAAAAAACCAGAATATTAGCACATGTCTCCTGGTTTTTTATAAGGATGAAATGGGAAGTGCTTAGTACAGTGACTGACTGACTGGCACAAGGTATCAAGGCTAGCTATTATCGCAGCCCAGCGGGTGGCACAGTGGATAAGGTGTTGGATTCTAAGGTTAGCTATTAAGACTTTTACATGGAGATGGCAGACGATGACAGACTGGATATGAATCCTGTCTTTTCTTTCTTTTCCTTTTTTTTTGGCCTCTAGGGTTATTGCTGGGGCTCTTTTTTGCCTCTAGGGTTATTATTTGTTGCCCTTGTTGTTATTATTGTTATTGGATGGGGGGGGAGGGTAATACAAACATCTGCAGACCTGCTTCACTGCTTGTGAAGCAACACTCCTCCCTGCGGGTGGGGAGCCGGGGGCTTAAACTGGGATCTTTGTGCCAGTCCTTGTGCTTCGTGCCATATGCACTTAACCTGCTGCGCTATCATCCGACCCCCTAATCCTGTTTTTTCTAATAAAGACATTAGCAGAGTACATTTAAGTAACTTTGTGGTCTTGAACAAGACCTGTTTATCTATGACAGGAGTTAGAGTAATACTACCTAGTATGACCCCACTAATAATCAAATGAGAGAAATTCATGTAAGAATGTGTGTAACTACTTACATGTAAAGAACGTTTACTGACCTTGTGCTAAACCACCTTACACTGACTAAACTGATCCCTTTATCCGCCCTGTGAGGAAAGTAACATGACTGTTCCCATTTTATTGATGAAGAAGCCAAGAAAAGGAAAACCAAGAAAAGGCAGTTAAATTGACCAAACATCCCACAACTAACAGCTGAATTTAGTCTGGTTCTAGAAGCTATGCCCTTAACCAAACAACCAGCACTGCCTGTCACCTAACAGGTGGTCAAATGGTATCTATTCATTTTCTGAGGATGTATGAACAGTTACCTTACTCTGTTGACTGGCTACGGAAGAAGGGCAAACGCTAGAAGAAGAAGGAATTCAAGGACAGAAGGAAGATGGGTCCAAGCTTTCAAAGATGAAGGGTGGTGGGCAAAATTCAGCAGAGAAAAGAAGGCAATAGCACATATCTGTAACAGTCTAAAACTAGAAATATAGTAGTTTGCGTTCTCCCCATGTATGGCTTCTCATTTTCGAGAGAGAGAGAGGGAGGATGAACTATTATTTGAAAGAAAGAAAAACACCAGGGGGAAAGAATGAAATAACAGGATTAACACCTAAGAGAGGGATTCCATTTTTTTACAAAATGAGAAAGGAAGTGCTTCACTCTCCTTTACATTAACACTTCCTTTTGGCAGTGACAATGAGATTCAGACTTCTTGAAGCTGCTAACAAGCAATACTGAGTAAAGGCTTCTAAAAGACCGATACACAGGGAATCTGAGGGCAATTTAAACCCTATGCACAATATCAGGTTTAAGGGAGAAAAAAAACCTACTTAATCATAATTCCTAGATCCAATGACCTGATTTATCTGTGGCCCAAAGTAAACTATGTCAGCACCCCTCTTGCAGGGACATCAAGTTCAAACATGATCCTCTACTCCTCTGTATTAACAGTTCCCTAACATGTGATGCTCTGGTTTCTTGAAGGTCTTGATTTCTCCCCAGTATGGAATGTCAGTGGGCTGGGCTGACACCTAATTCAAATCAGGTTTTAATTAATGTTATCTTTAAAACAAAACACGTGTGTGTGTGTGTGTGGTAGACCTTCAAATTATAGTATGCAAAAATAGAAAAATTCAAGGCAAAATTCTCCCCCACTCCTTCTCAAAGATAGTCAATATTGAGATCTGGGGGTTGGGGCTAGTTGCATAAAAATCTGGGTTTGAGCTCTCTTTCCCCACCTGCAGAGGGGACACTTCACAAGTGGTGAAGTAAGTCTGCAGGCGTCTCTCTCTCCCTCTCTCCCAATCCCCTCTCAATTCCTCTCTATCCTATTAAATAGAAAAGAGAAAGTAAAAAAGAGATTTGGGATTTTTAGACAAAATTATAAAAATTTTTTAAAACTTAAAAAAAAATGTATCAGTACAAACTGCTAAACTCTGCTCCTTAAAAGTGTTTTAAGGGAGTTGGGTGGTAGTGCAGCAGGTTAAGTACACGTGGCATGAAGTGCAAGGACTGAAGTAAGGATCCTGGTTCGAGCCCCCGGTTCCCCAAATGCAGGGGAGTAGCTTCACAGGCGGTGAAGCAGCTCTGCAGGCGTCTATCTTTCTCTCCCCCCGCCTCCCATTTCTCTGTCCTATCTAATAATGACAACATCAATAACAATAGTAACTACAACAATAAAAAACAAGGACAACAAAAAGGGAAAATAAATAAATTAAAAAAATTTTAAAGTGTTTTTTAAAATATTTTTTTCCTTTTTGTTGCCCTTGTTTTTATTGTTGTAGTAGCTATTAGTGTTGTTATTGATATCTTCATTGTTGGCTAGGACAGAGAGAAATGGAGAGAGGAGGGGGAAGACAGAGATGGAGAGAAAGATAAGACACCTACAGACTTGCTTCACTGCCTGTGAAATGACTCCCCTGCAGGTTTGGAGGTGGGAGCTCGAACCAGGATCCTCACAATGGTCCTTGGGTTTCACGACACATACACTTAACCAGCTGCGCTACCATTTGACTCCCCAAAAAAGTGTTTTTAATAGAGGGTTGGGTGGTGGCACACCTGGTTGAGCACACATGTAAAAATGCGCAAAGACCTGGGTTTGAGCCCTTGGTTCCCATCTACAGGGGAAAGCTTTGCAAGAGAAGCAGTGCTGCAGGTGTCTCTCTCTCTGTCTCTGTCTCTCTCTCTCCCCCTCTCTATCACTCCCTTCTGTCTCAACTTCTGGCTGTCTCTAATGAATAAAGATAATACCAACTTTAAAGTGTTTTAATATACCTTAAATTATTCCTATAGCAGCAAATATTCATCTACTTTGCTGCTTGCTTGTTTTTCCAACTTCATAGTATTCCATGGATGGCTGTGTCACAATATACTGAGCCAGACCCAATTGATACCCAACACGGGAAACGACTAAAACAGGCATGCGTTCATTCCTAGTAGACAAACTGTTTTCCATATTGACTGATAATGCCAATTACCTTCCAAGAGGTGGCCTGCTCTCCCCTCCAACTGCCAACAATGGGTATTAAACTTTTCACTTTTGCAAACTGATATGAAAAAAATGAAATATTGTTTTGATATATTTTAATATCTTATTTATTTTTAATAAGAGATACACACAGAGACAGAGACCAGAGCACTGATCAGCTCTGGTTTATGGTAATGTTGGGGACTGAACCTGGGACATCAGAGTCTCAGGCATGAAAATTTTTGGCATAACCATTATGTTGTCTCCTCAGCCCATAGTTTTGGCATTGAATTAAATTATAAATGAGGCTGTAACCTTGGAGGAAGCAAGAGGCTATATAAGCACTGGACTTTCAAGCATGAGGTCCCAAGTTCCATCCCCAGCACAACAGGTGACAGAGTGATGCTCTGGTTCTCTTTCCTCTCTCACATTAAAAAAAGAAGAAAGAAAAACTAAAGACATTATAAAATGAGGTTGATAATCTTTTCTCATATTTAATAGCAATTTAATAAAGTTTCATATCCTTTGCCCATATTTGCCTTTTTTAGTCAAATTATCAGCTCTTCGAAAATTAAGAAAATTAGCCTTTTGCCACATGTATTGCAAGTATTAGATTTAATTGCAATCACTAAATGGCACATTGACTGGGAATCTAAATTATTTTTCCACATATATAGGAAATATTCATTCCATTTTAATCTTCTGCATACACAAAACCAAAGGGAATTCAAATATGAGTAAAACTCCCAGCCTTGTAGTTTGAGTCAGGCTTAATGCAAACTCCTTCCAACTAAGAGAGCTATGGGAGTGGAATTTGTTTTTGATAATGTAGAGATGTGATTTATTTGAGTTTTTCATTTAGAATAAGTTTGCAGCTGCTTCAGAAAACAATAATGAATCTGATTATTCTACACACTACATCAAAGTCATTTCTGACACATTTTAGGCAAAAAGCCAACTCACAATGCTATACTTTTAATTTTCAAAAGCAAGCAAAAATAAGTTGAGTACTTTTCTTCAAATCATTATTTTAATATTTGTCTTCTTCATAACCCTTCTCTGCTCACTTTAACCAACAGACATACTGATTTCCCACTCTTTTATTTCTTTCTTTTACTTTTACTTAAATGATAGCTTTTGTTTGTGAGGTAACCTTGGTTTATAAGTCTATAAATGCTTTCAAAGTAAAATTTCTTACCTTTTTCAAATGTGCTGACCCCTTGTCCCCCTGTAACACTGTGGATGCAACATTGCAACAGAAGTGGAGCTGGTTTTAGAGAGGAAGATGAGATGGGAAGGGCAAATGGGCACATTTGAGTAACACCCATCAAAATCACAAAGGACCAAGCAACTACACTTCTAGGAATTCACAACAGCACTCTCTTTTCTTTCTTTTCTTTTTTCTTTGTTGCCTCCAGGGTTATTGCTTGGGCTGGGTACCCGGAATCCACAGCTCCTGGAGGCCATTTTTTTCCCTTTTGTTGCCCTTGTTGTTTTATCATTGCTGTGGTTATTATTATCGTTGTTACTGATGTTGTTGTTGGGATAGGACAGAGAGAAATAGAGAGAGGAGGGGAAGACAGAGAGGGAGAGAAAGACAGGCAACCATTGCAGGTGGGGAGCCTGGGGCTTGAACCCGGAAACTTGTGCTTGGCACAATGTGCACTTAACTCGGTGCGCTACCACCTAACCCCCAGCACTCTCTTTCTAGATCAAAACTTATCTCTTTTCTAAAGCAAAATCACCAATAGGTGTAAGGGCTACAATCAGAAAGAAAAGAAGTTCCAAGTGGACCTTGATGGCTATACTCAGGAAAAGTTCCAAGTAGCCCTGCAATGTAAGTGTGTTAAATCTTCTGTATTCACTTATTTAAAAAAAAATTTAATTTTTATTCCCTTTTGTTGCCCTTGTTGTTTTATTGTTGTAGTTATTGATGTCGTTGTCGTTGGATAGGACAGAGAGAAATGGAGAGAGGAGGGAAAGACAGAGGGGGAGAGAAAGACAGACATCTGCAGACCTGATTCACTGCCTGTGAAATGACTCCCCTGCAGATGGGGAGCCGGGGGCTGGAACCGGGATCCTTACGCCGGTCCTTGCGCTTTGTGCCACCAGCGCTTTACCCACCGCGCTACAGCACAACTCCCTGTATTCACCTTTATTCCCCTTTTCTCTCCAGATCTTCAACCATGACTTACTTTGTATGATTTAAACAAACAGTTATTGGTTAAGCCAGTCTCAATTAATTAGTAACCACTGGGACTCAAGTAACTGGACCTTTTGGTGTTTGAAGATGAAAAAAATCTCAAAGAACAGATGGTATCCAAAAGACATAGGTTCAGCCCAAGTTCAGCAGAACTGAGACTGGTGTTCAAAAATCAGGAGCAGATTGTGAGGGGCATTCAGGACTGATCACACAGCAAGGAAGTCAAGTGTAAAGCAACAGGACAGGAACAAAATCATCAAAGGTCACGGCAAGACAGAGCCAGGAGGAATGGAAAGCATGCAGGTTTGGGAAGACATGTGCTGACTGGGCCACTGAGAGAGGAAGACCATTTAAATAGTAAGGCACTGTGGGCACAGGCCAACCTGGTGGATTCCTCCCATACCTGAACTAAGGAAAGGGGTTCTCTGTAAATAAACACAAGTGTATATTCTGAAAATAAAACTAACTTCTAATGCAAAGCCATTTGCTCGCAAAGCTTAGTAGGTAAAGTTGCCAGAAATCTTTGCAAGGATCCAAAAAAGTTCTAAGCTTTACCATCACACCCATACACTGGGACAATCAAATGCCGATCTAAAATACAACAAAGAAATGACAGCCTTAGACCAGGTTCCAAAGCTCAAGACATCGTACCTAAAAAAAGGTTTAGAACAAAATAAAATTCACCTAATAGAGAAAGGGAAGGCAGCTGGCTATAAGCTAATACAGAGACTAATCCTGAGAGAGGGAACAAATAGCACTTAATCTATACTCTGTTCCCCATTTTTATTTTGCACCCACCCCCACCCCGATTAAGTTTGTGCAAAAGAGACAGTGATGGCCCTTATACATGGTAAGTATTCAGGATCACACATAAGAAAATGCTGATGAGGGAGTCGGGCGGTAGCGCAGTGGGTTAAGCGCAGGTGGCACAAAGCGCAAGGACCGGCGTAAGGATCCGGGTTCCAGGCCCTGGCTCCCCACCTGGAGGGAGTCGCTTCACAGGCGGTGAAGCAGGTCTGCAGGTGTCTATCTTTCTCTCCTCCTCTCTGTCTTCACCTCCTCTCTCCATTTCTCTCTGTCCTATCCAATAACAACCACATCAATAACAACAACAATAATAACTACAACAACAATAAAAAAAAGACAACAAGGGCAACAAAAGGGAAAATAAATAAATAAAATTAAAAAAAAAAAAAGAAAGAAAATGCTGATGAATGGGAAATACAACTCCCTGAGATTTTTTGAAATGTATGTTTACCAAATATAAGGAAGTCTATTATTTTCCACTTAATTCTATAATATCTTAAAATAGCATTTTAAAAAGTTTATTATCATGAAAAACAAAGTGTGGATGAACGTATTTATAATAATGACATGTTATTTTCAAGCATGACATAAACCACAGAAGATGCAAAGGCAAATAAATACATCTGGAAATATAAATGAATACCCCCTACACACATACAACCTCCCCCACAAAAGAGACAGAAAACAGATCACATATTGAGAGAAAATAAGTGTACATTTCTTTTTTCTTATTTATTTATTCATTCCTTCTTGTTGCCCTTGTTGTGTTATTGTTGTAGTTATTGTTGATGTTACTGATGTCATTGTTGTTGGATAGGACAGAGAGAAATTGACAGAGGAGGGGAAGATGGGGAGAGAAAGATAGACACCTGCAGACCTGCCTCACCGCCCGTGAAGCGACTCCCCTGTAGGCGGGGAGCCGGGGGCTCGAACCAGGATCCTTATGCCAGTCCTTGCGCTTTGCGCCACATGCGCTTAACCCCTGCGCTACCACCCAACTCCCCAATATGTGCACATTTCACACAGGGCTACTTTCCAATTATTTAATTTTGTTATAAACCAAACAGACTGAGATAACACCAAAAAGAAACTCACCAAAAAGGGGGCAAAGAATATTATTATTTAATAATATTAATCATCATATTTACACACATCTTTAAAGTCAGGAGTTTAATCCTGAGGAATAATCTGACATCTATAAAATTGTACGAGGTAGGGCCAGGTGGTGGTGCACCTGGTTGAGCACTCGTATTACAATGCTCAAGGACCCGGGTTTGAGTCCCCATCCCCACCTGCAGGGGGAAAGCTTCATGAGTGGTGAAGCAGGGCTGCAGGTGCCTCTCTGTTGTCCCCTTCCCTCTTGATTTCTGGCTGTCTCTATCCAACAAATAAAGATAATAATAATAAAAAAAAATTGTACGAGGTGGTTCATTACTTGGCCCGTAATTACTGTCAAGACTTGTGCTACAAATACGTAGTACTGTTAATACAATTACTAACATACATATTATTTTAACAAAAGTATGTTAGGATATCTTTAACAAGGTTGTCCACTAAGCAAGTTTTAACTGCATAGAAAAGTCTTTAAAACAACAGTTGATAAGGGTCAGTCAGGAGACACATGCCTTCCCATGTGTGAGGCCCTGGATGAGATCCCCAATATCACACAGCAGCACTATGATACAGCCAAGGAAAGTCCACAGACGGTGAAGTCATACTCTGGTGTCTCTCACTCTCTAAGATTAGAGAATAGGCAGGGGAGGTATCACGTATGTATAAGGTCCTTGGTTAGTTCCCTGGCAGTACATAAGAATTAATAAGCAAGGGGCTGGGTGGTGGTGCACCTGGTTGAGTGTACATGTTAAGTGCTCAAGGACCCAGGTTCAAGCGCCCAGTCCCCACCTGCAAGGGGAAAGCTTTGTGAATGGTGAAGCAGGGCTGCAGGTGTCTCTCTCTGTCTCTCTCCCTTTCTATCATCCCCTTACCTCTCAATTTCTGGCTGTCTCTATCCAATAAATAAATAAAGATAAAATTTAAAAACAAAGAATTAATAAGCAAACCAAATGGCAATAGATACACCATGCAGCTATTAAAAAGAGCAGAGATCTGTTCACTTTGATATAAAAAGAACACTAACATTTTATTCAAAACAAAATATAGGATAGAATGTAGTTAAGTAAATGATTCCCTTCATTTACTTTACTTTATTTGTTTATTGGATAGAGACAGAAACTGAGATGGAAGGGGGAAATAAAAGAGGAGAGCTTGGTTCTCTACTTTTCTTTTCTTTTTTTTCTTTCTTTTCAACCCCCCAGCCCTCTTCTCTACTTTTCTTGACTAAACAAGGGGGGGCAGGAGTAGATAGCATAATGGTTTGCAAACAGACTTTCAAGCCTGAGGTTCTTTCAAGTTCCAGGTTCAGTTCCCCCGCACCACCATAAGCCAGAGCTGAGGAGTGCTCTGGTAAAAAAAAAAATTAAAAAATTAAATTAAAATAATAATAATAAAGACAAAAATGTTTTTTTTTGTCTTTAAAAAAACAAAAACAAAAAGCCCCCATAGCACCACCACCCCTGGCGGTGGAATAAGGGCCCAAGTTCAAACCCCCACTCCCCCAGCTACAGGGGCGATGCTTCAAAAGTGGTGAAGCAGGTCTGCAGGTGTTCATCTTTCTCCCTTTCTTCTGTCAATTTATTTCTGTTCTATAAGATAAAATAGAAAGAAGGGGGGGGAAGCCATCAGGAGTAGTGGATTTATAGTGCTGGCACAGCCTTAATAATAACCCTCATGGCATATTAAAAAAAAAAAAAAAAAACACCAAGGGCCAGGCAATGACATATCCAGTTGAGCACACACTACCAAGTACAAGGACCTGGGTTTAAAGCCCCAGATCCTGACCTGCAGGGGGAAGTTTTATGAGTGCTATTCTGTCTCTTTCTCTTCCCTTCCCAACCTCCTCCTTCCTTCTTAATTTCTCCCTGTCTCTATCCATCTCCACTCCCCAAAAAACTATTGTAGCTCTACTTATCCTGGAAGAAAAGTGAGTAACTTCTGGAAAAGACTAGAGCTCAGTACTTTGTTTTATACTTATTTTTTTTTTAACTAGACAGCTAAAGACATTTAGAATTTCATTTAAAGCATTAACCAAAGAATCTCATAATGGTTATGCAAACAGACTCTCATGCCTGAGACTCCAAAGTCCCAGGTTTAATCCCCTGCACCACCAAAAGCCAGAGTTGAGCGGTGCTCTGGTTAAAAAACAAACAAACAAACAAATGGCGCAAAGACCAGTATAAGGATCCCGGTTGGAGCCCCCGGCTCCCCACCTGCAGGAAGGTCACTTCACAAGCTGTGAAGCAGGTCTGCAGGTGTCTTTCTCTCCCCCTCCTCTCTCGATTTCTCTGTCCTATCCAACAACAGCAGTGATGACAACAACAAGGAAAACAAAATGGGAAAAATGGCGTTCAGGAGTACAGGATTCATAGTGAAGGGACCAAGCCGCAGCAATAATCCTGGAACCTCCCCATAAAAAAAAAAAAAAAAAAAACTAAAGAAATAGGTTGCAAAGAAAATTACTGCATAAAGCAAATTTTTATTGAAACGAAAACAAGAACTATGAAGATTAAGATTTTAAAAATAAAAAAAATCAAATAGAATAAAACTTGCATGATGGAAGTATTCTTCACTGTTTATTTTTTTCCTTTTGTTGCCCTTGTTGTTTTATTGTTGTAGTTATTCTTGTCATGTTGTTGTTGGATAGGACAGAGAAATGGACAGAGGAGGGGAAGACAGAGAAGACAAGAGAAAGAGACCTGCAGACCTGCTTCACCGCTTGTGAAGTGACTCCCCTCCTGCAGGTGGGGAACCGGGGGGCTCGAATTGGGATCCTTAAGCCAGTCCTTGAGCTTTGTCCCACATGAGCTTAACCCACTGCACTACCTCCTTACTCCCTATGATGGAAGTATTATTTGAACAGAACTTTGTTTCAAATGAAACATACTCTAGAGAGAATGGATGGCAGAATCAGAAAATGGAGCGAAATGTATGCTGTCTGGACCAGTGGCCAGGGACCAGGTAGGTATAAGGAGCGAATCAGGAAATGAGTGAGAATGCGGAGGGCGTTGAATACTGGATTAGAGAACTCAAACTGAATTCTGATGGCAGCCAATCCAAAGGACTTGGAGACCAAGGGATACTACCCATTCTGAGAAGCAGGGTAGTTCAGCCTCAGACATGGTGAGCTTAGATGGCCCACTGGGCAGTGGAAACTGAGGGGCTGCTGAGACAGTAGAGCCAGAGAAAGTGGCTTAACAGACTATAGTTACACTAATTGTGACAAGTGAGGTAAGATGAGGTTTTCAGAGAATTAAACAACAAAAAGGTGTTTGCTCCTATAAGAAGTGCTATATAATGTAGCATCTTGTGAAAGAGACCTCACACTTACTCCTCTCCTAAAAACAGCATTTCCCTTGACTGGTCTTTAAGTAAAATACTGCAGCAAACCTTCTGTCAAGTTAGGAAACTAAAGAATGGGAAGCAGAACTTGGACTAGTGGCATCTCACACTGCCGAGCCATTTTGAAGAGAACCTAAAGATAACATGGAACACTTAACTGTCATCTGGCCAAAAACCCACAAGGCCTTGAAATCCCCTCTAAATCACTCTGGAGTAAAGCCCTGGAACCATTTCCTCACAATGTCAACCAGAACAAGAATAAAACATGAACATGGACATGTGCCGATTTGAGCCTCCCTTCTCAGCAGTCAGCTCCAGGAGGGCAGTGACTACATGCTCACAGCACCACAGCTCTATCTAGCAGAGAAGTTCTTAGCTAGGTGGGCTGGTGCAATCCATAGCATAAAAGTGCCTCAAAACCCATGGGCTGGGAGTCAGGCGGTAGCACAGCTGGTTAAGCGCACGTGGTGCAAAGCACAAGGACTGGCATAAGAATCCTGGTTCGAGCCCCCGGCTCCCCACCTGCAGGGGAGTCCCTTCACAGGCAGTGAAGCAGGTCTGCAGGTGTCTGTCTTTCTCTCCCCCTCTCTGTCTTCCCCTTCTCTCTCCATTTCTCTCTGACCTATCTAACGACATCAGTAACAACAACAATAATAACAACAGTAAAAAAAAAAAGGGGGGGGCAACAAAAGGGAAAATAAATAAATAAATAAATATAAAAAAATAAAAAAAAATTTAAAAAGAAAGGAAAAAAAACTCGTGGGCTGTGATCTGGGAGGTGGCACAGTGATAAAGCTTTGAACTCTCAAGCATGAGATCCTAAACTTGATCCTCGGCAGCACATGTGCCAGAGTGATGTCTGATTCTTTCTTTCTCCTCCTATCTTCTTCATTAATAAATAAATAAAATCTTAAAAAAAAAAAAAACCCATAGGCTGCCTGCAGGCAAAATCTAGCAAGGTGGCTGCTAGCTCACAAAGGCTTTCATTTGCTCTATTTTATTTAAAAATACCTGGGAGTCGGGTGGTAGCACAGCGGGTTAAGCACACATGGTACAAAGCGCAAGGACCGGCATAAAGATCCGGTTCAAGTCCCCAGCTCCCCACCTGCAGGGGAGTTACTTCACAAGTGGTGAAGCAGGTCTGCAGGTGTCTTTCTCTCCCCGTTTTCCCTTCCTCTCTTTATTTCTCTCTGTCCTATCCAACAACAATGGCAACATCAATATAATAATGACAACAATAAAACAAGGGCAACAAAAGGGAATTAAAAAAAAACTCAGCAACACTCCCAAGAAAAAAAAGCAGGGTTACTTACATATTTGAAAACTGCATAAGGTATCAGGAGCCACCCAGAAACCTCAATCAAGATACTCATAAATCCAAAGTCAGAGGTTTTTTTTTCTTTTTTTCTTTATTCCCTTTTTGTTGCCCTTGTTGTTTCATTGTTGTTGTTGTTGCTGATGTCATTGCTGTTGGATAGGACAGAGAGGAATGGAGAGGAGGGGAAAACAGAGGGGGAGAGAAAGACAGACACCTGCAGACCTGCTTCACTGGCTGTGAAGTGACTCCCCTGCAGGTGGGGAGCCGGGGGCTCGAACTGGGATCCTTATGCTGGTTCTTGCACTTTGCGCCACCTGCACTTAACCTGCTGCACTACCGCCCAACTCCCCAAAGTCAGTTATATCTGCTGGCCTCAGTCACTTGCTATTACTGGAGATAGGACTCAAACTAGGATTTCTCTATCTAGAACTAAAGGCCTGAAGATCCCAAATTTTCATTTTCATATGAAGTCATTAAAAAAAAAAATCACAGATGGAAGAACTGGGAACTATAGGCATGGTAACAGCAAGCACAACTATATAAAAATAACATTTCTAGGTATTTCTGCCCGAGTCTAGATCAAAACTAAAACTGAGCTGTCAAGAATTACAATCTAATCCTTTAGAAAGCAGCAAGAGAATAACACCAGGGCTGCGGGAAACATTCTGGTGCTACTGAAACCCAAAGCAAGAAAAATAAATAAATAAATAAAATAGCATTCTGTGATGGATATTCATGAAGCACTCATCCTAATTTAAAAGAAAAACAAGTCTAGAGTTCTTACTGCATTAATTCATGTGAGCGTGAAAGAACATTTTTATCCAAACTGTTAACATTTCCTACCAAGGCGTTAACTTTCTCCAGGTCTGCTCAGATACACTCACTCTGAGAATGCAGGTTGGTCTGACAGTGGAGTTTGTCTTTCAGTCAGTGAAAAAAAAAAAAAACATCAGGAGCTTCTGTTGGGCTTTGCTAGCAGGAGAGGAATGGCCTCTTTAGCCTGACTGGCAAATGTTAAAGACCAAGCGACCAAGCTCCAAATGTGTACTCCATGTTAAATATACTCTTTTTTATCTGCTCACTGAATCTTCATGACAGAACCATGAAATGGACACTGCAACTAAGCCCATTCTACAGATGAGGAAACAAACTCACAGAGACTAAGAAACCTCTCAAGGCCATTCGGCTAATGTCTGACTGATTTGAAGCTAGATGTGTCAGTCTCCAGAGAAGAATTCTCATCTCCTATCTATTGTTAAAAATTTCGGAGGCTCTAACTGGCCGGGCTAGCTTCACGGGTGGGTAACAGAGACACGGAGACAACGGCTGGGCAGGGAAGCTGTATTTCTTTATTCAGGAACAACGATTCATAAACTAAGACAAACTAATCACCAAACAGAACTCTGCTGTCTCTTTGCGGCGGCACAAGCACTCTCTCTCTTACTCTGGAACTCAGGAACCCAGGAACTCTCCAACTCTGGCACTCTGGAACTCTCGTACTGGGGAACCCTCTGAAACTCTGGCACTCTCGAACTCAGGAACCCTCTCTCGGGGTTCCTTGGGGCGGGGCCCAGTGGGCCCGCGAAATTAACTGGACTGATCCAATTCTCTTGGCGGGGGAGGGCTAGAACAAACCAATGTAAAGCATACGACACCTATCATAGGGGTGGGGAACATCCTGCAAAATCATTTGGTTTGGCCCTGCCAAGGCAACCAGAGCTTTTTTCATAGCAACATTAAGTGCTAAGTTTTAAGTTGATAATTTGTATGGCTCTTCAATGACTTTAGAAATATTGCAATGGACCTTGGTAGACAAGAGGTATACTTCACTCCCGTATAAGAATAAGATTTTAGTACAGGCACTGAATTAAATGCAACTGAAATGCAGGGGTATTTTTTGTTTGTTTTTTACTGACATTGGATTCTTATTAATCAATTTTGAGTGAAAAGAGGATTGCCATTGGCGCCTCCATTATCACACCAACACAGTAATGATTTAAAAGGTTACAAACTGTTGTGCTTTGAGTAGTTTACAGTCTTCTGTGTATCACATCCACTCTTTTTTACTTCTGTCTGTAAAAGCAGGTAACTCAATATTTTAAATCCTAACATGAACACAAAGATCTGTTTCAGGTAAAAGAATGAAGATTTATTTATTATCAGCACTGCTCAGCTCTTGTTTATGGTGGTGCTGGAGACTGAACCTGGGACTTTAGAATCTTAGGCATGAAAGACTTTTGCATAACCAGGATGCTATCTCCTTACCCCTGAATAAGCTTTCTTAATACCAAAAAAAAAAAAAAAAAAAAAAGACCTAAAAAAATGTCAAGAAGTAGCATCTTACCTGCTTAGCACAGGTATTACAGGGGGCACTGGACCTAGAAAATACAATAAGTAGTACACTTCTTATGATAAAAGGATTAGAAAAGCTCACCTTAAATTTCATTCTTGAGGCTTTCCATGCCATCAATATCAATCAGAATATAACCGTTAGAAATTAAACTTCATTCAGTTGATGACCTTCACTAAGCTACATTCAGCAGTTGTAGCTACAAAACATTAAATGGACACAAGTAAGAAGTTTGAAAAACATTTAGTATAATTTAAATTAAAGCAGCATAAAAACGGGAATAAAACATAATGGTGGCATTCTAGATACTGACGCTTTTGACAAGTGCTTCAAATGGAAGGCTGAGAAGTAGAATTCAGAAATTTGCAGAAATCCACAACTCAGTGGACACACTGAGGTATAACCACCTACCTTTCTTCACCTTGATAAATTTGCACCTAATTATGCTGATGATGACAAGAGGGGACTAAACTAGTTATGAGGTTCAGCAAATTTGCTACCTCCTTTGTAATTAGGCTTCCCCCCCCCCTTTGCACTGTTCAGCTGGAACATATAAGAACTGTGCCGTAGCCCATATTCAGCGGGGAAGCAATTACAGAAGCCAGACCTTCCACCTTCTGCATCCCATAGTGACCCTGGGTCCATACTCCCAGAGGGATAAAGAATAGGAAAGCTGTCAGGGGAGGGGATGGGATACAGAGGTCTGGTGGTGGGGATTGTGTAGAGCTATACCCCTCTTATCCTATGGTTTTGTCAGTGTTTCCTTTTTATAAATAAAAACAACTGTGCCCTAGACTACTGTGTTATCTTTCTGATCCCTTTGTATTATACTTTAAAAAAGTCACAGCACCCAGAGAAATATATTTATTTTCATACTACAGATGAGGAAAAGACTCAGAGATACTATATACAACTGCTCAAGTTCACACAACTAGCATGTAACCCTGCTGGTACTCAAACCCAGGCCTGATTTCAACATTGGTGTTTCCCTTTCCTTTCCCCCACAGCCTCCAACTAAAGAGTTACATAAATTTTTTTTCTTTTTTCATAATCAAGAGCAGACATTTTGTACTTGGGAAGGTAAGTGAGCAGACAAAATGCTCATTTTGCAAATCTGATGTCCTAGGTTCGATTCCAGGCACTGCACTTATGGCCAAGAACATGCTTTGGTCTCTGTGTTAATAAATCATAAAGGAAAACTTCACAAAAGAGCAAACATTTTAATATTGCAAGATTTGCTTTATGTTATCTACTCTCAAAATGCAAAAACTGAAAAACCCATTTTGAATGACAACAGATGTTAGAGACAGCTGGTAACTCCCTTTTAAAAGAAGGAAAGGTGCTCAAGAAATTTGTTTGCCAACAAAAATAGTGCTAATCCTGTATCTAATACTTAGTGAGTTCTACAAAGACACGGGGGGGGGGGGGGGGGTAGGGCACAAAGGAACACCCTCTGGAGGAAGTATATCTCGAGCAGGGGCTTGAAGGAAGTGAAATGGAGAATTTACACAGAGAAGTAAAAAGGCCAGTATTTCAAAAGGAGGAACAAGAGAAACAAAACCTTAGAGGCAGTCATAAACTTGTTTCTTCTGGGGACAGACTGGGAGAAAATGCAAAGTGAGGAGGGAACAGACCAAGCAGAGCTCTGAAGACAGTGTGGACAGTGAGTGGACACACTGTGACAGGCAAGAGGACAGTGGTCAGCTTATTTGAGTGATAGTCAAGCTGCGGTTTCTTAAGTATCTCCTGGCCCCCAGCCCCTTCCCCTCCTGCAAATTATCATGAACCACCCAGGTCTCCTGTTGCTCACCACTACCTTTAGAATAGTTTCAACTTTTGCCTAGTCTTCAAGAGTTTCAGGAACTAGCCCCAATCAATCTTTCCTCCTATATCCTCCCTTCCTATATGAACCTTTCCCTACAAGGAGACTGAGCGAGTCACTGATTCCATAGGCTCACGGCATCTGATTCCTCTATTCCTACCAAACAGTCAGCTGAGACCCCACTCCCTCATCAAGCCTTCCCTGAAGACTTGCCCACAGTGACCTCCGTCTCTCATTCCTCTTTTATAGTCAACGAACTTGCCTCATTAACTAATCAACCGCCTTTTCACAGGATAAAGTCTTAGCGCCTAGGGTAAAGGTGCAAGGGAGGCTGTAGCTGTGCCTTCTATGACTTTTCCCCCAACCACATGGAACAGCATCTTGGTGCTTAACAAGCAAGAAAGCACTCAACTCTTTTTTTGACTTCCTATATTAAGTTTGGCATTAGCATAAAGGAAGGAGGGGGGTGGGGAGACTTCTGAAGTTAGAAACCAGCTAAGAAACTGTTGCAATAATCCAGATGTGAAGCAAGGAGGTCTGGACTAGGAAACAAAGAGAAAAAGGGCAAATATAAACAAACAAAAAAATTCCATGCAAAACCCCAGCGGGATGTGATTGCTGACTACAACTAGGAACAGAAAGCATGGGGGGAATTATGACTAAGGTAAGGTTTAGAAACGCTTCTTGAAGTGATTTAAAAGTCTGTCTGAAGGCAAATGTATTTATTAGCTGGCTTAAAAAAAAAAAGTCCACCTTTGCAAAAGTCTTGTGAAACTGTGCAGTGCCTTGAACCCGGGACAACCCTTTCCGTTTCCAGAAGACACAGAATGGTGGAGCTGGAAAGGCTTTTCGAGAGCTCATCTAAAACCTTCACTGGTCAGATGAGGAACTGAAGCCAGCCCAGGGTGGAAGAGGCTTGCAGAAACCCGTCCAGACTGCGACTTGCAGAACTAATGCCGCCCTCGAGCACAGACACTTTGCCTCGAAAGGCGCCGCTCACAGCCTCCCCAGCCCAGCCCTTCGACATGGCAGAACCAACGACCTGAGGGCGAGAGTGGCCATGGAGACGTCCAGGACCAAGCTCGGCGCGCCGCCGCCTGTTTACCTGGAGAAAGGCGGCGGCGAGGGGCAGGGGCTCCGCTGCAGCGCCAGCCCGGCCACCCGGAGGGGGCGGCTGAGCCCGGGTGTCCAGGCGACTCACCTATCCGGCCCCCGCTACCAGGGGGAGCGCCCCGAGGGTCAAGGAGTCCGGAAGCGCCAGATCCCGGGAAGCCCGGGGCAAGTGGCCGAGCGCGCCCCGGGGCCAGCACGATCGACCCCTCGGGGCGCGCGCTGGCCGCAGCAGGTGTCGGCCTCCTGACCCCGCCCGGCCTCGGCCGCCGCCCGCCCGCCCGCCCGCCCGCCCGCCGCCCACCCGTCCCGGCCTGCCGGGCTGACCAGGAGCGGAGGCTCCAGCCCCGCCGCGCCCACAGGGAGCCGGACAGCCGCCGGGGTCAGCCTCTGGCGACACCGGCTCTGCCTGCGCCTCTCCCACCGTCCGTCCTCCCGGACCGGTGCGCCTCACCTGCCCGAGCGCCGCGCTCACATCGCCCGCCCGTGGCGCCCCCTCCGCCGCCGCCGCCGCCGCCGGCGCCAGGCCCGTCCCCGCCGCTCCGGCTACCGCCCCGGCCCGCGCCCCCCGCCCCCGGAAGCGCTTCTCGGTCCCGCCCCCCTTGGGGCCAGCGCTTCCGGCGGGCGCGGACGGGAGTGGGGGCTCTGCGGTTCTGCAGCTCTGCTGCCCGATCCGTGTGCCTTCCCTGGCGGCGAGCCGGTTCTCGCAATGGGTCTGCTGGCGAGCCGCAGCCTCTGAGCCGACTGGGGCACGCTTCGGCGACTGCTCTGCACTCCACAACCTACCGCCCTCGCTCTCCTTGGTGCCCCCTGCTGGCGGGAGGAGAGCTTCCCCTCGAGACGCACACGGGTGCCTCCGGAGCAGGCGGGTTATAGGGAAGCCTGGGCCCCGCTGTCCCGGGAGGCCCGCGCCCACCTGTCCCGGCCCTTCCTTTCCGAGACTCTCACCCACAGTCCTGTGGGCGCTTGGTGAATGGAATAGCAGAGGGCAGCCGAGGCTGTGTGGTTCTGAGCACTGCAGAGCCACATCAGATCACTTAATGCAGGACCTCGGGCAGATGTCCTCGCCCTCAAGACAGATAAGAAGTCTGAACTTGGGGCGGGGGGGCGAGTGGTGGCACAGCTGGTTGGGCGCACATGTTGCAATGCCCAAGGCCCTGGGGTCGAGCCCCAGATCCCCACCTACGAGGGGAAAGCTTTGCGAGTGGTGAAGCCGAGTTGCAGGTGTCTCTCTGTCTCTCTCCCTTTTCTATCACCTCCTTCTCTCTGATCGTTGGCTGTCTCTATCCAATAAATAAAGATAAAAGTTTTGCAGAAAAAAATTTACGAACTTGGGTTCGTAATGCCCCAGTCTCAAAGCTGGCCTCAAGTGCATGTCCAGGTCCTTGAAGGCATCCTCTCTTAATGCTTGGATAAGGCTGGGAGTGGGAGCCTTGCCCAGCATTTTCTTCTCTACATCAGAAGAATTTTTAAAGAACTTATCTGCATTTTGGTGGATTTCTCCGTATTTGTGGTAGAGATTTACTGTTAACTTTTTGGACTTTGTAATACATTCTCTTCAAGATATAAAGCTGGGACTTCCTGATGCTACCCAGTCGTTGGCAACCAGGAACTGTCTCTAGGATCCATCATTTTTGAGTAACAGCTACCCTTTGTTAAACACTGCACTTTGTACACTTTTTATAGGACCTCCCTTATACACAACCCCAGGAAGTAGTCATTTACTATTAACCCCACTTTCTTGAGGAGGAAACTAAGACTCAGAGACATTAAGTAATATATCTATAGTTATGTTGAGGGAGCGCTTAGGGAGAGGAGCTCCTGAGTTGCATAGAGATCTGCATATGAAAAGTGGACTCTTAATTGGTGGAGGGCTAAGTTGGCACTATAGAGAGAGGAAGGAGCCATTGAAAAGCGAGTGCCCGGGTGACGTCAAAAGGGGTATCACGGGGAACCCGATGGGTGGAAAGGGTCTTTTTTGGTTCACTGCTCCCCTTGCACAGTTGAGGATCCTTATGCCCTTGGGATACGCTGTTTCCCAAGTCTCTTCTCTCTTTCTTAAGAATCTACATTTTGCACGGCTAAGTAAAAGATAGAGTCGCACCTTTAAGCTCCTGTTCTGTGAAAATTCTTTTTCATCATATACATCGAGGAACCCGTGGTGGGACCTTCTCGAGTGACCACGTGGGCTCTCCCAAAACAGTTACACGGCCAAATGGCAGGCTTGGCCATAAGACTGGAACTATTATGGCAACACAGTATTCTGAACACAGAATTTTAGGTAACTCCAGGCACCTGGGTAGACAGTATCCTCTCTATTTGTTATTTATTTATTTTTTCTGTTATTGGATAGAGACAGAAATTGAGAGAGAAGGGGGAGATAGAGAGGAAGAGAGACACCTGCAGACCTGCTTCACTGCCTGTGAAGCGACTCCCCTGCAGGTGGGGAGCTGGTGGCTTGAACCGGGATCCTAACCGGTCCTTGCCCTTTGTGCCACGTGCACTTAACCCACTGCACTACTGCCCAACTCCCTATTTGTTATTTCTTAAGATGTTTCCTTGAGATCTGTCCCCACGAATGAAATGAGTGAAGGGCACAGGAAAGCATCAGGTCAGGTTTCCTTGGTTCCACTGACTGATTCACAGTTTCTGTTTCCCTGTAGACCAGCCATGGACCTTGTCATCTTACAGATTTCACTAAATTTGTTGCTAAGAGCTATAATACAGTATTTGCATGTCATTAAGGACTATAAAGACTAGAATGTGGGTTAGGGAGACAGTGTAATGGTTATGCAAAAGACTTTTATGCCTGAGGTTCTGAGGTCCCAGGTTCAATTCCTAGCACCACCATAACAGAGCTGAGCGGTGCTCTGATCTTTCTCTCTGTATCTTTTTCTCTCATTAAAATAAAGTAAATAAATATTTAAAAAAAGATTAAAATGTTCTTTAGTGTTTATGCTATGTGTCTCAAAATTATTGGCCATATGGACACTGGGCATTTCCCCATGGACTTAAACCTAAATGGGACATTTCAGTCTTCTAGTATTCTAGTTCTTTGCTTTTGTTGTTGCCTGTTAGTCAGTTGTGCCAGTTGTGCTAATTTATTAGGATTAGAGAGTTGCCACTTCTCTCTAGACCATTAATGGATCTTTCTCTCCACCATCACTGGTCACGTCCATCAGAAATGTAATCAAAAGCCCTCTTACAGGACTTCCCAGAACTGTGACCTCACCATAAAGCAACAATGGTAGGGACTGCCCCACCACTGGTTCTGCCCTGAGGGCAGCCTGCAATTTTCCCAGCTGTGACCATGAACTCTGAGCTCAGACTAACCGGGACTCAGAGGTTACACAGGCTTCTGTGTTATATATACACACACACACATATATATGTATATATGCCCTGGGTCAGGTGGATGGGTGTAAACAGTTAATTTTATTAATAGATTTTTTTTTCAAGAATGGGAGAATATTTTCATCCAATTCCATGTTAGCTATCAAACTCAAGCAAAAACTATGACAGTCATGGGCCCCTAGGATGTCTAAAATGGACTTCCTACCTTCCTTCTACCCTAAGATCACTTTTCTCATCTGCTCTGTTCCTGCTTTTTGGTTTCTGTTCATTAACCATTTTGTCCCACTTTATATCTTGCTGCCTTCCAGCCACCACGTTTCAGATGCAGTCATGGTTCTATCCTGACTTCTCTGGGCAGACAACCTCACTGATGTGTCCTGGAACCTCAACTCTCCAGAGCTCTACCCCACTAAGGAAAGATAGAAACAGGCTGGGGATATGGATCGACTCGCCAACGTCTGTATTCAGCGGAGAAGCAATTACAGCAGCCACTTTCTGTGGAGCCAGAACTCCCACTTTCTGCGTCCAAAAATAATTTTGATCCATACTCTCAGTGGGGGAGAAGTGTTGGGAGAAGATCAACAGAGGGCTCTGAACTCCAACTCCATCAGGACCCGGAGAGAGAGAAGAGGAAATAGAGAGGGACATTTGGATGTAGTATGTCTGACTTGGAAAGAAAAAAGATGGGACCTTAAAAAATGGGCAATTATATAAAAATCCAGACAAATAGTTGTAGAAATAATTGTTAACCCATATCTGCAGCCTTGGGGAAACTGCTATAGCTTACAATGGGGGATTGGGGATTCAGAAATCTGGTAGCGGGAATGGTGTGGAGTTATATTCCTGTTGTCTTGTATTCTGTAAATCAATATTAAATCATTAATTTAAAAAATGTAAACAGAAAAAAAGAATTACCACTTCGCTATAGTCAGTATGTATAAATTTTTCTTTTTTGTGACATTTTTAAGTTACTTAACTTTTTAAAAAATATTTATTCCCTTTTGTTGCCCTTGTTTGTTTTATTATTGTACTTATTATTGATGATGTTGTTGTTGTTGGATAGAACAGAGAGAATCTGAGTCTATGCCCAAAGTTTGGCGTCGTGCGAAGATTATAGCGGTTTTGAAACCAAAGAAAGACCCAACACTGGCCGCCAGCTATAGACCAATTTCTCTCCTCTCCGTGTGTTACAAACTCCTTGAGAGGCTGCTTCTGTCACGTATTTCTCATCTTACAGAGAAATTCCTATCACCCGCCCAAGCTGGTTTCCAACCAGGAAGATCTACCTGCGAACAAGCCCTGGCCCTCTCAACTTATATTGAAAATGGATTCCAGAAGAATTTAAAGACGGGTGCTGTCTTTGTTGATCTCACAGCAGCCTATGACACTGTCTGGCACCGTGGTCTCCTAGTCAAGATCTCAAGATGCCTGCCTCCATGGGTGGCCAACACTATATCGTTTCTTCTCCAAAACAGAAGATTCCGGGTGCATCTGGGTGACAAGTCTAGCAGATGGAGACTTGTCTCAAGTGGCCTCCCCCAGGGCTCTGTTCTGGCTCCTACACTATTTAATATTTACATCAATGACCTCCCAGAGACTTCTTCAAGGAAGTTCATCTACACCGATGACATCTGCTGTGCAACTCAGGCATCCAAGTTCGACATCCTCGAGGAAACACTCACGAAAGACATGTCTCTGATATCTGATTACTGTAAAAAATGGCGATGAATCCCTAGCACTGCAAAAACGCTATCATCTGTTTTCCATCTACACCATGCCTCGGCCTCGCATGAGCTTAATGTGCAGCTTGGCGATACGAGAATCCGGCATGAAGCCCAGCCAGTCTATCTTGGCGTTACTCTCGATCGCACTCTGTCATTTCACAAATATCTCATAAAATCTGCAGCAAAGGTGGGCGCGAGGAATAACATCATTGCAAGACTGGCCAGCTCCTCATGGGGCACGAGCGCTTCCACACTACGATCATCATCTCTGGCATTATGCTATTCCACTACAGAATACTGTGCCCCAGTATGGTTCCGTAGCCCCCATGTCCACTTGGTCGATTCCAAATTATATTCCTCCATGAGGATAATTTCTGGAACCATCCGTTCCACCCCGGTTCCATGGCTGCCAGTTCTTAGCAACATCGCCCCACCAGATATTCGTCGGGATGCGGCATCATCTAAGCTCATTTCCCACGTCTACACTCGACCGGACCTGCCAATATACGCGGATATCTTCGCCCACCCTGTCCAATGCTTGACGTCTCGTCACCCAGTCTGGTCCCCTACGCCTACACTGAACTTCTCTGTTCCAGACTCTTGGAAACAGAGTTGGCAGTCAGCTGAGGTAAAGAACAAACACCTCATCACAGACCCCTGCAAGCGTCAACCCGGCTTTGACCTAGCACGTTATGATTGGGTCCTCCTCAATCGCTATCGAACAGGCCATGGCCGGTGCGCCGCTATGTTCCATCGCTGGGGAGCCAGAGACGACCCGAACTGCCCCTGTGGCTCCAGACAGACTATGACCCACATAGTCAACGACTGCCACCTCTCCAGATTCAAAGGAGGTCTCGAAACTTTACATCAGGCTCAACCTGACGCTGTTGACTGGCTATGGAAGAAGGGCAAACGCTAGAAGAAGAAGAAGAAGAACAGAGAGAAATGGAGAGGGGTGGGGGAAGACAGAGGGGGTAGAGAAAGATAGACACCTGCAGACCTGCTTCACCGCTTGTGAAGCGACTCCCCTGCAGGTGGGGAGCCGGGGGCTCAAACTGGGATCCTTAGTGCTTTGTGCCACCTGCAATTACTTAACTTTTTTTTTAAAAAAATTATTTTTTCCCATTTTTTGTAGCCCCTATTGTTGTCATTATTGTTATTGTTACCATTGCTGTTGTTGGATAGGACAGAGAAAAATCAAGAGAGGAGGAGAGACAGAGAGGGGGAGAGAAAGACAGACAGCTGCAGACCTGCTTCATTGCATGTGAAGTGACTCCCTTCCTGCAGGTGGGGAGCCGGGGGCTCGAACAGGTATTCTTTTTTATTTTATTTATTTATTTTTACAATTTTTAAAATCTCTTTTCCTTTGTTGTTTATTGTTGTTAGTATTATTGTTGTTGGACAGAACAGAGAGAAATGCAGAGAGGAGGGGAAGACGGGGAGAGAAAGACAGACACCTACAGACCTGCTTCACCATTTGTGAAGCAACCCCCTAACAGGTGGGGAGCCAGGGGCTCGAACTGGCATCCTTATGCCGGTCCTTGCGCTTCACACCAGGTGCGCTTAACCTGCTGAGCTACCGCCAGGCACCCCGAACAGGTATTCTTAAGCCGGTCCTTGCACTTCATGCCATGTGCACTTAACCTGTTGCGCTACCACCCGGCCTCCTAAATTACTTAACTTTTAGTCTATTTGAAATAAAAAAAGTATCTAGAGGGTGATGTATGGTTCTCATTTTTCTCTGTAGTTACCCAGTTTCCCCAGAAGTACTTATGAAATTATTAAATTCACATTTCATCAGACTCTGGGGTTAACCTTCAGTCAAAGAAGGATTTTGTCATCACAGGCTTCAGCATCTATGACAGTGACAGCTGGTGTTTGACCTTCTCTGTGTTCTGTTTTCCGTTCAGGCACACAGCTAAAATTCACCCATAATTCACCTGAGCCATGTGCTTTTTTGTTTGTTTGTCTGTTTTTGCTTTTTAAAGATTTACTTATTAATGAGGAAGGTAGGAGGAGAGAGAGAAAGAACCAGACATCACTCTGGTGCATGAGCTGCCGGGAACTGGACTCCTGCTTGAGTCCAGTGCTTGACTCACTGCGCCACCTTCTGGACCACAGAGCCATGTGTTAAATGAGATAGTGTGTAAAGTGCTTGGCACAGGTGAGTCCTTTGTAAAAGTTCATTCCTACTCCGTTCTTTCTTCTTTCCTTTCTAGGACAGATGTGGCATAAATCACCCTCTTCTCATCTACTCTGTATTCCTGAACATCTGAAGAGTCAAGATAGCCAAGTTGTAGCCAGAATCAAAGACACCAGCCTCTCCTTCCATCTTCCCCCAAGAGACCATTTCTGCCAGAAGTCAGACTAGATACATGACTCTGGACCACTTTGAAATCCCCAGATGTTTACCAAACCTCTTGTCTATTTTGGCACTTGTTAGAAGTATTACGGGACAAATATACATGATGAGTCTCCCTTAAAAAATAAAAATGGCAAGGGGGCCCAGTGGTAGTGCATGGGGTTAAGCGCATATAGTAAGAAGTGCAAAGACCCAGTCAATGATCCTGGTTCATGCCCCCAGCTCCCCACCTGCAGTGGGGTGGCTTCACAAGCGGTGAAGCAGGTCTGCAAATGTCTGTCTATTTCTCCCTCTCTCTGTCTTCCCCTCCTCTCTCAATTTCTTTCTGTCCTATCCAACAACAATAATAGCAAAAAAAAAAAAAAAAAAAAAAAAAAGATGGCCACCAGAAGCAGTGGAGGAAAAAAAAAAGCAAGTGTGCTTCTCTGATGTGTACAACCCAGGTTTGAACCCGATCCTCATCTCACTGAATCCTCATCTCACTGAATCCTCATCAACCCAGGTTTGAACCCGATCCTCATCTCACTGAATCCTCATCTCACTGAATCCTCATCAACCCAGGTTTGAACCTGATCCTCATCTCACAGTCTCAACGACTGCCACCTCTCCAGATTCAAAGGAGGTCTCGAAACTTTACATCAGGCTCAACCTGACGCTGTTGACTGGCTACGGAAGAAGGGCAAATGCTAGAAGAAGAAATCTCACTGAAGAAAGATTTAGTGCTGTGGTTTTTCACTTTCTAGCTCTGCTTCTCTGGTCTCTTAAATCATCATCATCATCATCATCATCACCATCATCACCATCACCATCATCCTTACTTGAAGTGTCCTCACTATTTCTCCCCTCATTGGGATTTGCTGGCTTGCCCCTTCCATTTGCCTCACTGCCTAAATACTTATGGCCAGCAGGGGGAACCTGTCTCTCTGAACACTCCCAAAATAACCACTGTCTTGCAGAGCATCCCAGTGGGTCAAGGTTCCTTCCACGTCTGCAGAGTACATGTTCCTCTGGGACCAGGAAGGACCCTTTTCCGTGGAGATCCCTCTGGCACTCGTGGCCTGTGTGGTGGGGACCAGGTAGTTGGTTCATCCCCTCCAAGCATTTCTTCTTCATTTGCTAAATGGTAATCAATCAGGCTGAGGGTGTGATTTGTGGTCTTCTGTTGACCAAAACTTGGCCAGTAGTAGAGTGCTGTGGTTAAGCAGTGAGGCAGATCAGGGTCCCAACTTCTCAGCCACATGAGAGTTCCATAATCTGACCTGAGTTCTAGACACCCACCCTGGCCTCTATATCTGGGTAGACAGACAGTATCTAACTTGAATAAATATAATCATGTAATGCTTCTAGCTTGGTACACTCAATATTCTTTATTTTATTTTATTTAAGAAAGGATAAATTAACACTCAATATTCTTGAGCAGGAAGAAAGTTAGGGAGAAAGGATGACTGTAAAATTCCCCACCTGGTCAAAGGAACCCGCCTGCACTGCTGGTGGGAATGTAAATTGGTCCAACCTCTGTGGAGAACAGTCTGGAGAACTCTCAGAAGGCTAGAAATGGACCTACCCTATGATCCTGCAATTCCTCTCCTGGGGATATATCCTAAGGAACCCAGCACACCCATCCAAAAAGATTGGTGTATAGATGTATTCTTAGCAGCACAATTTGTAGTAGCCAAAACCTGGAAGCAATCCAGGTGTCCAACTACAAATGAGTGGCTGAGCAAGTTGTGGTATATATACACAATGGAATACTACTCAGCTATAAAAAATGGTGACTTTACTGTTTTCAGCCAATCTTGGATGGGCCTTGAAAAATTCATGTTAAGTGAAATAAGAAACAGAAGGATGAATATGGGATGATCTCACTCTCAGGCAAAAGTTGAAAAACAAATCAGAAGAGAAAACACAAGTGGAACCTGAACTGGAATTGGCGTATTGAAACAAAGTAAAAGACTCTGGAGTGGGTGGGTGGGGAGAATACAGATCCAAGAAGGATGACAGAGGACCTAGTGGGGGTTGTACTGTTATATAGAAAACTGGGAAATGTTATGCATATATAAACTATTGTATTTACTGTTGAATGTAAAACATTAATTCCCCAATAAAGAAATTAAAAAAAAAAACCCACCTATGGGAGTCAGGCGGTAGCGCAGCAGGTTAAGCACAGGTGGTGCAAAGCGTAAGGACTGGCATAAGGATCCCGGTTTGAGCCCCTGGCTCTCCACCTGCAGGCGAATCGCTTCACAGGCGGTGAAGCAGGAGTGCAGGTGTCTATCTTTCTCTCCTCCTCTCTGTCTTCCCCTCCTCTCTCCATTTCTCTCTGTTCTATCCAACAACAACGGCATCAATAACAATAAAAAAGACTTAAAAAAAATTCCCCAGCTATTTCATGAGGCTGTTTTTGTTTTTGTTTGTTTTGTCCTCTATGGAGAGATGACCTGTTCTTTTCTTTCCTCCTCTCTCATCAAATCCTAATGAGCCCAGTCTCCCTTTGACACTGGAGTCCTTTTTTTTTTTTTTTGTCATTTTCTTCCTGGTCTATTCATTTATCTCACCTGAAAATGGGACCTAATATTACTGAATTTCCTCTTTTAGCAGATGTGTTCCTGTTCACAATAATATGGTACTGGAGTCAGAAGGCATAATCATTGATTATATTTAATACTTTTTAAATTTTTAATTATTTAATTTATTATTATTATTTTATTTTTTATTTTTAACCAGAGCACTGTTCAGCTCTATCTAGCTTATGGTGGTGTGGGGGGATTGAATCTAGGACTTTGGCGCTTCAGGCCTGATAGTCTGTTAGCATAACCATTATGCTATCTACCCATGCCCTATATTTAACCCTTTTCCCCTTAAATGTGGGCAATAAGTGCAGAGTATGTCTCAGAATCAATGGCATTCTTGACGACTATGTCTTAAGGTGGATTGTTATAACTCACATCACTTTTTCTCACAGGCAGATGTCTGGCTAAAGTCAGTAAAATGAAGACATCTGCAAAGATCTGTCCTGGTTTAAAAAGGAGACTTTGTGCTCTAAGTGTTATAAACCAGTCATAAACCCGCCAGGCATGCCTTGGATTTCAGTGAAGTGAGCAGATTGCACGTGAAGAGCATTCACGCCGCCACATGTGTTTAATGTACAGCCAACATCCTGTCCATCAAACCTCAGACCAGAAACACTGCTTGCCTTCGCTCAGAAGTCAGAGGGCTATGTGGGATGACTTTGATGACCAAGAGTTTTCAAAAAGATGCCCAGGGAGATGAAACCTTTTCTCCCTAAGTAGATTTCCCTAGAGCAAATAGTTCCACTGACCTTAGACATGACTTCAGTGCTTTATTCATAGTTGAGAGCCATTTAAAAATAGAAGTCATGGCATCAGACAGTTTGAAGGTCTCACTAAAGATTTAAAATATGAGGATCTGGAGAAAGGGTGTCAGTTTAATCTCTTTCCTTCTGCTAATCCTTTGGAGCTTTCCTCCTTCCAACAGAATCAGAATGGAGGGGAGCTTTTGGAAACTGTTTCCAGGGAGCTGTGGGATGGATGGTCTCAGACAGTTGGAGGAGGGTAGAGAGTTCATCTTTGTGAGTTGTTGGCTGTTTTTGTTTGTTTGCTCTTTTAGTTTTTAGAAATCAACTTTAATGGGGTCTGAATTTTGACCAGTACATGCATTTAACAGTCAGCAGGGCCTATTTGTCCTTTTTTTAAAAAAAATTTTGCTAGGAATGAACAAGATGCCCAAACTCTGATTTTAATCCTGCTTCCTTGAACCCCTGAATCGTCCTCACCTTGCTTGTTCATGCTGCAAATATCAGTGCCTGAGGGAGGCCTGAGAGAAATGGGATCAAAAGATCAAAGCAGATCAACCTGGCAGTGGAGACACAGAGTGTCAGAGGGATCCTACCAGGATATTACTGTTGGATATTTATTTATTGAACAACAACAACAACAAAATTTGTCATCTCCAGGGCTTCACTGCTCTGGGCTGACTTTTTCAGATATAGACAGACAGAGAGGGAGAGCGATCACAGCATCAAAGCTTCCTTTATGCAGTGAGTGCCAGGCTTCAACCTGGGTCACACAGATCACAAAGCAGCGTACTACCTAAGTGAACTATTTTGCTGACCTAATCCAACAAACACATATCAAGTACTGATTAAGTGCCATATATTGCTCCAAGTGCAAGCAAGTGATGATATAGCACTGGACAGAAAACAATTATCCTGCCCCTTCATGAGCTTTAGAAATATGGAAGGGGGGGGTATAACTTTTCAAGCTGTTAAATATGTTAGGTGGTAAGAGAGCAATAGAAAAGCAAAGAAACAGGTTGATTAAGGGGAGAAGACAACATACCACTCGGTAATAGTAACACATGAGTTTGAAAAGTCTTGCCTCTGGGGGGCCAGGTGGTGACGCACATGGTTAAGTGCACATATTATGGTGTACCAGGACCCAGGTTCAAGCCTCTGATCAAAGCAGAGCTTCAGATGTCTCTGTCTCCTCATTTCTTCTCAATTTCTCTCTGTCTCTAGTCAACAATAAATAAATAAAAATATTAAGACTCTTGCTTCTGTATTAAACATGAAGATGCTAACAGCTACCTGGTAAGCAGGAGCTGAGGGCACCCTTGTCTACCATCTTTCTCCCTCCTACTGACACAGAGCTGGAGTTGACCTGCACTCTGTGTAGTCCTTTTCTGCTGGTTCCTTCAGAATCTACCCCTTAGCAGCTTCTATATTGCCCTCAGTCCCCTGCTTTCAGTTCTGTAGTCCTGTGTCTACCATTGCTGGCCCAGAACTGGATGGATTTTGTTTTCAGGACTGCTTTCACTGTGTTTTCCAATGTTATGCCATATGGACAAGTTAATCAGACCCTCTGAACCTCAATTTTCTCATCATTAAACCAGGCATGGTTAAAAAAACAAAATCTGTCCCAGGTAGTTGAGAATCCTATACGACAGTAGAGGTAAAGGGGTTTGTACTTATTAAGTGCTGAATCAGTAGGTGGTGTTAACATCCAAAGCATAGAACACAGTAAAGTGGTACCCCCTGGCTGTCTCCTCCCCTCTCCCCTCCCCTGACACTGTCATTCTCTAGACCTCTTTCATCATAGAGCTTAGCTCCATGGAATCTTTGCCTCTGGCCACTTAATGAGAAAAACTTTTCAATCCTCTCTCCATTACTCCTCCCTCCCACTTTCATTGCCTGAAGAAGAGTCTCTATTCAAAGGGGATGATGCTTTCCTTGTCAGTCAAGACTCATGAAGACAGGGGTATCCTGACCCTCTCCGTATTTTGGATGTTCTGGTTTGTAAGACACTGTTTTTCTTTTCTCTGAAAATAAGTAACCTTTTGGAGTTCCCAGCAACCTTGGCACTCATTGCCAAACTAGAAATTGTTGATTCTGTCCACGGTACTCCTTTGCACAGAAGACACTCTAATTTCTGTCTCCTTCCTTCTCCTGATGGAAGAAAAGCATTTTTGTTGTTTCCCAGCATGGAAGCCTGGCTCCGTTGACAATTAATTAACTAATTAATTTTTGCCTCTAGGGTTATCACTGGGGCTTGGTGCCTACACTACAAATCCACTGTTTCTGGTGGACTTTTTTTTTTTTTTTCATTTTTATTGGATAAGACAGAGAGAAATTGAAAGGGGATGGGCGATAGAGAGGGAGAGAGACATCAGCAGACCTGCTTCACTCCTGTGAAGTGGCTCCCCTACAGGTGGGGAACCAGGATCCTTGCACAGGTCCTTTCACTTTGTACTATGTGCACTTAACCCGGTGTACCACCGCCCCCCCCATTGACAGTTTACAGTGCAACATTTTCCCCCTATTTTTAAAAAGATTTTATTTATTTATTAATGAGAAAGGAGGAGAGAAAGAACCAGTTATCACTCTGGTACATGTGTTGCCAGGGATTGAACTTGGGACCTCACACTCAAGAGTCCAGTACTTTATCCACTGCACCATCTCCTGGACCACATCCCCTATTTCTTTCTTTCTTTTGCCCATCTTGTTGCCCTTGTTGTGGTTGTTATAGCTGTTGTTGTTGTTGTTGGACAGGACAGAGAGAAATCAAGAGAGGAGGGTAGAACAGAGAGGAGGAGAGAAAGATAGATACCTGCAGACCTGCTTCACCACTTGCGAAGCGACCCCCCTGTAGGTGGGGAGCTGGGGACTTGATCCGGGATCCTTACGCTGGTCCTTGTGCTTTGGGCCATGTGCACTCAACCCACTGCGCTACCTCCCAGCCCCCTCTATTTCTTTTTAACCCATCCCCAATACTCACAGAGAAGTAATGAGTAATTTATTCCATTCTCTTCTCTCTTGAAGCTTCCTCTTATTTCCTTTCCCTTGAGCTATCTGACTTCCGACAAAACTGAACCTTCTTATCTGCTTTGGCTTCTAGGTAGACCCTATAGAGGGCTTCATTTGCTGCTCAAGAAACAACTTAAGGACACTTTTTTGGACCAAAGCTTACTGAAGTGTAAATATGCTTAACTCCTCTGGACTTCTGTTGCCTCCTCTATAAACTGGAGATAGTAAGTGCTCTCATCCCAAAGGATTGTTAGGAAAAATACAATCAAATAATGATTGTAGGGCTGAAGAGAGAGCATAGTGGTTATTCAAAAAGACTTTCATGTCTGAAGCTCTGAGTTCTCAGGTTCAATCTCCAACACCACCATAAGCCAGAGCTGAGCAGTGCTCTGGTAAAAATAAATAAATAATAATGCTTGTAAAACACTATGTGAAGTGACTTGTGTATGATAAATGCACAAGTGATAGTTTGTATGTTCACACCAGGGAACTGGGGAGATAGCACCAGCACCAGTATAACAACACAATTTTATTCTTGAGGTCCCAGAGGCCCCAGGTTCAAACCGCAGTACCACCCTAAGCCAGAGGTGGAAGCATATGTTCACCTTGGGGTTTGTTTTGTTTGTTGACTCTGACTTTACTACTGAGTGTTCTCTATCATGGCCAGCTATCACACTGAGCTCTGGGCATCTGCTAACTGTAAGGCATAAGCAGCACAACATCGCCCCGCCAGATATTCGCCGGGATACGGCATCATCTAAGTTCATTTCCCACGTCTACGTTCGACCAGACCTGCCAATATACGCGGATATCTTTGCCCACCCTGTCCAACGCTTGACGTCTCATCACCCAATCTGGTCCCCTACGCCTGCACTGAACTTCTCTGTTCCAGACTCTTGGAAACAGAGTTGGCAGTCAGCTGAAGTAAAGAACAAACACCTCATCACAGACCCCTGCAAGCGTCAACCCGGCTTTGACCTAGCACGTTATGATTGGGCCCTCCTCAATCACTATCGAACAGGCCATGGCCGGTGCGCCGCTATGTTCCATCGCTGGGGAGCCAGAGATGACCCGAACTGCTCCTGCGGCTCCAGACAGACTATGACCCACATAGTCAACGACTGCCACCTCTCCAGATTCAAAGGAGGTCTCGAAACTTTACATCAGGCTCAACCTGACGCTGTTGACTGGCTATGGAAGAAGGGCAAACGCTAGAAGAAGAAGAAGCAGCACAATGACGGAACCTTATCTTGCACTTAGTTCTTTATAAGTTACCAGCATTTCCTGTTGTCAGGGGCTTCCTGTGACTTGAGAGCAGCAACTGTATCTTGTTCCTCACTGTGGTGTCTATACCCTGCTGGTCAGAAGACAAGTGATCAATAAATGTAGTCAAGTTCCAGCCAATTCAAATATATATATATATATATACCCTGGATTGGGTGGATGGAAATAGTTAATTCTGTCCATAGAATTAAAAAAAAAAAAAAAGGGAGCTACTCTCTGTCCTAATCCAACTCTCTAGCCCTTTTTCTCTACTCTGATGCCATTTTCTCAGACAATGTTTTTATCCAACTTCATGCTAGCTATCAAACTCAAGCAAAATCTACCATAGTCATGGGCCCCTAGAAACATGCCTAAAATAGATTTCTGAGCTTTATTCCTCCCTAACACTCCTAATCTCATCTGTTCCTAATTTTTAGTCCCTATTCATTAACTATTTTGTCTCACTTTATGTCCTGCCACCTTCTAGACACCAAGTTGCAGACGCTGCCATGATTCCACCCTAACCTCTCTGGGCAGATGACCTCTACAGTGTGTCCTAGAACCTTGCCTCTCCAGAGCTCTACCCCACTAGGAAAAGAATAGGAACTAAATATTGGGATTCAGAACTCCGGTGATGGCTACAGTGTGGAAGTTTACACCTGTTGACATGTAACTTTGTAAATCAATATTGAATCACTAATAACAACCAACAAAAAGTTCCAGCCACTCCCAGAGAGTTAAAGAATAGGAAAGCTATCAGGGAAGAGGAGGGATATGGAGTTCTGGTGGTGGGAACTGTGTGGAGTTATACTCTTCTTATCCTATGGTTTTGTCAGTGTTTTCTTTTTATTAAAAAAAAAAAAGTTCCAGCCAATTCCCACAGGGATGGAATGGGTCACAACTAGGCATATAGATTCACAAAGCCTTGTAGATAACATTGCAACAGGCAAGCCATCCTTTACCATGCCCCATGCCAACACTCCTCTCATTAGTCCTCATTGAAACTTCTCTCAAAACTGCTGCTCACCTTCCCTTTCCATAGGCTGAAAAACAGGTAGATTAATTCTAAGAGGTGAACAACAGCAACACCCAAGCTGCTTAGGGTGTGACTAACATCATTCCCTTTCCCAATGGGAGAGTCCATGGTCAACCTAAACAACTTATCTTCAATAAACACATCAATAATCTCTTTTATTTTTTTTTCTTTTCCTTCTCCTTTTTCTTTTCTTTTTTTTGCCTCCAGGGTTATCACTGGGGCTCAGTGCCAGCACTACAAATCCACTGCTCCTGGTGACCATTTTTTTCCATTTTATTTGACAGGACAGAGAGAAATTGAGAGGGGTGGAAGTGATAGAGAGGAAGAGAGAAAGATAGACACCTGCAGACCTGCTTTGCCACTTGTGAAGCGTTCCTCCTGTAGGTGGGGAGGTGGGGGGAATCAAACCTGGATCCTTGCACAGGTCCTTGCAGTTAGTACTGTGTGTGCTTAATTCAGTGTGCCACTGCCTGCACCCCTCCCCCCACAGCAACAATCTACTTCAACAGTGCATTCCATAAACTCACCCATAAGATAAAAAATATGTGTTTTGCTTCTATAAAATATGTGTTTCTCTTCAAGCTTTGCTGATACTCCAATCTCTAGTTCTTTCTCCAATTTAAACATTTTCAGCAGAAAGGCTTTTTTGAATTATACGGGACACGCCAAAGACAGTATGACTATAGTCCTCTGCAATGGGAGAGCCAGAAAATCAGAATAAAGAATTGGAGGGAACAGAGTAAGCAGGTGTGCAGTGTTCCAGAAATCTCTCCAAATAGCTCTCATTTCTCTTTTTATATCCTCTACCACACAGGATAAAGATTTTATATGACAATCTCACTTGTGTGTGGAGTATGATTCTTAACTGGAGATTGATTTATAAAGAACAAATGAACTGGGGGGCTGGGCTGTAACACAGTGGGTTAAGTGCACATAGTTCAAAATGCAAGGACCTGCTTAAGGAACCCAGTTTGAATCTCCAGCTCCCCACCTGCAGGGGTGTCAGTACCCAAGCAATGAAGCAGGTCTGCAGGTGTCTGTCTTCCTCTCCTCCTCTCTCGATTTCTGTCTTACTCTATAAAAAAAAAAAAAAAAAGGAAAAAATGGCCTCCAGTAGCTGTGTATTCACAGTGTTGGCACCAAGCCCCAGCAATAGTTCTGGGGGCAAATACAAACAAACAAACAACAATGACAACAAAACTAAAAATAAGTATGGGGAACTACAGTCATACACACTAAAGTTAACAAAACTCAAAAACTACATTGAGCTAAAGTAGCCAGACACAGTAGTATGTGCTGTATGTTTCCATTTAAAGTTCAGAGATAGAGGGGGCCAGGTGGTGGTGCACCTGGTTTAGCTCACACATACAGTGTGCAAGGAACCTGGTTCAAGTCCCTGGTCCCCACCTGAGGGAGAAAGCTTCATGAGTGGTGAAGTAGAGCTGCATGTGTCTCTCTGTCTCATTCCCTCTCTGTTTCGCCTTTCCCCCTTCAAATTCTGTCTATCCAATAATAAATAAGGTTAAAAAATAAAGTTCAAAGATAGGTAAAGCTTATCTATAGTGTTATAAGTCAGATATGTTACTCTTGGAAGAAGGATTTTGAACTCCATTTTGGTTTGTGTACTGATGATGGGCATATGATTATTTTGTGAAACTTCTTTGAGACATGCATTCATGATTTGTGTTCTTTTATGCTTTTATTCAGTTTAAAAATAAAACAAAAGAAAAAGTGCATGTAGCCAGTAGGAAATCCTGAGGTCCAAGACCAAACCACACAGTAAGAATACAGAACTTTGTATACACTTCTGTTAAGTTTACACTAACTTAAGAGAGTGGTGAAAAGAATAGCATACTCGGTCCAGCTTTTGTGGCCACAGGGGCTATTAAACTCTACTAAGAAAAAAACCTTCCTTTCTTAGAGGAATTCTCATCCAGTGTCTCTTCCTTGATCATTGTCTGTACAAGTCCTATATCATCACCTCTGATTTAGACCAGGGGTCAGTAGTTGCTAGAAAATGCAGCTGTTGTCTGGAAAAAATCTTTAAGAACTTGTAACAATTCTGCCTGGAGTAGACAAGGATCATATATGTTCTGAATGGAGAAAAGTGGGTGGGTGTTGTCCACCGATTCTGAGCTGCCAATCCACTAACAGAATTTTTCCCCAACTGCCACTCTGATCACAGGACAAGCTGCCTCTTGGGCATTTTGTAAAAATAACAAGCTGGCTTTCATCAGCCCACGACAGGGGGTGTTCTCTGAGGTCCAGGCTTCTGAAAAGAGCTGTTTATGACTGTGATAAGATTACTCAAAGAATGAGAAAGAGACTGTCTTTAAAGTCTTCCAAGTTAGTCATTTTTGTAAGCTCTAAAAGAAAATACAGTGAACTGTCACTGGCCTTCGTTTGCAAAGAGGGTGGAGATACTGGCAACAGAAGCAACTCGGCTATGGGTGTGATTGTTGTCTGACCTGGTTTGAGTCTCTGGTTGTTCCTGATTCCAGGGCACTGCACACCTGCTGTGACAGCTGCCCACAGCCTGTTGGAAGTGTACTGGGGACCTTTTGGTGAATCAACATATTTAAATTCCCAAGAGGGGAGCAACCTGAACATGACAAAAGCAACCTTTGACAGATACCCCATCATTTCTGAAGCAGTTCCTGGCTTGGGGGTGAACACCCTGTACTTTCTAGGTAGTTACATTTACGAAAGGGAATACAATCAATAATTGTACAGTTTTCACACATTTTCAGTCCTTCTCAGAACAAGAATTTGGTGTCTCCTTAATTCAGTGAGTATTTTAATCTCCTTAGTCTTTCATCTTATGCTTTGCCACACCCAAGCCTTCCTAAAGACTGTAGGAGGCTATTCTGACTTCAGCTAAACAGACTTGTTGGATGTCAGACCCTATGCTATAAGCAAAAGAAAAATGTCATGAGCACAGACACAGTAGGCCATCACACCCTTCTGGTCCTCACAGAGCAGTTTGGTGACACTCATGGAAGAATAAAACTGACAGATGTCTGTGGAATGGAATATGGAGAACAGACTGGTACTATCAATATCTAGGTAAGGGATAACAAGGGCAGTGGTGGTGACAGCCACCTTCTCAGTCTTTAAAGACTTGAACTTAAGTGTATGTGAGGCTGGATCTCTTGAGATTCTCTGCCAGTTACTTTCCCCTTAGACCTGAATGAAGAAAAGAGGGTGATGGAGCCAGGCAGTGGCACATCTGGTTAAGTGCTCACATTACAGTGTTTGAGGACCCACGTTCTAGGCCCTGGTCCCCACCTGAAGGGGGAAAGCTTCAGGAGTGGTGAAGCAGGGCTGCAGGTGTCTCTCTTAAAAATTTTTTTTTTATTATTTTATTAATTAGAGACAGCCAGAAATCGAGAGGGAAGGTGGTGATGGAGAGAGAAAGAGATAGAGACACCTGCAACAATACTTCACCACTCACAAAGCTTTCTTCCTACAAGTGAGGAAGGAGGCTCAAACCTGGGTCCTTCTTCTTCTAGCGTTTGCCCTTCTTCCGTAGCCAGTCAACAGCGTCAGGTTGAGCCTGATGTAAAGTTTCGAGACCTCCCTTGAATCTGGAGAGGTGGCAGTCGTCGACTATGTGGGTCATAGTCTGTCTGCACTGTAGTATGTGCACTCAACCAGGTGTGCCACCACCCGCCCCTCCCATCTCCTCCCTCTCAATTTCTCTCTGCCTCTATCCAATAATAAAAAAAAATAAGGGAGTTGGGCGGTAGCGCTGCATGTTAAGTGTAGGTGGCGCAAAGCGCAAGGACCGGTGTAAGGATCCCCAGCAGTTTGAGCCCCTGGCTCCCCACCTGCAGGGGAGTCGCTTCACAGGCGGTGAAGCAGGTCTGCAGGTGTCTACCTTTCTCTCCCTCTCTCTGCCTTCCCCTTCTCTCTCCATTTCTCTCTGTCCTATTCAACAACGACAAGAATATCTACAACAATAAAACAACAAGAGCGAGGGAGTCGGGCAGTAGCGCAGTGGGTTAAGCACACATGGCGGGAAGCGCAAGGACCAGCGTAAGGATCCCTGTTAGAGCCCCTGGCTCCCCTCCTGCAGGGGAGTCGCTTCATAAGCGGTGAAGCAGGTGAAGCAGGTCTGCAGGTGTCTATCTTTCTTTTCACGTCTCTGTCTTCCCTTCCTCTCTCCATTTCTCTTTGTCCTATCTAACAATGACGACACCAGTAACAACAATAAATACTACAAAATAAAAAACAAGGGCAACAAAAGGGAAAATAAATAGATTTTAAAAAATATTTTAAAAACAACAAGGGCGACAAAAGGGAATAAACAATTTTTTAAAAAAGATTAAAATAAACAAATAAATTAAAAAAAAATTTTTTTAAAAGATGGATATTCTCCACTGATGAGGATACTTGTAGATAAATTTTTGAATTCTACTGAAGAAACTTTTCATTGGAACTGGGCTGGTTGGTACGACTGAAGGGTATGTCTCAGAGAATGGTAGGGCAGGCGCCCCATGCAGGAAGGTGGTGAGTGGATGAAGCAAGTGGATTCTCAAACCTGAAGTTCTGAGTTTGATCTGTATCATCACACATGCCAGAGTGATAATGATCTGGTTTTCTTTCTTTTCCCTTCTCTCATAAATGAAATTTAAAAAGAAGTCCCTGGGGAAGAAAACCAAGTGTAGAAGGGTGGAAGGAGTCTCTGCAATTCTTATTCTCAGACAGCTCTATACGTGTTAGTATATTCCATATCCCTTCTCCAAGTAGGCTACTGATTCAGCCTGCCCCAGGTCATCACTTGGCTCTGGCCTACCTACTCTCACACTGGCTCCTCCCTATAGACATTTCTTTCCATACTCATATTGGCAAACCTTTTTTTTTTTAAACTCAGTCCTTTGCAGGTAATGCTGCATGAACACCATGTCCCAGGTCATACCATTCCTCTGAGTTGATTTTCTTCTCAGTTGTGATCATCACCTATGAAATCAAATTCACACTCCTCAGTTTGAGTGCCACAATCTCTCATTATGGCCTTGGATATCAACATGCTGTCATTGCTGTGAGCTTGGGTGCAGTCAAATGACCTGGTTTACAAATCTGACTCTGCTATTCTTAGCCTCTTTGAGCCTCAGTTTCCCCTTACCTTTCAAGCTTGGCTGTAGTAAAGGTCTAAAGTAAAATATTAACCATAAAGAATATTAGCACAGAGGCTGGTAATCAGTAAGTGTTCAGTAGTTGATATCTATTACCATAGTACCTTTAAAAATTTTTTTTAATTACATTTTATTCATTAGATAGAGACAGCCAGAAATCTTGAGGGAAGGGGGGCACAGAGAGGAAGAGAGACAGAGAGACACCTGCAGCACTGCTTCACTACTTGCAAAGTTTTTCCCCCCTATAGGTGGGGACCAGGGACTCAACCTGGGTCCTTGTGCTTTGTAACATGTGTGCTCAACCAGGTAGGCCACTGCCCAGTCCTTTTTTCATTTTTAAATAAGTATATTCATTTACATGAGAACTAGAGCACCACTCTGGCAAATGTGATGCTAGGGATCCAAAACGGGATTTTATGCTTTTACGTCTGATGCGTTGGCCATTGTGCTCTTCTTAGATCACTTCCACAGTTTCTTTTACATTCTCCCACCACTGTAATTTCCTTTATACTTTCCCCTGTGGGTAGGCTGGCCTCTTCCTCACTCCACTCCTTACATGCATACTTTCAGATGTTATTGATGCCACCAATCGTCCCATTCCCATCTAAGACTCTGTGGTAACTCTCACTAAGTGTTAGAATAGTACTAGTCTTACCTGCCTCTAGAATGTCAACTTCAGGAGAGATGAGATTTTTGTCTCCTTAGTTTATGGCTTGGCTCCTATGCTTTTTGCTTGTTTGTTTGTGTCTTGTTTTGAAAGTTAGACTCTGCCTACTGAATAAAGCACTCTTTGAGGGTCTGTTATTCATTTAAAGTTTCCATATTATCCTTGTTAATTCAGTGTGTTAATCTATGGCAGATGAACTGTGGAAAAGGGGTCCTGGATAAAAAAGGAGAACGAAGGAGTCGGGCTGTAGCGCAGCGGGTTAAGCGCAGGTGGCGCAAAGCGCAGGGACCGGCGTAAGGATCCTGGTTTGAGCCCCGGCTCCCCACCTGCAGGGTGTCACTTCACAGGTGGTGAAGCAGGTCTGCAGGTGTCTATCTTTCTCTTCCTCTCTCTGTCTTTCCCTCCTCTCTCCATTTCTCTCTGTCCTATCCAACAACAACAACAACAATAAAACAACAGGGGCAACAAAAGGAAATAAATAAATATTTTAAAATATTTTTTAAAAAAAGGAGAATGAAAAAGTCCTGGAAGGGCAGAAGTAAGTTTGCCTACTTTTGCCCTGGAGATGATAGTGATGAAGTAGAGGAAAACCTGGAAGAGTAAATGAGATCGAGGGTAGCTATACAGCTACTGCAGGAAACAGCTGTAACTTGGGTCATGAATTAAGCTCAAAGGCTAAGACCACATCCACCATTAAATCATGGTAACCAGTCAGGTAGGTTTGTTTCAGAAGTGCACTCTTGAAATTGGTTAAATTTTATTTTTATGGGGACTGAGCAGTAGCACAGTGAGTTAAGTGCACATGGCGCAATGTGCAAGGACCAGAATAAGAATCCTAGTTTTAGCCCCCGGCTCCCTACCTGCAGGGGGGAGTCACTTCACAGGCGGTGAAGCAGGTCTGCAGGTATCTACCTTTCTCTCCCCCTCTCTGTCTTCCCTTTCTCTCTCGATTTCTCTCTGTCCTATCCAACAACACCAACATCAATAACAACAATAATAAGGACAACAACAAGGGCAACAAAGTGGGAAAAAATGGCCTCCAGGAGCAGTGGATTCATAGTGCAGGCACTGAGCCCCAATGATAACCCTGGGGCAAATATCTGTCTACCTATCTACATATATATATCAATTATGTGACATAGACAGCAAAGGATGTATACAGTAAGGTCCATTCCTTTGCCTACTTGAGTGCTTTTCACAATATCTGAAGAAAATAAATTACCATCTGGAGGCCTGATCCGGGGTCAAAGCTGGTGGTCAATAAATATTTGGTAAATACATGACTAAATTAAAGAACAGATCCTAGAAAAATATGAAATTATTTTTGAGATCGCCGACATTTTTGAGGTAATGTTTTTCAACTTTTGAGGCTCTATACTCAGTAAGGCATTTCAGCTTTACTGAATTTATAAGTGCTTCTGAATTTTTGTTGATTGACTGTTATATCAATCATTCACGGGGGAGAACTTAACAAAATTTTCTAATATTAAAAAATAACCCTTGGGGGAAAGCTTTGTGAGTGGTGCAGGTGTCTCTCTCTCTCCTCTCTCTCCCCCTCTCAATTTCTGACTGTTTCTATCCAACAAATAAGAAATAAAGATAATTTTTAAAAATGACTCCTGCACTTGAAAAGATGAGGAGCATTTGCCCTCAGATGCTTCGGAGGCCACTTCCATCCAACAGAGCTACTTAAAACCTTCTCAGCAGAGTTCTGTGAGTCACAACCTCATTGCTGCCCGCTCTGCTTTCAAATGGTGAGAAAAGTTGTTTGCCATGCTTCCTCAGTGACGACTCACACAAACAAATTTATTGCACCTAACCAACCCCCATTTTCTACCCAGATTTTCTGTTTCCCTACCACAGCATTCTATTATTACTTAAAGCTCAGAACAGAACACAGTTTAAATAGCATCCAAAGCAATTTCTGGTACTTAATCAATTGCTAGCCATTTTAGTATTAGATGAAGCAACAAGTAACAAGTAACCATCTGTTTTAGATTGTGCCAAAACTGCACTGAAAGGATGCCCTCCTCTAGAACAAGTGCCTCAAAAGAAATGAACAACAACAGAGCTGGAGAGGGGCCGGGCTGCAGCCGTGGAGGGTTAGTGCTGGCTGCCACTGGAGGCCAATCCCGATGTCACTAACCAGTTTCTCAAACAATTAGGTTTACATCCTAACAGTTTGCTGATGTATATGGAATGGATCCTGAACTCCTCAGCATGGTATCAAGACCAGTGTGTGCATTGTTACTTCTCTTCCCTACTACAGAAAAGTATGAAGTATTCAGAACAGGAGGGAAAAATAAAATCTCAGGGACAGGAGGTTACATCATCAGTATACTTCATGAAATTAACAATCAGCAATGCCTGTGGGACAATTGGATTGATCTATGCTATTGCCTAACAATAAAGACAAGATGAACTTTGAGTCAGGCTCAACCTTGAAAAAATTCCTTGAAGAATCTGTGTCAATGAGCCCTGAAGAACGAGCCAGATACTTGGAGAACTATGATGCTATTCGGGTAACTCATAAGACCAGTGCCCATGAAGGTCAGACTGAGGCACCAAGTATAGATGAAAAAGTAGATCTTAATTTTATTGCACTAGTTCATGTAGATGGGCATCTGTATGAATTAGATGGGTGCAAACCATTTCCAATTAACCATGGAGAAACTAGTGATGACACTTTATTAGAGGATGCCATAGAAGTTTGCAAGGAGTTTATGGAACGTGACCCTGATGAACTAAGATTTAATGTGATTGCTCTTTTCACAGCAGCTTGTCAATAATGGGAACACCAAATACTGTACTATTGGCAACATAACAATTAAATTTCTGCTGCCATACACGAATGCAAATTTTTTTGATATTTTCATTAATGTGACTGATTAAACTTCATGTGAGTTAAAAAAATTAACAACAACAACAACAACATTCACCTTTCTTCTCATTAGGACTGTTATACTTAATAAGGAGTGTGACAAGTCAGTTTGTTCTGCTTCCCAAGTACCTTGTCTGCTGACATTTTTGTTTGAGTCAGACACTCACTTTTCTCTACTAGAAATCATTTTGATCTCTGCTTACTGAAATAAAAACTGTGGCCAACATTACCATTAGACAAAAAGTCTTTCATTTGGGTTAGGAAGGAGAACCTGTACTTACCTTAGAATTCTCACTTACTGGGCAATTTCAGAAACACCTAGATGACCTCAGCTGGAAGAGGACACTTTACAAGACTGTTGGATAGTCACACTTATTAAGAAAGGTCTTTGTGAAATAAAAGAATCTGTCTATAACAGTGGATAAATATTTAACAGTGAAAAAAAGATTTAACAGTGGATCTGCATTTATTGTTTTTCCAATTAGCAGTATTTATTGACTGTGGATCAGGATGAATGAACTCAGGACCACTCAGAGACAATTAAAACACAGTTTCTACTTTTGAGGTTCTTACTGTCTAGTAGGGGGCATGGTGTGTGAATGGATGGTACATGTAAAATTACAATGCAGTGACAAATGTTGTAGCTAAGCTCAAACTGAAATGTAAGCAGTAAGAGTGGTATGAATAATTTTCAAGGGGACTCATGGGAAGTGTCATAGAAATTACTTTTGCAAAGCCTGGAAAATAACTTTTTCCTGGAGGACAAAGATTAGAGAAGGGTGATCGGAAAAGAGAAGGATGAACAGTCAATATTCAAGGTAGAGCAAATCATTCACACAAGAACAGAGAGAAGCTGGGAGAGCAACCAGGGTTCCAGAGTATATCTGGAAATAACAGACAAGTTGGCTAAACAGATAGGGTGTGGGATGCTAACCTAAGAAGTTCAGATCCCATTCAGTGTTTCATGGGAAGTGACAGCACTAGCTCTGCTTAGTCCACCAGACTAGGAGACTATGTAGGGTTGCTATGGGGGAGTGTCTTCTAGACAGGAATGGTACTACTAGTCTTGAAATGATATGAGGCACTTACTTTGAAGCGATGGTGTGAGGGTTAATTCAGAGAAAGTGGTTGGAATAGGGAGCAAAGGCCCTGGATAAACATAAGCTGCCATTAAGGTGTAAGCAGTTTGTAAGCTAGACCATGTGAAATTAAAACTGCTCTGGTTGCAAGAGTGTGGTGTGTGTACAGGGTCATATTTATGTATGTGTGGGGGGGAGCAGGGGGCGTGGTAGGGAGGGGGGTTGTCACTGTGACTTTATTGTCCCAAGCTTTTTCAAATGGAAAGACACAGACAGGGATAAAAATGCCACAGCAAAGATTCCCTCCGGGTGAGGGCCAGGATCAAACCTGGGTTGTGCCCATAACATAGCAACCGTACTATCCAAGTGAACTATCTTGCTGGCCCTCTTGCCTTTTTTCTTTCTTTCTTTTTTTTAATTTATTGTACCTTTTGTTGCCATTGTTGTTTTAACGTTGTAGTTCTTGTTGTTACTGATGTGGTCGTCATTGTTGGATAGGACAGAGAGAAATGGAGAGAGGAGGGGAAGACAGAGAGGGGGAGACAAAGATAGACACCTGCAGACCTGCTTCACCACTTGTGAAGCGACTCCCCTGCAGGTGGGGAGCCGGGGGCTCTAACCAGCATCCTTATGCCCGTCCTTGCTCTTTGCGCCATGTGCGCTTAACCGTCTGCGCCACCGCCCGACTCCCCCTTGCCTTTTTTCTACTTCATTTATTTATTGATTAGAAACAGAAAAATTGAGAGGGAAGGGGGGAATTCAGAGGGAGAAAGAGAAACACCTGCAACACTGCTTTATCACTTGTGAAACTTCCCTTCTGTGGGTGGGGACTGGGGCTTGAACCCAGGTTCTTTTATTTTAAATTTTTAAAAATCTTTTTATTTACTTTAAATATTTACATAATCCTTTTTGTTGCTCTTGTTTTATCGTTGTAGTTATTGATGTTGTTGAATAGGACAGAGAGAAATGGAGAGGGGAGGGGAATTAAAAAAAATTTTCTTTTTAAAATTTATTTATTGGATAGAGATAGCGAGAAATCAAGAGAGAACGGGGAGATAGGGGAGTCGGGCGGTAGCGCAGCGGGTTAAACGCAGCGGGTTAAACGCGGGTGGTGCAAAGCGTGAGGACCAGAGTAAGGATCCCTCCAGGTTCCAGCCCCCGGCTCCCCACCTACAGGGGAGTCGCTTCACAGGCGGTGAAGCAGGTCTACAGGTATCTTTCTCTCCCCCTTTCTGTCTTCCCCTCATCTCTCCATTTCTCTCTGTCCTATCCAACAACGACATCAATAACAACAACTACAACAGTAAAACAAGGGTAACAAGAGGAAATAAATAAAAATAAAAAAAATTAAAATGTTATTAAAAAAAGAAAAGAAAGGGAGATAGAGAGGCATCTGCAGCACTGCTTCACCACTCACAAAGCTCTCCCCCTAAAGGTGGGGACCAGGGGCTCGAACCCGGATTCTTGCACATTGTAATACATGCGCTCAACCAGGTGCACCACCACCCGGCCCCCTGAACCCAGGTTCTTATGCATTGTAATGTGCACTCAACTAGGTCCACTAAGGCTTTTTAAAAAAAATTGTATTTATAAAATGGAAATATTGACATGACTATAGGATAAGAGGGGTACATTTACACACAATTCCCATCACTAGAACCTTGATAGCTTTCCTATTTTTAAAAATTTTAAATTCTTTTTAATATTTATTTATTCTCCTTTGTTGCCCTTGTTGTTTTGTTGTAGTTATTATTGGTGTCGTTGTTATTCGATAGGGCAGAGAGAAATGGAGAGAGGCGGGGAAGGCAGAGAGGGGGAGAGAAAGACACCTGCAGACCTGCTTCACCGCCTGTGGAGCGAGTCACTCCCCTGCAGGTGGGGAGCCGGGGCTGGAAACCGGGTCCTGAAGCCGCTCCTTGCGGTTTGCGCCATGTGCGCTTAACCTGCTGCGCTACCACCCAACTTTCCTATTCTTTATCCCACTGGAGTATGGACCCAGGATCATTATGGGGTGCAGAATGTGTAAAGTCCAGCTCCTGTAATTGCTTTCCCGCTTAACATGGGTATTGGCAGATCGATCCATACTCCCAGACTGTCTCTAAGGCTTTTACAAATATTTTATTTATTAATGAGAAACATAGGAGGAGAGAGAAAGAACCAGACATCACCCTGGTACATGTGCTGCCAGGCATTGAACTCAGGACCTCATGCTTGAGAGTCCCATGCTTTATCCACTGTGCCACCTCCTGGACCACACTAAGGCTGTCCCCCCCGTTATTGCTGGGCTCCGTGCCTGCACCATGAATCCACCGCTCCTGGAGGCCATTTTTTCCCCCCTTTTGTTGCCCTTGTTGTAGCTTCGTTGTGGTTATTATTATTGCCCTTGTTGATGCAATTCGTTGTTGGATAGGACAGAGAGAAATGGAGAGAGGAGGGGAAGACAGAGAGGAGGAGAGAAAGATAGACACCTGCAGACCTGCTTCACCGCCTGTGAAGCGACTCCCCTGCAGGTGGGGAGCCGGGGGCTCGAACCGGGATCCTTAAGCCGGTTCCTGCGCTTTGCGCCACATGCGCTTAACCCACTGCGCCACCGCCCGACCCCCACTAAGGCTGTTTTTAAGAGTACATCTATACATACTACCATGTGCAAGGACCGGGGCTCAAGACCCGAGTTCCTTTTTTTTTTTTTTATTCCCTTTTGTTGCCCTTGCTGTTTTATTGTTGTTGTCGTTGTTGGATAGGACAGAGAGAAATGGAGAGAGGGAGGGGAAGACAGAGAGGAGGAGAGAAAGATAGACACCTGCAGACCTGCTTCACCGCCTGTGAAGCGACTCCCCTGCAGGTGGGGAGCCGGGGTTCGAACCGGGATCCTTATGCCGAAGACCCCGGTTCCTATCTGCAGAGAGGGTAGCTTCATAAGCAGTGAAACCAGGATGCAGGTGTCTTTATCTTATTAGTTTTTTTTTTAACATTTGAGAAAGAAGACCAACACATCATTCTAGCACATAAGATGCTGAGGATAAAACTTGGGACTTTTACTTTTACATCATTGCATCAGAGCACTGGTTTATGGTGCTACTGGGGATTGAACCTGGGACCTCAGAGCCTCAGGTATGATAGTCTTTTGCATAGCCATCATGCTGTCTCCCTAGCTTTCTTTCTCTATCTTCCTTTCTCCTCGTACTTTCTCTATGATCTGTCAGGTAAAATGGGGAAAACAAAACAAACTAAAAAGGAAAAATAAAATGATAGCTGGGAGCAGTGGACATGCCCCAGAGATATAACCCTGTTTGCAACAAAATAAAGTAAAAAAAAAAATTTTTAGAGTCTTGATGGAATTTTTTTTTTTAGTTTTTATTTATTGGATAGACAGAGAAATTGAGGAGGGGGGAGATAGAGACACCTGCAGCACTGCTTCCCTGCCTGTGAAGCTTTTCCCCTTGCAGGTGGGGGATTGAGGATTTGAACCCAGGTCCTTGTGCATGGTAACATGTATACTCAACTGGCTGTGCCACTACCTGGCTCCAGGTGGAATTTTGTTTGAAAAAATCACTAACACTCCATTCCTGGGGTTAACTTCTACATGTATTTTCAGAACCCAGGGGTTCAAGGCTTAGCTGCTGACTGGAATGGAGTCTGTTTTCTCCATGGGGTGTCCAGTGAGTCACCCACCACCTGAAGGTATCAGTAGGATATCTGGCGTAGATGAGAAGCCTTGTCTAGTACTCTGTGGGCAGAAAGAAACAATGTAAATCTCATTTTCAGAGACATACCCCCCTAAAGAGTTAAAGGGCTTTTCCTGAGGAGGGAAAAATCTTTTCAACAGAACAGGAAACTGTCATCCTTTCCTGTTTTGAGGTTGCTTGGAAGAAAAATTTACCTCATGGGACTGTTATGAAGCTAAAGGAACTAATGCAAGTAAAGTCCTTAACACAAGTTAGAGATGCAGTGAACCTTCATTTAGACCTGTTATTTTCAGTCCATAATACCAATTCTTCTCACACTTAAAGCAGATATGGTGTTCTGTGGTTGAGTGGGTGTTTGGAACCCAGTATATAGATTGCAGTTAAAAAAATTCTCTCCAGGCTGGGGAGACAGCATGATAGCTATGCAAAAGATTTTCACACCTGAAGTTCTGAGGTCCTAGGTGTAACCCCTAGCACCATCATAAACCAGAGTGGAGCAAGCTCTGGTATCTCTCTCATTAAAAAAAAAAAATCCCCCCCAAGAAAAATTTCCTTATATTTTCCTACAGTTAATAAATGCTACTTCATGTGTTTTGATATGCTTTCTAAGTGAGGTAAGAATCTTTTATGCTATGATTCAAAGTCACTTCTATCATCTTAAAACTAACGATTTCTACTAAGCCAGTTCCTATAGGAATTATAGTCACATTTACTGATTTGGCATTTGTTCATAATGAGGTCATGTAATTTGTTTTCTTCAGGGAATACTAACAAGTGAGATTTTTATCAAAACATTACTGCCCCCAATAATAAAGAGCAGTTCTAGAGGCAGCCCTAGCTTCCATTAATAAAGGCTACTTATTTTATTAGACCAGTATACTATTGGAAGTGATTTGAACCTTATTAAGTTACAAATACACTTAACAGCTTTAGTGATGATTTATTTTAGAGTATAAGAAAAAAAATAGAACTTATCATTAGCATCTAAGTAAAAAGCTACTATTTTTAATAACGTATTTCCTTACAATACTTTTGAACTACCTTGCTTTTATAGAACCCATCTACTCTCTCAAGGACAGCTGAAGTCTTCCTGAAATTGCGGCCAGTTATTTGTAAGACCCAGTGACTTACCAGTTTGGAAGACACTGTAAGTGGCACAACAGTCTAAAATCAAATTGATTTTGATTCAAACTAGTGAAGTCAGTTCAGAAAAAAACAAAAACAAACAAACAAAAAAACCCCGACTTCTCTCTACACCCTCACTATCCCCTTCTGGTTTCTCACTAATGGGAGAAAAAAAAAAGTATCATCTGTGTGCATCTTCTGTCACTGAAGTCTAAATGCAGGACACTGACCAAATTTCCTTAAAGAGACTACAAGATCCAGCTGGAAGTGCACAGAGTTCTTCTCTTTTCCCTTCTCCTCAAAGAACATATTTAAAAACCACTTACAAATAAGAAATCACTGTTTTCAAATTCAAACTTACCTTATTTCCTGTTGCTGACCTGCTAAGTGGTCCATTGGCTGTGGACAAATTTTAGAGCTATTTATGCTCCAAGATACCCAGGCATGGAGACTCAAAAACACTTCAGTGGCTTAGTGGGAAGCATTCCCTGAACTATGAGGAAATCTAAATAAACTACACAGGTGTTATATGCTCCATCTGGGTAACACCCTTCACATCCCACCCCCCTTCTGTTCCCAAACACAAATGAGCCACTGCTATTTTTTTTTAAGGACTTTAAAAAAATTATTTTTAAAAATATTTTTCATTCCCTTGTGGTGCCCTTGTTGTAGTTATTATTGCTGTTATTGATGTCGTCATCATTGGATAGGATAGAGAGAAATGAAGAGAGGTGGAGAAGACAGAGATAGACACCTGCAGATCTGCTTCACCGCTTGTGAAGCGTCTCCCCTGCAGGTGGGGAGCCAGGGGCTTGAACAAGGATCCTTGCGCTTTGAGTAAAATTATTTTTTTAAACATCTTTTTATCTGTTATTGGATAGACAGAAATTGAGAGGGGAGAAGATCGAGGAAAAGAGACAAGAGTGACACCTTCAAACTTACTTCACTACTTATGAAGCTTTCCTCCTGCAGGGGGGAAGGGGGGAGCAGGGGCTTGAACCTGGGTCCTTGCACACTATAATGTTTGTATTTAACCAGGTGCACCATCACCTGACCCCCACTTTTTTCCCCCCTTCTCCTGAGAACAGTGTTTCTCATCTTCACACTCCAGAGGTCTCTGTCCCTGTGGGGTCCTTATGGGAAAATCTTGTTTCCTAGGCTGGCTGGACTGTAGGTAATCAGGGGCCTCAGCAGGGTACCCAGGAAGGGTGAGAGTTGGAGGGGGGGGGGTTTACAACTGCTGCAGGGTCTGAACTGATTGCCACTGGTCAGTGTGGACAGCCCCTACTGGAGAGAAACAAAGGCTTAAAGATGGTTCTTCTGAACTGCTTTGCTATACAGACTAGTGAAATTAGCTGAGGCATCTGTAGTTGGCTTCAAAATCAGCAACAAGGAGGGGGGAAAACCCTCTCAATAAACAGTGGTAACAGAAGGTTTGTGTGGGAAGATGGTTAAGTTTGGTCTAAAACAAGCAGTGTCTCCGGTAATGAGCTGTTGTTAGGAAATATGTGGAGCCCTCAGTGCCTGCAGCACTTTTAAAGAGCACTGTTACCGCTTTTCCCCAGGGCTTGTGTTTTTTGATTGTGGGGGGGAGTGGGAGAGGGCAACATGAGGGGAGGCAGAGTCTTAACTAAAGAGCACAGGAGCATTACCAAGCAGTGGGAAAAAACCAAAACAAAGCAGAAAACAAAAGCAACATACCTCCAGTGTTATAGCCATGAAGTGGGACATCAGAATACCTGCTCTGCTCTAGCTACAGTACTATTTCTGGTGACTGACTTAGCTTTTTTGAATCACAGCAGTACCAAAGGCATCAGACAGGGTCCTTGCCAAGAAAATGAAAAGCTTCATAAAGGCACTATTCACAAAGGGTGTGAGAGACTCTCAAGGGCTGTTAAACTCTCAGGCAGTGAGGACCATTCTCAGCTAGAAAGGGTGAGAGGAAAGTGTGGCTACCAAACTCAAGTTGACTAACAAGAGCTGGGTGGCCCTTGGCAGGAAAGCCCCATCATGTTCAACCCACAGCTGGCAAGAAGGACCTTGGGGGACTGAATTTTCCCTAACTCTCTCCTCTCATTCACCAAGATGTTCTCAGTGTGTAGGTATATCCTGACCAGAAGCTCAGCAGCTACACAGAACAGTCTCCTGAGAGAAACATAAGGTGGGGAGGGATGTGGAGAAGCAAACAGAATATCCAACACACCTAAGTATTTGCTGGGGCTGATAAGGATTTGAAAATAAGATAATCATCATAAATGCCTGACACAGCAAATCAGACTGTTTAGCATTTACTTAGCAAAAAGGCCACAATATAAATTTTATTTTTAGGTGGCAAAAGTCAGAATGAAAACAAAGACATGTGGTCATACCTCCAGAATGAAAATCAAAAATTTTACAAAGTTGACAGGTAACATTTATTAAAACATGTCATACAAAAGGGCGTGGTCTCTTCTATAAGAAGAAAATATTAAACAGTAACATTCATTAAGTAAAACCATGCTGTACACTGAAGACAGCAATATATAGACAAAACTATTCAACTTTTGCAACACAGGCATAACATTTCACAAAGTATCAATAAGATATGCACCTAATGATAACCTGCTTATCATCAAATGGTTTTGTTGTCTTAAGAGTCACCTGACTTGCATAAATACAGTAATTTTCTGGAAGAAACATTGGGAACCTCATAAAAGGAAAGAAGGCAGCAGCAATTGACAAAATTTTGACAAAGGCTTTTCAAGCAAAACTTTAAAAAAAAGTGGGGGGATTTTCACATTTTCAAAATGTGTTCCAGCATCTTCCCATAGGGCACTATCAGTAGAGATTTGAACTAAGAAACATGTACCTTTAAATATTTAAGTAGCAAAGAAACAAAACAAAATAAAACAGAAACCCCCAAAATCCAAAACCAACGCTGGTTTCACTGAATAAAATTACTCACCCATGAAAGCAACCTAAATCATAAAATTAGGCTGCTTGGTTTCCAGAATTCCTCAATTATCAGAGACCTTGTAAAAGCAAACACCTGGATTTGGTGTAATGGAATCCTCTCCTAAGGGGTTGCAACAAATTCCTTTCTCCAGGAAAAGCATAGCTATCCTGCTTTTTGCTCTGCTTCTACTTCACTTCCGAAGCAGCTTAGGGATGTGTGTGCCTCCACAGGAAGGAGTTAGTGGAATAAAGCAGATCCCAAATAGTTAGAAGTCAAATTAGAATCAGTTCAGTGCAGCAAATGTCCATGAGAATGGAGAAAGGGGACCTTTTGGGCAGACTCTCTTAAAGCAGTGGCAAAAACAAAACAAAAAAAAAAAAAAAAGAAAGAAAGAAAAAGGAAACTGGAATAAGGTGAGACTGGGGCCAAGAGTAATCCTCAACACTTGAGTGCAAGTTTTCAGTGTCTGCCCTTTCTTAGATGGCAGTGTCTACTTTACCAAGTGGATTACTATGTGTAGATCTGAAATTAAAGGCATGGTATAAATACTAATATTAAATACCACTTTTGGTGCCTTGAAGCCTTTTCCCACTGAAATTAAATAAAAATCACAGTTACAATTCAAAGCAAGGGGCATATATCTTGGTTGGAGGCCACTGACACAATCCCTGAAAGACTAATTGGAAAACACTTTTGGCAGAACAAAATGGCTTCACTGCCTTAGTACTGAAATTACTGTAGGAACAATAGAACAATTTTCCCTCAGATATAATGGCTAAGATCATACCTAACATGTAATTGAAACATGTAAAGTAGTAATTGAGTTTGATTGTACAATCACTTCTATGGTCTGTCAGGTACACAGAGAAAGGACTGTTAACGGGCGAGGTTTTAACACTAAGAGGATATTAAATGTGGCAAACAACCAAGAGGTAATATCTAGCTTCTAGATTAAAAAATTAATATATATTTATATTTATAATAAAGTTTTAAATACAAAGTGCTTTTCATATATCTAGAATGATACAGTGTTAATGAGTAGATCCCTGTTTTGTAATCTTGATTACAAGAATTAACTGGTAAATAAGTACTTGCTTTCCCCTTTCTAGACAATGCTTGACCAAAGCCTTGTTTGGAAGGAACTTGAGGATCAGAGGCCTTGCCAGCAATGCCTATCACATTCAAGCAAAGCCAAACTTTTAAAACAAAATTTCACCCCAAATCCAAAAGCTATTTTTAAGGGAAAAAAGTTACTACTTAGAAGTAACAGACCAGAAAGCTTAATAGGAAAAAAATGACATAGTAATAGCACCCTATCCTACCCTGGTGATAATTTCAGGTATATTATACAGCTTAAAAGTATTCTGCATACATGTTTTCTTTTTCACCATAAATACCTGACCGACACACAGAAAAGGCCTTAGAATAGTTGCTTTTCATGTGTGTGTGTTGGTAGGTATAGATATGTGAACTTGTGAATTTATGCAGCTTTACGAAAAATCTGGGAGCACAAATCTGGCAGTCTACTTTCTAAAATTAAAACTCCCCTTCCTCCCCCTTTAGATCCTATTTGAGTACTCCTAACCTCCTAAAGAGCTAGCAGTGTTAGCTCAGTGTACCCTCTAAAAATATCTCCCTTATACCAGTGTTAATAGACTCCTGTTTTCTCTTACAGGGGAAGTTTTTTTTTCTTTTTTCAAGTATAATGTGCTACTAAAATTCTGCTACCAGTGAGTCTCAGTCCGACAGAGCGTCACTGCAGCACTCTACTAACTCCTTAAATTCACAGGTAAGTCTCATTTTTGGCTCCTTCCCACTAGCTGTGGTTACTGACTGACCTCTTTGAGAAGTACCATGATCTAAGACAAAGCAAAAAGGCTGGGGGAGTCAATGATACCATGGACAGTTGTAGCAGGTTAGTTATCTGTCAGCTACAGATCAGATCCCACTATGTGGATGCTACAATAAAGCCAGATTTGGGGTAGTAAGCTAGTTACAAATACCTGTCTCTGGCACCCTAGAGAATTATAATTAGACAAAATTATTTATATTGTACTAAATCAAAACTCTGCCTTATCAAGAATCTGAAGCACATTATGACAGTAGCATCCTATGGAAATTGAATTTGTACCGTATTTATCCCACACTTAGAATTTCACCCTTAGTAGTGCCGAAATAGCTCAGCTGGGAGAGCATTAGACTGAAGAATTTCACCCTTAGTCTCTCCATAGTTTTAGCTCAACTACCTTTAGAAAGAGTAAAACCAAACAAGAGAGTTCTGTTATTCAATTTAGCATCCTAGGGAATCACATTATTTGTAGCTTTTATATAGTAACATTTCAATCAGTGAAGCAGCTACCAAAGTAAATCCACCTCACTTAAGTATCTATAAGAAGAGTAAAGTAAAACTTCAACATGACCATGTAATAATGAGTGATAAAAACTGTGCCACCTTAAATGGACTGGAGTTCAGTTTCAAGTGCAGGTGTCTCTATCACCAAGTCTATCTGCCTAAGCCACAAGGGCCATCCATACAGGTTTACCTTGCCAGCTTGACGGTGGGTTAACTTACTCCCCATTACCCATCCTGGCCTGGCCTGGAACATAAAAAATTGAGGAATTTAGATTTTTTTTTTTTAATTGGCCTACTTAGAGCTGGTCTTTCAGAACTATTTTTTTTAAGCTTCTCTTATAATAGCAAGTAGCACGAATCATCTGTGCCCAGATTTGCATAATTACCATAGTTTATTTTTGTGCCTGCCACTCAAGGGCCAGATCCTATTTTTAGTTAGCCTCAGTCGTATTCTGTTCCGCCTTTGCAGCTTCGTAGGACTTGGTACAAGAAGTCACATGCCTGTGGAAACTGTCTCTCCACATAAACCTCTTTGCACAGATATTACACTCATACGGCTTTATTCCTGTGTGAATTTTCATGTGACCCACGAGATGATGCTTCATTTTGAATTTCTTGCCACAGACACCACAGCCATAAGGCCGAAGACCAAGGTGCATGCTCATATGTCGATCTCTCTGACTCTTATGGGTAAAACTCTTCCCACACTGACAAGGATACAGCTTGTCAGTAGCCGAAAATCCTAAGTGTGAAGCTTCTTCTTTAATCCCTGTTACCATTTCAATATTCTCAGTGTAGCCAGCTGCTAGGGCAGCCTCCTGTCTGTGTCCAATAAAATTCCCATCTGACCTTTCTCCAGAAAACTCTTCCATGGAAGAGCCATAGAAATCCACCTGCTCATCATAATTGCTTTCATCAGCCTGTTCGTCAAACTCGGCTTCCACTTTTTTTTCCCCTATGTGAAAGTCTTCTTCCACTCCTGAAGGCTGGATTGAGTGCTCTGTCTGCATAGTATTGATGGACTCTGTGACCTGGTGCTCATCATAGGGTGCGTGCACGTCCATGCCCTCGCATGCTTGTTCAAAGCGCTCGGGCTTCACATGGATCCAGCGTTTGTGAGCCATTATGCTAGGCTTGCTATACATGGGCCGGGTGTAGTGAAACTCAGCACTATCACTGGCCCCCTCCTCCCCATCCTGGCTTGCCATTTCAGTACTCAGTCGGTCATGTTCTGTGGAGGAGTTGCTGGGAAGGTATTCGTGCTCTGTGAGCTGAGACGATAATTCATCTTTGGTGCTCTCCTCTTCATTCTCTCCATCTCTTAGTTCTTGGGCTTTGGGAAAATCAGTATGGCTCCCAGAGCCCAGCTCAAAGCTCTCCACCAGGCCATTATAACTACTGCTGCTTGGAGACTGGTGGTCACTGCCATGATTTAGCTTCTGACAAAGGACGGTGGGGTTTCCCTCTAAAACTTCAGTGCATTTGTCTACCACATGCCACATCTGGAGGAAGCTTGCTGCTGTTAAGTAACTAACAATTTCTGGAGCAGGCATTACCAGACGTCCTGTATAACTAGATAGGAGAATGTTCTCAAACACTCTTGGGTTCATCACATCAGGCAAAACAATTCTCCTGCTGTTTTTCAGGAGTACCTGGTCACAAAAGTAGGGTGAACTGGCAGCAAGAACAGCTTTGTGTGCCCGGAAAATGTGGCCTTGGACAACAATGGAGACATCACATAACTGTCCCTGCTGGCGCTGCTGGTTCAGTTTCTGCAAAATAGTGCTGGAAAAATCTGGAAATTCTACTCGAAAAGAGTTTGCTCCAGGCTCCATTTCATCACAAATCTTATTCAGTGCTAAAAGAAAAAGAAAAATTAGTACTGATTGTAGCTCCAAGAGAAACTTATTGATCACTAAGAAAACCAGTACAAATTCTACTGAAGTTACATCAAGTTGCCTTGCCTGTAGGATCCAGTGGGTGGAACATTCATTTCTTAGGGCAAGTTTCAGAGGTATGAGTATGCCAAAAGTAGGAGCCACCTACCACTTCATGGTAGTATTAGCTCTTGATTTGACCTGTTTCTTATTTTTTTTCATTTTTTTTGATATTTATTTTGTTGCCCTTGTTTTTTTGTTGTAGTTATTATTATTGTTGTTGATGTTGTAGTTGGATAGGACAGAGAGAAATGGAGGAAGGGAAGACAGAGAGAAGGAGAGAAAGATAGACATCTGCAGACCTGCTTCACCGCCTGTGAAGCAACTCCCCTGCAGGTGGGGATCCAGGGGGCCGAACGGGGATCCTTACACCAGTCCTTGTGCTTTGCACCATGTGCACTTAACCTGCTGCACTACCGCCCAAATCCCGATTTGGCCTGTTTCTATGAGTAAAGAGAATCCACAGAGATTAGATCTGCAAACTGTACAAATCCTGTAAGTTAGGCAAAGTGAATATTTCTAGTCAAAACAAACATGATGAGGTGGATGGTGAGTCATCTGGCAGAGTGCACAGGTTACTACATGCATGCAAGGATTGCGTTCAAGCCCCACCAGCCCCCCACCTGCAGGGATGAAGCTTCATGAGTGAAGCAATATTGCAGATGTCTCTCTCCCTATCTTTCACATCTATTAAAAAAATAGAAAGGAAACGGTTCAACAAATGACACTCAACGCTTAAAACAACTGGGAGAAAGTCTATGATTGTCAGGTAAAGAGACGACTACAAAAGTTGGATAAGGGCAAGAGACTGGTTCACTTAGTACTTGCTCTTTTGGTTAATATCACACCACCCAGTCAGGGAATCCTTGGATTCCCACAAAGATGATGGGCCTAGATCCGTCTCTCCACCACCTGGTTACTTCCATCAGGAATATTATCATAAGCCCTCTGGTGGGCCTTCCCAGGACCTTGCCCTCACCACAAAGTGATGGTAAGGACTGCCTCACTCTCTGAAGGGAGGCTGGGGTATCCTGCCCTGCCACTCGAAGAAGACTGGTCTTGAAATGAGTGCAGCTGCAATGTTCCCAGCTGTGACCATGAGCTGTAAGCTCGGACCAATAGGTACTCAAAAGTTACACAGGCTCTGGTGCTAAATATAAATATATCTATGGGCCCTGGGCCAGGTGAACAGCAGTAAATAGTTAATTTTATCCACAGAATTTTTTTCAGAAATGGGAGCTACTCTCTGCCCTGATCCAACTCTCTAGCTCTTTTCTCTACTGACACCATTTCCTCAGACAATATTTTTATCCAACTTCATGCTAGTTATCAAGCAAAACTACCATAGTCGTGGGCCCCTAGAAACATGCCTAAAAATGAACTTCCTAGCTTCCTTTCACCCTAAGATCCCTAATCTCATCTGTTCTGTTCCTACTTTTTGGTTCCTAGTCATTACCAATTTTGTCTCACTTTATGTCTTGCCACCTTCCAGACAGCAAGTTGCAGATGCTATCAAGATTCCATCCTGACTTCTCTGGGCAGACGACTTCCATGATGTGTCCTAGAACCTCACCTCTCTAGAGCTCTACACCACTAGAGAAAGACAGAAACAGGCTGGGGATATGGATTGACCTGGCAATGCCCATATGTCCAGTGTAGAAGCAATCATAGAATTCAAAACTCTTACCTTTTGTACCCCCCCCCCCCAATAATTTTGATCCAGACTCCCAGTGGGGAAAAAGGAATATCAAGTGAGATAAGTCAAAAAGAGAAGGTTAAATACTTATCTTGAAATAATTGATCTCACTCATAGGCAGTACTTAAGAAAAAGCACAAAGTAAAACTTGGACTGGATTTAGTGTATTGCACCAAAACCAAAGATTCTGAGTAAGTGGGAAGGGAATGGGTTGGGAGGCGGGCATTCTGGGGTCTAGGTGGTGGCACACCAAGTTGAGTGCACACTGTTACCAAGTATAAGGACAGAGGCTCAAGTTCTTGGTCCCACCTGCAGGAGAAAAAGCTTTGCAAGTGGTGAAGCACAGCTACAGATGTCTTTTTCTCTTTCCCTCTCTATCTCCCCTTTCCCTCTCAATATTTCTGTCAAATGAATAAATAAAAAAATAAAAATTTTAAAAACCGAACAAAAATCTTACAAATGGCCAAGGGAAAAAAAAAGCACATTCTACACCTAAGATCAGAGTCAAGAAAGGCTACAAACTTCAAGTCAATAGTACAGAATAGGAGATGGACAATGCAAGGTAGGCGACAGGTTTAAAATACTAAGGGGAAGGAAGTTGGGTGGTAGCGCAGTGGGTTAAGCACAAGTGGTGCAAAGCGCAAGGACCAACGTAAGGATCCCCACCTGGAGGGGAGTCACCTCACAAGCGGTGAAGCAGGTCTGTAGGTGTCTTATCTTTCTCTCTTCTCTCTATCTTCTCTTCCCCTCTCCATTTCTCTCTGTCCTATCCAACAACAACGACATCACAACAACAATAACTACAATAAGGGGCCAGGTGGTGGTGCACCTGGTTGAACACATATATTACAATGTGCAAGGATCCAGGTTCAAGCCCCCGGTCCCCACCTGCATAGGGAAAGCTTCGTGAGTGGTGAAGCAGTGCTGCAGGTGTCTCTTTGTCTCTCTCCCTATCACCCTCTTCCCTCTTGATTTCTGGCTGTCTCTATCCAATAAATAAAGATTTAAAAAAAATAACTGCAATAATAAAAAACAACAAGGGCAGCAAAAGGGAATAAATAAATAAATATTAAAAAAATACTAAGGGGAAGAACTTCTGTCAAGTTAGAATTCTATGCCAATCAGTATCTTCACAAATAAATAGAGATTAGTTTTTTGATACAAAAGCTCCTAGACTACTACCAAAAAGGACAAACATAAAATAACAGTTATGTAGACACAAAAATAAATATCAAAGCAACAAAATATCAAAGTGAAAATGTAAAAATCATCCAGTGGAAAGAAAGTACAATGTTAATTGGATGGGCACTATAATTCACGATGGCTCCTTTGTTTTTCTTTACAAGTAAATTTTTATTTGTGGTTAGTAGTAGTTTACAAGGAGGCTTGGCCATGGCACACCTTGCTGAGTGCACATATTACCATGCTCAACGACCTAGGCTTAAGTCCCTAGGTCCCACCTGCAGGGGCAGAGCTTCACAAGTGGTAGAGTAGTGCTGCAGGTGTCTCTCTCTCTCTCCCTTCCTCTCTGTCAAATTAAAAATAAAGAAATGAATATTTTTTGAACTTTTAAAAAATATTTATTCATTTATCTATTTTCCCTTTTGTTGCCCTTGTTTTACTGTTGTAGTTATTATTGTTGTTCTTACAACATATGAGGAGACAGCAACAAAGACAAGGCAAGTAGAACTACAAAGATGGTGGAGTGGCCTGCCTTTTTCTCTCTCATAAATAAAATGGAAAAAAATCTACATGTATTCTAAATACAAGTCACTTATCAGTTACAGTTTTTTCATATGTTTTCTCCTATGCTGTAGTTTGTCTTATTTCTTTTTTTTTTTTTAATTCCCTTTTGTTGTCCTTGTTGTTTTATTGTTGTAGTCATTATTGATGTCGTCGTTGCTGGACAGGACAGAGAGAAATGGAGAGAGGAGGGGAAGACAGAGAGGGAGAGAGAAAGAAAGACAGACATCTGCAGACCTGCTTCACCTCTTGTGAAGCGACTCCCCTGCAGGTGGGAAGCCGCGGGCTGGAACCGGGATCCTTATGCTGGTCTTCGCGCTCTGTGCCATGTGCGCTTTACCTGGCACGCTACCGCCCGACTCCCAGAAATGAGTATTTTTTAAAAAGTGGCTTACAAAATTGTAAGATTACAGGGCACAGGTTCCATACCAGCACCACCAAAGTTCTGTGGCCCCCCTCCTTCACAAAGGCTACTTTGTAAACTTTCATCTGCCAAATGTAGTTTAGTTTTCCAAAACCAAAGCAGTGACAGAAACGACTGTAATAAGAAACATACATATATCTGTTTTAATCTTTAATAAATGAAGGGAAGATAACTGGGATCTAGAGACAAATTATAGGGCTTCGGCAAGTGTAGCCCAGATTTGTAGTAGTGAAATAACAGTGAATATAGAAAACTGGTAATATTGAAAGGATTGACTGATTCAGTAGTCCCAAAGATGCAAGAGTACTGCAAATCAGAAATAACACAATGGGGAGTCAGGTGGTAGCGCAGTGGGTTAAGCGCACGTGGCACAAAGCCCAAGGACAGGTGTAAGGATCCTGGTTTGAGCCCCCAGCTCCCCACCTGCAGGGGCATCGCTTCACAGGTGGTGAAACAGGTCGGCAGGTCTTTTTCTCCCCGTTTTCTCCTCCTCTCTCCATTTCTCTCTGTCCTGTCCAGCAATGACGACATCAATAAAACAAGGGCAACAAAAGGGAATTAAAAAAAAAAGAAATAATACAATGAAGAAAATTAAGACAAACTACAGCATAGGAGAAAACATATGCAAAAACTAACTGATAAGTGACTTGTATTTAGAATATATGTATATTTTTTTCCCCCATTTTACTTATGAGAGAGAAAAAGGTAGGCCTGAGTACCACTCCACCATCTTTGTAGTTCTACTTGCCTTGTCTGTGTTGCTGTCTCCTCATATGCTACCTTATACACAACAGGCTGGGAGGTTGTGCAGTGGCTGGAGTGTTGGAATCTCAAGCACAAGGCCATAAATCCAACCCCCAGCACTTGCAATGTGACAGTGATGCTCTCTCTCTCTTTTCTCACATTAAGAAAATCAATCTTTTTTTTTTTGTCACCAGGATTATAGCTGAGGCTCAGTGTCTGCACAAATCCACCGCTTTCAGGGGCCATTCTTCCTTTCACTTTGATAAGACACAGAAAAACTGAGAGGGGAGGAGGAGATAGAGAGGGAGAAAGAAGATACCTGTAGCACTGCTTCACCACTTGTGAAACTTCCCCTCTGTAGGTGGGGACCAGGAGTTTGTGAACCTTTGTCCTTGCACATGGTGGTATGTGCACTCTACCCAGTGTACCTCTAATGAAATAAATCTTTTTTTAATTTTTTTATTTTATTTTATATTTATTTATTCCCTTTTGTTGCCCTTGTTGTTTTATTGTTGTAGTTATTGATGTCGTCGTTGTTGGATAGGACAGAGAGAAATGGAGAGAGGAGGGGAAGACAGAGAGGGGGAGAGAAAGATAGACACCTGCAGACCTGCTTCACCGCCTGTGAAGCGACTCCCCTGCAGGTGGGGAGCCAGGGCTAGAACCGGGATCCTTATGCCGGTCCTTGTGCTTTGTGCCACCTGTACTTAACCCGCTGAGCTACAGCCCAACTCCCATGAAATAAATCTTAAAAAAAACAAAAACTTTATACATGAACTTCCGTAACAGCTAATAGCTATAAAGTGGGAACAACCCAAATGTCCTCAAATGATTAGATAAACAGAGAATATAGTATATACCCTTGCAACAAAATAATATGTATATTGGGTTATAACATTGTTATTGGCAGTAAAAAAATAAAAAGAATGAAATAGATGTGACAATATTAATAAACCTTAAAAATATTATGCCAAATGAAAGAAATCAGATACAAAAGTCCCCATCTAGTTATAATTCCATTTATACAATATGTCCAGAATATGGGGATTCATAGACAACAAATAGATCACTGTCTTCTAGGAGCCACTGGAGAGAAAATGGGAAATGACAGCTATTTGGGTTTCTTCAGGCAGAACAAAAATTCTAAAATTAGATCATGGTGATAGGCATACAACTCCACTGCAGCAGTTTAGGTGGCACAGTGACTTGATCCTTGGCATTGCATTGTCAGAGTGATCCTCAGTCTCTCCCCCCCCCCCTCCAAACCTACTCTGACCTTGGACAGGTCTTTTAACATTCAGTTTGTTTGTTAGAATTCAAACAGAAGTATAATTCCAAGTGTAGTAACTTTCAAAGTTGAAAAAAAAAATCACATTTCTGAAGTTAAATGCTCTAATCGTATTGTGTCAAGGCTGGGCTTAACGGCTGAGAACAACAACACAAAAGACAAAACATTACACCCTTCTGGTCTATACTTATTAAGTCTAACTACACTATTATTTTTGCTGGAAGAGAAACTATTTTAGTCAATAGTTCTTAAGAACTGTATTACTAACACAGGTACAACTTTCCTAATGCAAACTTGTATTACTGAAATAAAGCACTTTATGCCATGGCTATCAAAAAGCAGTACTGAATGACTGATAAAGAAGAGGCCATTTCTCAGTTTCACCTCAAATTAAAATTACATTAACTTCTGAGAGGAAAAATGTTGAAAATGTAAAGTGATGCTGGTATAATTCACTGTGTATTACTGTCAATCAGTATTTCTATATTTTCTCCTTACTGGGGCATTTTTTTTTTTTTTTTTGCCAAACTACTTAGTAAAACATCTTTGGGTTAAAAAAACAAACAAACAAAAAAAAAACGAGCTGGGGCCAGGTGGTGGCACACCTGGTTAAGTGCATACATTATAGTGTGCAAGGACCCAGGTTCAAGCCCCTGGTCCCCACCTATAGGACGAAAGTTTCACAAATGGTGAAGCAGGGCTGCAGGTGTCTCTGTGTCTCGCTCCCTCCCTATCTCCTCTCATTTTCTCTCTGTCTCTATCCAATAATAAATAAGTAAAAATATTAAAAGAAAAAAGAACCACTTAATAAAAATTAAGCTAACAAGTTCTTGACATTTGATTCCTGCCTATTTAATTCAAAGTCATACTTCATGATTAACTCTGAGATTCTAAATAGAAGGAAGTACTATCAGTCACGTATTTACAATAAAGCCAAGGAAATGTTTTTCAGCTGATGGAACTATTCCACCACGTCTGGTGGACTCTTTTTCTGACTCTTAAGAGAGTAAGACATGGGGGGGGGGGGGGGCAGCACCACAGCACTCTTTCACCTTATGAAGCTTACCTTTTGCATGGTGCTCCCATGTGGTGGCTTGGGGCTCAAATGTAGGTCCTCTTTCATGGTAAAGTTATACTCTACCAGGTGAGCCCAGGCCCCAAGGAAATATTTTTAACTGCATCCTCATATTCATTAAGGGTAAAAGCTCAAAACAAGAAAACACTCGTTCATGAAAATTATTAACTACATAACAGCAAAACAAATGGAGTGTTTTTTTTCCAAATATACTTTTCAAAAATATTTTATTTTATTTATTATTGGATAGTCAAGAGAGAAACTGAAAAGAGAGGGAGAGGTACAGAAAGAAAGAGAGACACCCACTGCCCTGTTTCACCACTCATGAAACTTTCACCCTGCAGGTTGAGGACCAGGGGCTTGAACCTGTGCCATTGTGCCCTGTGTAATGTGACTAAATGTGGCACAACCTGGTGCCAGGGAGTGTTTTTTTTCTCAGTGCTAAAAATGAGGCAATAAATAATTTGTTTCTACTCTAATTGCAAATATAAATAATATGAAAACAAAAAGTAGACAAAGCAAGCTCTGGATGTGGCTTAGCAAGGAGAGTACATGGATGGACTTCTGGCACTTCAGACAGAAGATCAAGTGGTATTCTGGTCTTGGCATCTTCTCTATCTCTCTCCTTTAAAATAAATATGTTGGGCTGGGGAGGTAGCATAATGGTTATGTAAAAAGACTTTCATGCTTGAAAGTCCCAGGTTCAATACCCAGTACCACCATAAACTTGAGTTGAGCAGTGTTCTGGTCTTTCTGTGTCTTTACCTTTCTCATTAAAATAAATGTTTTTAAATTTCACAAAAGTGATACAGAGCATACTCAATTGATTTTAAGAGGTAATTCTTTTTTATATATATAAATCTTTCCTTTTTAAAAAACATTTTTTTGTATTTTATTTATTCATCTTTTGTTGCCCTTGTTTTTCATTGTTGTTGTAGTTAGTGTTGTTGTTACTGATGTCATCATTAGATAGGACAGAGAGAAATGGAGAGAGGAGGGGAAGAGGGGGGGAGAGAAAGATAGACACCTGCAGACTTGCTTCACCACCTGTGAAGCGACTCCCCTGCAAGTGGGGAGCTGGGGGCTGAACCCTGATCCTTAAGTCAGTCCTTGCACTTGGCGCCACATACACTTAACCCGCTGTGCTACCGCCCGACGCCCCCCCTTTTTTTACATTTTAAAATTTCTTAAGTCAGAATGTAATGGCCAAGTGAATGTTATTATAGTTGTCACTGCTTGAGACAATGATAGGACACTGAGTTCATCACTGTTTCTGATGCACAGAATGTGGATACAACAGAAAAGCACAAGCATTAAGTTTAACCATCTTACTTCACATTTTAAAAAATATTTATCTATTTATTCCCTTTTTGTTGCTCTTGTTTTTATTGTTGTAGTTATTGTTGTTATTAATGTCATCGTTGTTGGATAGGACACAGAGAAATGGAGAGAGGAGGGGAAGACAGAGAGGGGGAAAGAAAGACACACCTGCAGACCTGCTTCACCGCCTGTGAAGTGACTCCCCTGCAGGTGGGGAGCCGGGGGCTCGAACCAGGATGCTTACACTGGTCCTTGTGCTTCATGCTACCTACACTTAACCTGCTGTGCTACCACCCGACTCCCTTATATCACATTTTTATCTGCATTAGAGTGTTTAAAATGTCTAAAAATGTGTTCACTAAAACACTTAGTGGCTAGAGGAGAGACCCAGTGGATAGACTATAAGATAAGACTGTCTGAGGCCCTAGATTCAAGTCTTACTACCAACCATGCCTAAGCAATTCTCTGGCAGTTATCTTTTATGAAATTCTAAAAGAAGACTTAAAGCCTAAGTAGTATGGAAGAGTATGTTATATGTCATAACTGGTGTTTTCTTCTCCTTTGGTGGTATAGAAAACAATAAATGGTATCTAAGATACATATATACTACAACAGTAATTCAGCTGCTACACTTTATAAGGAAGCTTGAGAAATTACCTTAAAGGCAAAACATTAGCTTAAAAAACATAAAAGGTTCCCTCTATCAAAAAACACAATAAGAAATAATGCACACTTTTGTGTTTGATAATAAGACAATTTCCCCGAAACTCTAGTTTTCTTTCTTTTAATCAACTTTATTTATTTATTGGGTAGAGACAGCCAGAAATCAAGAGGGAATGGGGTGCTAGAGAGGAAGACAGACAAAGAGACACCTGCAGCCCTGCCTCCCCACTTGCAAAGCTTTCCCCCTGCAGGTGGGGACCAGGGGCTCAAACCCTGGTTCCTGAGCACTGCAACATGTGTGCTCAGCCAGAGGTGCCACCACCTGCACCCCAGGAGTTCTCCTGATATGAAAACTAAAATCTTTCTTTAAATTTCTACTTATGCAGCAGGTTCTTCCACTAAATCAATCCAAGGAAAATGGAGGCAGGAGAGCCGAGGAGGGAACCTACTACAAGTAGAAAACGTTTGGGGAAGATTTTAACAGAATTCTTTTAGCCAAATCTATTTTGTAAAAACTTAGCTGTAGGGAGAGAATAGGTATCAACAAAATGTTCGCAAGAGCTACAGAATGAATATTTAGTTATGTGCTATGGTGGGGAGGGTAGGGTATCAGTCTTGTAGATGTGGTGCAGGGGATCCCACTTGGGACCTCATGCACACAAGTATGATGCTACCCACTGTACCACCTGGTAGCCAGAATAAATTCAAACCTCACTTTCAGAGACTTAAGTTTATTAGGGGGGCTGTGAAAAAAATTAACATAAAATGATTCATTCTAATTAACTATGGCAATAAGTATGCTCATAATGTTGGGAAACCACTATCCATTTCCGGAACCGTCTCATCATCCCAAAGGAAAACTCTGTTACATAGAAATTCCTAGCTGGGGCTGGGGAGGTGGTGCATAGGTGGAACTTAGGCCAGCTGAGCTCCTGAATCTGATCCCTGGCACACACATTCGAGAGTGAGTGGTGCTCCAATCTGTCACTGGTTAATAAGTAAATCTTTAAAAACAAACAAACAACTCCTTGTTTACTCTTTCCTCCAGTTCCTGGTAAACCACACACACACCCTACTGTTCTATGAATTTGCCCAATCGAGATACCTTAGGTAAGTGAAATCACATAGCATTTGTCGTTTTATAACTAGCTTATTTCTCTCACTCTCTTTTTCTATTTATTATTTTGGATAAAGACAAAGAAAAATTGAGAAGGTAATGGGAATAGCGGGAAAGAAGAAGAGAAACACCTGCAGACCTGCTTTACCACCGGTAAAGCTTTCTCCCTGCAGGTGGGGACCAGGGGCTTGAACCCAGGTCCTTGTAGACAGTAACCGGGGCTTTACCAGGTGCGCCACTACCAAGCCCCGCTCCCTCTCTCTCTTTCCCCCTTTTGTTGCCCTTGTTGTTTTATTGTTGTAGTTATTATTGTTGTTGTTATTGATGTTGTCATTTTTGGATAGGACAGAGAGAAATGGAGATAGGAGGAGAAGACAGAGAGGGGGAGAGAAAGACAGACACCTGCAGACCCGCTTCACCGCCTGTGAAGCGACTCCCCTGCAGGTGGGGAGCCCGGAGCTCGAACTGGGATCCTTACGCCGGTCCTTGGGCTTTGCGCCAAGTGTGCTTAACCCGCCGCGCTACATCTCGAACACCCCCCCCTCTTTTAAAAATTTAAAGTACCTCCTCTATTTTTTAAAGATATATATACTTAAATTATTTTATTATATTTATTAGATAGAACAGCCAGAAATTGAGAGGGAACGAACGGGAAAGTAGAGAAGAGACACCTGCAGCCCTGCTTCAGCACACGTGAAGCTTTCCCCCTGCAGGTGGGGACCAGGGGCTTGAACCTGGGTCCTCGCGCACTGTAATGTGTGCACGAAACTAGGTGCGCCACCGCCTAGCCTCTGGCTTATTTCTCCAACGAACACTTTCGCAAAGAAAAAACAACTCCAAATTGCTAGGTTTCTCGTGATTTAACTGACTGGATACGGCGAAACCACCTTTCACAAGTTGCCAGTTTCAAGAGTCCTCGGAGCAGAGGATGTCACGCCAGCCCTTCCGGGTCTCGCTCGGCGGCAGCAGCAGCAGCAGCAGCAAGAAGCCCACCGGGCCATTCCGGGGGTAAACGGAGGAGCAGAGGGGAAACAGAGGACCGTGCGGGCACGGGCAGAAGGCCAGACTTCAAGCTGCTGCCCCGACCGAGCGCCTGTCTGTCCGTCCGCCCGCCACCCGCGGAGCTCCTGCACCCTGACACCTGTCTCGTCACCGAGAATGTCACTAGTGCACGAAGCCTCACGGGGCCATGAGTCACCTGCCATGGCTCAGAGGTCTGGGCAGGCCTGCCCCACCCGCCCAGGAGAGGCAGAAACGAGGGGGTGGGGGGAGAAAGACTGACAGACAGACAGACACAGAAAGTTGACGAGGAGCGAAGCAAAACAGCGGGGGCGGAGAGAGGACTGGAGGTGAGAAGCAAGAGATGGATGCAGCCTTTCGCCCAGCCCGGACTCGAACCCGAGGCCGTCCAGCTGCGCCCACCCGGGGCCTCCAAGAGGCCGGCGACGGTCGGGGCCGGGATCTCTAAGCGCCCTGGCCCTCCGAGGTCCACCGCGGCAGGGTGACCTTGGGCCCGACGCCGCCTCGGGGCCCTGGGTGTCAAGGTCCGCGCGGCCGGCTGGCCGGAGGGCGCGGGACTCGGACCCGGGGCGCCCGGGCTTCCGCCGCCGCGCGCGGCTCAGGCATCCCGGTCGGCGAACCGGGCCTGGCGGAGCTGACGGCGCGCGCGCCGGAACCTGTGGGAAAAAAAAACAACCTAAACCTCTCCGGCTTCCCCCCAGAACCCTCGCTACCCGCTGTCCCGACTCCGCTTTACCTGCCAAGGGCTCCGCGCTCACATAGCACGACCAATAGACACTTTCGGCCGCCCGCTCCCGGCCTTTTCAAGCCGTAACCGCCGCAACCGCCCCAGCCTGCACCTTACGCCTCCGGAAACGCTTGTAGGCCCCGCCCCCCGAAACTACCAGTACTTCCGGGGATGCGTGGGCGAGAGAGCGGTATGCGCATGCGGATCACATTCAGCTCCGTGTGTCTCGGACGCGCCGAGGCGTGGGCGCCTGCGCAGTACAACTTGGAGTAGGTCCACTGCCTTTAGAAACTCAAGAGGTCACTGCTGAGAATTGGGGAGCTGATACTGAGTTCTAAAGAAACAGAAGACGAAAAAAACCTTTGACCCATCTCAGCTTGCCCTTTCATCGCCTGATCCAGAGTTTGACATGTAATGGATACTTGGTAAACGTGCAGTGAAGAACTTGTGTCATCTGTGCCTGATGTGCTGGTCTCCTGAACCGCAAATGTGAGGGAACAGGTGCTCTTCTGTGCGCCAATTCATCTGACCCCAACAACCCTTTCTTTCTTTCTTTCTTTCTTTTTTTTAAATTTTTTATTATCTTTATTGGATAGAGACAGCCAGAAATCAAGAGGAAGGGTGTGATAGGGAGAGAGACAGAGAGACACCTGCAGCCCTGCTTCACCACTCGTGAAGCTTTCCCCCTGCAGGTGGGGACCGGGGGCTTGAACTCAGGTCCTTGCGCATTGTAATACGTGCTCTCAACCAGGTGCGCCACCACCCGGCCCCCCAACGACTCTTTCTAACTCCTCAATTCCTCAGCCGTCATACACACACATGAATGTATAAGAGATCTTCAGTGATGGGACTCAACCTATTGCTTTTCTACCTGTCTAGAGACTAAGGCTCCTCTGCACAAGCGCTCATTTATACTAATTCGAAAACCAGGCATCTACACAGATTTGCTCAAAGTCTTCTAGATTTAGATTGGACTCTCTTCCAGGACTAGGCACATCTATTTCTTCCATTTTATCATAAACTGCACAGTTTCCCAGATGTGCTGAACTTGATTTGGGGGCTCTAGGCCACCAGCAGTGTTAAGAGGAGACTGAAACTTTTTTATGAAAATCCTCTAAGAATAGTGTAGGTAGGGGCCAGGCGGTGGTGCACCTGGTTGAGCACACATATTACAGTGTGCAAGGACCAGGGCTCAAGCCCCTGATCCCTACCTGCAGGGGGAAAACTTCACAAGCGGTGAAGCCGGGTTTCAGGTGTCTCTCTCCCTATCTCCCCCTTCCCTCTCGATTTCTGGCTGTCTCTATCCAATAAATAAAGATAACTGGAAAAAAAAAGGATAAAAAGAATAGTGTAGGAAACCACACACACACACATATATTTTCAATTATTTATTTATTATAATGAGAGAGATAGATACAGAGGGAAAGAGCCCAGAGCACCACATAGCTGTTTTATGGTTATGCTGGGTTGCTTGAATCTGGGACCCTCAGGCATGAGTCTTTTGCATTATCACTGTGCTGTCTTTTCTGCCCCACAAAAATATTGAATAATGTAATTAGTAATATGTACAGGACCGATTCACAGATTCAGCTTTTAAAATATTTTATTTATTCAAAATGAGAGAGATACAAAAGAGATAAAGTGTTTTGGAAATATCCGCTGTACAGCTCCAAGTGTTACAGCTCCAGGGTGTTTCAGCTCAAGGATGCAGCAGATTCAAAGGAAGAATCTGAGGCTGAAGATAGCTTGGAGGGCAGGGAGATACTTTCTTCCTTACGTGGGAGGACTCCTGTCACACAGACTTTTTGCCTGATTTGGAAAACCACGTATATACCCTTCAAAGTCGGGGTGGGTGCGTTCATAGATTACAGGCTGGCTTTGGAAAAGATACATTTTGATTAGTTACAAGGTGCACCAATTAGGTGCGCTCAGGTACAAGGGTAATGTGCAAAAGGATTGGTCACATTTTGAGTCACCAAGGTACATGTAAAATGAAGGATGAGGTGGATTGGTTATATTCTACTCCCAATCTGGGCTGTCAAAATGTAAGTGAATACACAATGAAAGATACAATTTGGTTGGCTACATGCTATGAAACGAAAAGCTTCAACCTGATTGGTTACATTTCCAGTCCCGAAAGTTTGCCGAAATGCCGGTACCTTGGGCCTGCCTGCCTATCCATTGTGGAACTGGGGAATATTTTATTTCAAAAAAGCCAAACATTCCTTTTTATAAATAAAAAATTAAATAAAAATAAAATAAAAAACCCAAACATTACTCTGGTTGCATGCACAGGGGGCTCAAAACTCTGGATTTAGGATGTGAGAGTCCAACACTTCATCCACTGTAACACCTTCCTGACTACAAGATTCTACTTTCAGGGTACATGTTCCAGCTCCTTTTAAAACCTAATGGTGTGTGGGGGGGACTGGGCGGTAGAGCACCGAGGTAAGTGCACATAGTGTGGAGCCGCACAAGAATCCAGTTCCAGCCCTAGGCTCCCCACCTGCAGGAGTGGGGTGGGTTACTTCGGTGAAGCAGATCTGCTGGTGTCTTTCTTTTCCCCTCTCTGTCTTCCTCTCTTCTCTCAATGTCTCTCTGACCTATCCAACAACAACAGGAACAACAATAATAGCAACAACAACAATGGAAAAAAGATGGCCGCTAGGAGCAATGGATTCGTGGTACAGGCACTGAGCCCCAGCAATAACTCTGGAGGCAAAAACCTGACTGTGGCCCATATTCAATTAAGTCTTCCAAGAATTCCCATTGGGGGTCCGGTGGTAGCGCAGCGGGTTACGCACATGTGGCGCAAAGCACGAGGACCAGCTAAGGATCCCTACCTGAAGGGGAGTCGCTTCACAAGCGGTGAAGCAGGTCTGCAGGTGTCTATTTTTCTCTCCCCCTCTCTGTCTTCCCCTCCTCTCTCCATTTCTCTCTGTCCTATCCAACAACAACAACAACAATAAAACAACAAGGGCAACAAAAGGGTGAATAAATAATAATAAATTCCCATTAATAGGGTATTCTAGGAACTAATGCTCCTTTTAGGAGACTTCAAAGAAAACACTCATTTTGGCTAGGTACCAGAGGAGAGCTATTCCTCAGGGGAACTACACCACCACCAGAAATGGAGGAAATAACTTAAAATTGGTTCAGACTTTACATAGTTATCTTGTCTTCATAGTCAGTACTTAGATTAGGCATATAGACTTGTCATACAAGTCACTGAGACTTTTGTAAAAGTTTTCTTTCCACACAAAGTCCAGTAGGACTTGGAGTTAGGTATGCACTTTTAGTGTCCTGGTGTCCCCCTATCCTTTTCTGACCTATCAGACTTCCTTGCCTCTTAAGCTTGAAAGTTTAGTCACCATCATATGCTTGTGACATGATAAGGGAATTCTAAGAGCAGCAGAGCAGAAAAATTGAGAGAACTTAGGTCTCACATGACATTAAGCTACAGTCTCAGTTTTGGACTGATTTCTTTCTGTATGTTTTGTTGCATGAGCTTAGTAATTTCCTACTTTCATAAAGTGTTATGTCTAGCAATATTGTGAGCCATAATATCTCCAAATATAACATCAACAAGATCTAAATTTTGCTAGAAAAATTTAAAATACGCTTTTTAATATTTAGTTATTCATTTTATATGAGCTAGGGGAGAGAGAGCGAGAGAGAGAGAGAGAAAGAAAGAGAAAGAGGGAGAGAATGGAAGAGGAGGAGGGGGAGGAAAGGAGGAGGGAGAGAATGGTCAGGGCACCACTCAAGTACATGCCAGCTCTAGGGGTTGAACCAAGAGCTTGTGGTATATAAGCATTGAACACTTCCTACTAATTATTTCCCTGGTTGATTGAAATACCCTTTCAAATGCATGCATAAACTTATGAGAAAGTGAGAAAAAAATATCTGAGTCCAGAAATAAAGTGAAAAAAAAAAACCTTAAGAAGTTAGAATTGTCCATGATGGGTCAACAATTTGTTTGGCTTTATATGCTAACTCTTTTTTCAACCACCAGGTTCCAGATGCTAGCATGATGCTGACCAGACTTCCCTGGACAGACAATCCCACCAACGCGTCCTGGAGCTCCACTTCCCCAGAGCCTTTCCCCACTAGGGAAATAGACAGGCTGGGAATATGGATTGACAATGCCCATGTTCAGTGGGGAAGCAATTACAGAAGCCAGACCTTCAACCTTCTGCATCCCACAATGACCTTGGGTCCATACTCCCAGAGGGTTAAAGAATAAGAAAGCTATCAGGGGATAGGATGGGATACAGAGTTCTGGTGGTGGGAATTGTGTGGAGTTATACTCCTCTTATCCTATGCTTTAGTCAACATTTCCTTTTTGTAAATAAAAAAAAAATTTAAAAAAGAAGTTAGAATTGATGTTCAGAAATAATGCATAGGGTGGCCAGAGGGAATAGTCCAACTGGAAGAGCATTGGACTTGCATGCCTAAGGTTTGTGGTTCAACCCCTGACACATCATGTACGTACCAGAGTGAAACTTTGTCTCTCACATGTAGTAAATTTAAAAATCTATTTTAAAAATAATACATTAAAATACCATCTACATCTGTTCTGATTGGTTGGTGCATATGCTATGTTGACAAACATTTTGAAATTTATCTCTGGAGATAGACACGTAATGATGTTGCTATCAGCTCCATCATCTATCTGGGTATACTTGGTACATATCTTTAGAGGAAAGGTAAACTAGAGAGAGACTGAAAAAAAAATGCAAGCTGCAAGGAAAGTTGCCTTTCTCTGTGTTGGTGCTGTATTTGAAGAGTAAAATGCTTCATCAGTGAATCTATGACCAAAATCTATCCATTACATAGTCACACTGTTTGAATGATCTAAAAAAAAAAAAAAAAACCTCTGGGCCAGATGGTGGCACACGTGATTAAGTGCACGTTACAATGCATAAGGACCGGTTTCATGCCCCTGACCCCCATCTGCAGGGGAAATGCTTTGCAAGTGGTGAACCAGGGCTGTAGGTGTTTCTCCATCTCTCTCCCTCTCTCCCTTCCCCTTCCATCTTCATTTCTGGTCATCTCTCTCCAATAAATAAATAAAGATAATATTTAATGTAAGTCAGTGTCTTAAAGAATTCTATAGATAAGCTTCCAAATGAATATGAACTCACAATCAAGACCACAAATCTATGAATAAATGATAAGAGGAGACAAACAGAAAAGCAGATCTACAACAACCTTGGATATAAGGCATTTTATGAACAAAGCATAAAACAAGCATGCTTACAAATAAGCTGAAAACATAAATGAGAATCAAGAGCTTTTAGAAGACTATCAAAAGAAGTTTCTAGAGGCACTCTACATTTACCAGGCAAATATGAAAAAAAAATACACATAGGAATGAGAGACACACACATAATAGTTGCAGTGTATCACTATTTGAAAGGTTGAAATACCAATTTTGATACAGGTGAAGACATATTAGTGAGATAGAGAAGAGATGTGTGAAAAGTAATCCAGAAATGGATACAAGAGGGACAAGGGATGGAAAAGATGAAACCATTGTATGCTTATCAGTTATACTAAAAACATATAATAAAGTGAATGTAAACAAGACGGTTGTCAAATAATTGTAGTTGAGAATCTTGCAGAATAGAAAAAAGATAATAATCCGGAGAAAACACAATAATGGGGTGCAGAAGGTGGAAGGTCTGGCTTCTGTAATTGCTTCCCCACTGAACATGGGCTTTGGCAGGTCGATCCATACTCCCAACCTGTCTCTGTCTTTCCCTAGTGGGGTGGGGCTCTGGGGATGCAGGGATCTAGGACATATTGGTGGGGTCATCTGCCCAGGAGGTCTTGTTGGCATCATGGTAGCATTTGGAACCTGGTGGCTGAAAAAAGAGTTAACGTATAAAGCCAAACAAATTGTTGACTAATCATGAACCTAAAGGCTGGTATATTGTGGATGAAGACTTGGGGTCTCCGTTTTGAAGGTATCTAGTAAGCCCATTTTAGTTATATTCCAAAGAGCCCATGACTATACTAGTTTTTTCCTGAGCCTGACCTCTGATATGGAGGTGAGTCAAGTTATTGTCTGGGGAGATGATGCCATGGCTGGAAAAGGATTAGAAAGCTGGCTCAGGGAAGAGAGTAGCTCCCAAATACGTGAAAAGTGTATAAATATTGTTGACTGTAGACCCCATTGATTTGATCTGGGGCCCATATTCAGCTTAGGAGCCTATGCAACCTCTGCATTCCTGTAGGTCTGAGCTCACATTCTGTGGTCATGAGTAGGAACGTTCCAAGCTGCTCCCATTTTAGGACCCATCTTCCTCAGGTGGTTGGTAGGGTATATGATCCAGCTTCCCTTCTGAGCATGGAACATTCTGTGCTGTCAGGGATTGAACTCAAGACCACATGCTTGAGAGTCCAATGATTTATCCACTGTGCCACCTCCCAGACCACACACTAGTACATTTTCTTTTCTTTGTTAATTTTTTATCAAAGCACTGCTCAGCTCTGACTTATAATAAGGGGACTGAACCTGGGACTTTTGAGCCTCAGGCATTAGTCTTTTTGCATAACCATTATGTATTTCCCCACCCAAAAGACACTTTTTCAAGACTCTTCTTTCAGGAGGTAGGCAGTAGTGCAGTGGGTTCACAGTGGGGTAAGCACACATGGTGCAAAGCTCAAAGAAGGGTTGGAGCCCCAGGCTCCCCACCTGCAGGGTGCTCGCCTTACAGGTGGTGAAACAGGTCTGCAGGTGTCTATCTTTCTCTCCCCCTCTCTATCTTCCCCTCCTTTTTCTATTTCTCTCTGCCCTATCCAACAACAACGGCAGCAATAGCAACAGTAATAATGACAACGATAAACAACAAAGGCAACAAAAGGGAAAAAATAGCCTGCAGGAGCAGTGGATTCACAATACAGGTACTGAGTCCCAGCGATAACCCTGAGGGCAAAACAAACAAACAAAAAGACTCTTCTTTCATCTCTCACCCATCAAAGCCGGCCACATGACTGTTATAGAGGAAGGGAATTATGGTTTATGACAAGCAATTTGCATACAGGCCAGGTGAATAGTTGAAGCCATTGATTCAATAAATCTATGTCATTTTCATTGTTCATGAAAATATTTATTAACATTAGACTTTTTAAAAGTTTTTTATATTTATTTATTCCTTTTTGTTGCCCTTGTTGTTTTATTGTTGTAGTTATTATTGTTGTTATTGATGTCGTTGTTGGATAGGACAGAGAGAAATCGAGAGAGGAGGGGAAAACAGAGGGGGAGAGAAAGATAAGACACCTACAGACCTGCTTCACCACTTGTGAAGCGACTTCCCTGCAGGTAGGGAGCCGTGGGCTCGAACCTGGGTCCTCATGCCTGTCCTTGCGCTTTGCGCCACGTGTGTGTAACCCGCTGTGCTACCGCCCAACTCTCAACATTAGACTTTTAACTAAATGTGCATTGAAATAATCAAAGTAGAGAGGGAGGGGAAGATGGCGGACTGAGAAGCTGCTAACAGCGTGTTCTCTTATCACATCTTCTGGAAACGGTAGGATTTTCTGCCTTTAGCAGGCCTGTCAATAAGGGGTGACACCAAAGAGGTGATTATAATTTAATTTGGGTTAAGAATTAGAGTAAAGGTGACACGGACTAGCGGGCGGGCTGCTCCAGACTTCCCAGGCGGCGCCGGGCAAGTCAAGTGCGCCGGGCATTGTCCCATATATCCTGCTAGACTTTCATTCAAGCTAGATGGAGGGATCAAAACCTTCTTAGACAAACAACAGTTAAAGGAGGCAACCATCACCAAGCCGGCCCTGAAAGAGGTACTAAAAGACCTCTTATAAACAAGAACATCACTATAATACTTGCAATATATCAGAGTAAACAAATTTTTTTTAGAAAAATGGCACTACAATACATTAAATCTATAATATCAATAAATGTCAATGGCTTAAACTCACCCATCAAAAGGCACAGGGTGGGGGGATGGATCAGAAAACATAACCCAACCATATGCTGCTTGCAAGAATCCCATCTGTCACAACAAGATAAACACAGACTTAAAGTGAAAGGATGGAAAACTATCATACAGGCTAATGGTCCACAAAAAAGGGCAGGAACAGCCATTCTCATCTCAGACATGATAGATTTTAAATTAAATAAAGTAATAAAAGATAGGCAAGGACATTACATAATGATTAGAGGATCAATCAGCCAAGAAGACTTAACAATTATTAACATCTATGCACCCAGTGAGGGACCATCTAAATACATTAAGCATCTACTGAAAGAATTTCAAAAATACATCAATAGTAATACAATAATAGTGGGAGACTTCAATACCCCACTCTCACACTTAGACAGATCAACAAAGCAGAGAACCAATAAAGATACAAGAGAATTGAATGAAGAGATTGACAGACTAGACCTCTTGGACATTTTCAGACTCCTCCACCCCAAAAAACTGGAATACACCTTCTTTTCAAATCCACATAACGCATACTCAAGGATAGACCACATGTTAGGCCACAAAGACAGCATCAATAAATTCAAGAGCATTGAAATCATCCCAAGTATCTTCTCAGACCACAGTGGAGTAAAACTAACATTTAACAACAAACGGAAAATTATTAAAAGACATAGAATTTGGAAACTAAACAACATGCTCCTTAAGAACCACTGGGTCAGAGACTCACTCAAACAGGAAATTCAAATGTTCCTGGAAACTAATGAAAATGAAGATACAACCTATCAAAATATTTGGGACACAGCTAAAGCAGTACTGAGAGGGAAACTTATAGCCATACAATCACATATTAAACACCAAGAAGAAGCCCAAATGAACGACCTTACTGCACACCTCAAGGACTTAGAGGAAGAGGAACAAAGGAACCCTAAAGCAACCAGAAGGACAGAAATCGCTAAAGTTAGAGCAGAAATAAACAACATCGAAAATAAAAGAACCATACAAAAGATCAATGAAGCCAAATGTTGGTTCTTTGAAAGATTAAACAAAATTGACAAACCCCTAGCCAGACTCACCAAACAAAAAAGAGAGAAGACTCAAATTAATAGAATTGTAAACGATGCAGGAGATATCACAACTGACACCACAGAAATCCAGAGAATCCTGCGAAACTTCTATAAAGAACTATATGCCACCAAACTAGAGAATCTGGAAGAAATGGAACAATTCCTAGAAACCTATGCACTTCCAAAACTGAACCAAAAAGAACTACAAAATCTAAATGCACCAATCACAGACAAAGAAATTGAAACCGTTATTAAGAATCTCCCCAACAACAAAAGTCCTGGACCAGATGGCTTCACAAACGAATTCTACAAAACTTTCAGGAAACAGTTAATACCCATACTTCTTAAGCTATTCCATAAGATTGATGAAATAATCAAAGTAGAACTAATTGGAAGAAGAAAAATAGAGTAATTAAAAAAATTTTTTTAATTTATTTTCCCTTTTGTTGCTCTTTTTTATTGTTGTAGTTATTGTTGTTGTTGATGTCATCGTTGTTAGATAGGGCAGAGAGAAATGGAGAGAGAAGTGGATGACAGAAAAGGGGTGAGAAAGATAGACACCTGCAGACCTGCTTCACCGCTTGTGAAGCGACTCCCTGCAGGTGGGGAGCCGGGGGCTTGAACCGGGATTCTTATGCTGGTCCTCATGCTTTGCGCCACCTGCGCTTAACTCGCTGTGCTACCGCCCAACTCCCAAAAATTGAGTAATTTTTAAATGAAGAAAAGGATCAGAAAATAAGGAAAGAAACAAAAGTGGAAAATAAATGAAGCACAAGATAAAGTGGAAAAATAAATTTGAATGAATGTGGTCCCGGAAGTGGCACAGTGGATAAAGCATAGGACTCTCAAGCATGAGGTTCTGAGTTCAATCTCGGGCAGCGCATATACCAGAGTGATATCTGGTTCTTTCTCTCTCTTCCTATATTTCTCATTAATAAATAAATAAAATGGGAGTCGGGCGGTAGCACAGCTGGTTAAGCGCATGTGGTATGAAGCACAAGGACCTGTGTAAGGATCCTGGCTCAAGCCCCAGCTCCCCACCTGCAGGGTAGTGGCTTCACAAGTGGTGAAGCAGGTCTGCAGGTGTGTATCTTTCTCTCCCCTCTCTGTCTTCCCTTCCTCTCTCCATTTCTCTCTGTCCTATCTAACAACGATGACATCAATGACAACAATAATAACTATAACAACAATAAAAAGCAACAAAGACAACAAAAGGGAAAATAAATAAATATATTTTAAAAAAGAATAGTCATTTAAAATAAATAAATAAAATCTTAAAAATAAAGAAAAAGAAATTTGAATGTAACGATTGCAATAAATATACTAAAAAAAAAGCATCCAATAGCACAGCTATATACAAGATACTGTATACTGTACAGCAAACCATAACAAAAGGACTTTTCAAAGTTAACCCAATTACCAAATAATGTGATGATAACATTAACTATCGATTGTCTTTTTGAACCCTAAGACAGCAGGAACCTCACATCTTCACTATAGAGCCCCTACTTCCCCCAGTCCTGGAACCCTTGGATAGGGCCCACTTTCCCGTATGCCTCTCCCAATCCATATCAAATAATATTGCATCTGCTGATCACAACCTAACCAACGCAACGATTGCCACCTCAACATGCTTCACCTTAGACTGTGTGACTTCACGTGTGGAATGACAACCCTTCAGCCTCATTATTCTGGTGAGACCTTTCCTTTTATAGTACACTCTAATTTCATCTCAGGTGGTTCACTTTCTAACAAAGTCCCATAACCTAGATATACACCAGTTTCTGTGAGAGAGAGCTTATGTTCACACGTATCCATAAACTACTGCAAAATATATACCTGAAAGCAGAAGTACACTAGAGTTTGCAGTGAGTACCTCCCTAACACTTCCTCTCCACTATTCCAAGCTTTGGGCCCATGATTGCTCAACAATTTGTTTGGCCCTGTATGTTAACTCTCTTTTCAATCACCAGGTTCCAGATGCCACCAGGATGCTGGCCAGGCTTTCCTGGATTGAAGACCCCACCAATGTGTCCTGGAGCTCAGCTTCCCCAGAGACACACCCTACTAGGGAAAGAGAGAGGCAGACTGGGAGTATGGACTGACCAGTCAACGCCCATGTTCAGCAGGGAAGCAATTACAGAAGCCAGACCTTCTACCTTCTGAAACCCTCAATGACCCTGGGTCCGTGCTCCCAGAGGGATAGAGAATGGGAAAGCTATCATGGAAAGGGGAGGGGGTGGGATATGGAGATTGGGTGGTGGGAATTGTGTGGAGTTGTACCCCTCCTACCTTATGGTTTTGTTAATTAATCCTTTCTTAAATAAAAAAATAAAATAAAAATATACTAAAAAAAAAAAAAAAAACAACGACCTAAACCTTATAGCTCAGATTGTAACACCAGTTTTTTAAAATCAAACTATACATGATTAAAAATACAAACACAGATGTGAAAGTCCTCAAACCCAAGATGCTTTAAATTGATCTGCTCTAGCATGCAAATTATTTTTAAACTAAGATTCCTGAAGGTCCTAGAGATTGAGAAGTCTCTGTCCTTACCTAGTCCTCTTTCCCTGTCCCAAATCTAATAAGTGACTACTGCTATGTTTATGACCCAAAAGGATGTATTTTGAGAGGGTCCAGCCTAAGAAAGTAGATCTGTAGACATGTCTTTCTCTGAGAATCATCCTTACTCTGAGAATCATCCTTACTCTGAATAGATACCTCCTCTCTTTGCCTTGTGAAAGCACCTAGTCCTTGTCCCTTACTGCCCCAACTATGGACTTCATCTCACTATTCAGAAGATGGGACCTGCATAATCATTCTAGCTCCCTTGTGCATGCTATTAAATTGATGTTCCCTTTACTCGCCTAATGCTGTTTTGCTTACTCATCAAAACTCAAGAAGAGCCCAGAGGGCTGGCTGGGGTAGTTTCCCCTGTGTCCAGCTGTAACAGCATGTGAAACAGTACATTTTGGGTCTGCTTGCTATGCTAACATCAGATAAGATAGACTTCAGGACAAAAAAGCACAACTGGAAATTATGTACTAGATTGTACTATTCTCAATATTTTGCTGTCCTTCCCTGTGAAAGGTCTGTACTTCCCACGTTGTAGACTTCAGATCTGATCTCTGAAATATTCATTAGTGGAAGGTCTGAGTGAGTCTGAGCAGAGTTTTTAGAACTTTTGTTTTTTCCTGCTGACAGATAAAGAACGTACCCTACATGGGGTTATCCCTTCTGCCATGCTTACCAGAAGAAAACATCATACAACTACACCAGAGAGAAATGATTCGACTCATTATTATAAGTCACTGAGATTTTGAAATTAGGTGTGGTCATTATAGCTTCCCTTGAGTAGTGCAATATGAAATGTGTCACTTCCAGGTGAGCACTTTAAGAGCAAGTGCATGATTCATGCCATCATGCTATTGGTATAGTCTGAGCAAAAGATGACTCTTCAAATAGTTCAAAATTTTTACACTAGGAGTACAAAATAATTCCAAGTTGCATCCATATAACAATATGTCTTGAAACTATGGTAGAATAAAAATTTATAGAATTATAAGAAGAAATTGGAAACTTTACCCATCAGAGTGGACACTGTAGAAATCATCAGTACTGTCCATAAATTTTCCTAGATTTTCTCCTAGGTAGAGAGTAGATTCGATCTTTTTTTTTTTTTTTTTTTTTTTTTCCTTTGCCCGCCCGCCCGCCCCAAGTAGATTCAATCTTGAACATAGACTAATCATGTTGCTTTCTCTGACTGGTGAAATAGCAATTGAAGTAACATATGTCACTTCCCAGGTAGAAGCTTTAAGATTCAATGGTTAGGGCTGGGGAGGTAACATAATGGTTATGCAAACAGGGCCTTTGAGGTTCCAGGTTTAATCCCTTGCACCACTGCAAATCAGATCTGAGCAGTGCTCTGGTTAAAAAAAAAAAAAAAAGAATCCAATGTGTGACGCCTCTATTCAACTTTCTTTTAGCCATGGATATCAACAAGGGTCCAGGAGGTAACTGTTGCTTCAAAATGATTATATGATAAGCAGGTCTGTAGGTGTCTCTCTTTCTGTTTCCCTATCTTTCCTTTCCCTCTCAGTTTCTCTCTGTCCTGTCAAATGAAAAAAGAAAAGGAAAGACAAAAAAAAATTGTGATTCTGACAGATCAGGGTACCACATTATTTGATAATGCTGGGTGATGAAAATATGAGTGGCTGCTATGATAGAATAGTACCTCGTGTATACAATGGTGGAGCAAGAGAGAATGACTTTTTTTTTCAATTATTTTTAAGCTGTGCACACTGCTCAACTCTGGCTTATGGTTATGCAGGGATTGAACCCAAGACCTTTGGTGCCTCAGGCATGAAAGTCTTTTTGCATAACCACTATGCTGTCTCCCAGCCAGACTTGTGCTATTTTTAACACGAATTTTGTTTTGAGGTCAACTTGGTTTACAAAGCTATCAGTATTTCCATCTGATATAGTTCTGTCGGATTTGGGGTTTTCTTCAAAATTCTGTCTTAGTCCATCATTGCAGAGGGTTTCCTATGGCTACTTTCAACTGCCTGTACTTGCCATGTGGTTTACTGCTTTTGTTTCCCTTTTTTGCCAGATTAGGGCAGGTGGCAACTGTGGCAAGGTGTGGAACTGAGTGGAGAATGGACCTTTACTTTTGTTGTGAAAGTCTCTCTGTCCTTACTTCCTGAATACTTTCATCTTTTGTGGCTACTGGATATTTATTTATTTATAGTTTTTAGTGTTTTCTGGGTCAAGTCTGTATTTTGGGGGGGGCATTTTTGGCTGATGTTTTTTCTCTCTCTCTCTCTCTCTCTCTCTCTCTCTCTCTTTCTTTCTATTGCCACCAGGGTTATCTCTGGGACTCACTTTACTACTTTAATTTTATAAGACAGGACAGAGTGAAATTGAGAGATAAGAGGAGATAGAGAGGAAAAGAGGGGTGGGGGTAGATAGCATAATGGTTATGCAGGGAGTCGGGCTGTAGCACAGCGGGTTAAGCGCAGGTGGCGTAAAGCATAAGGACCGGCATAAGGATCCCGGTTCGAGCCCCCGGCTCCCCACCTGCAGGGGAGTCACTTCACAGGCGGTGAAGCAGGTCTGCAGGTGTCTATCTTTCTCTCCTCCTCTCTGTCTTCCCCTCCTGTCGTATGCTTTACATTGGCTTCTAGGGTGTGTCTCCATCTTGAATGGGTGTAACAAAAGGTTAAAAGACGTTGTTGATATGTAAAAGTCTCAAATTCCTTCTCTATTAGAAATGTTAGATCGTGCAGTAGATATGCTAATAACAAGTTTTGCTTCATAGTAAGTAAGTTGCAGCCAGCTGCCTTTGGGACCCTAGGCCGTTCCCCGCCCCCATGCAAATGCCCGTCGAGGCAAGTAGCCCCCCAGAGGCAAGAAATGTTTTTTTTTCAGATATGGCCCCCTCAGGCCTTCCCTTGGCAACATGCTGGTTTTTGTTATATATGTTTCTGTTCACCCCACACCCTTGATACTATAGTCATTTAGTTAAAAAGAAAAGGGGGAATTGTCGTATGCTTTACATTGGCTTGTTCTAGCCCTCCCCCTCCAAGAGAATTGGATGAGTCCTGTTAATTTCGCGGGCCTGCTTGGCCCCGCCCCAAGGGACCCTGGGAGAGGGTTCCGGAGTCCGAGAGTTCCTGAGTTCCCCAGTGACAGAGTTCCTGAGTTCCGGAGTTCGAGAGTGCGAGGGTGCGAGAGTTTCTGAGTTCGAGAGTAAGGGAGAGGGTTCCTGAGTTCCAGAGTAAAAGAAAGAGTGCTTGCGCCGCCGCAAAGAGACAGCAGAGTTCTGTTTGGTGATTAGTCTGTCTTAGTTTGTGAATCGTTGTTCCTGAATAAAGAAATACAGCTTCCCTGCCCAGCCGTTGTCTCCGCGTCTCTGTTCACCACCGTGAAGCTAGCCGGCCCGGCAAGAGCCCCGGAAATTTTAACAACACCCTCCTCTCTCCATTTCTCTCTGTCCTATCCAACAATGACGACAACAACAATAATAACTACAACAATAAAACAACAAGGGCAACAAAAGGGAAAAATAAATAAAATAAAATATTAAAAAAAAAAAGAGAAAATGGTTATGCAAAGAGACTCTCATGCCTGAGGCTCTGAAGTCCTAGGTTTAATCCCCCTCACTACCATAAGCCAGAGCTGATCAATTCTCTGGTTTAAAAATCCCCCCCCCCTATATATATGGTAAAAAAAAAAAAAAGAGGTAGACACCTGCAGACCTGCTTCACTACTCATGAAGTGTCCTCCCTGCAGGTGGGGAGTGGGGGGGCTTGAATCTGAATTCTTGTGCATGATGATAAATGCTCTTAATCAATATGTGTACCCCAGCTAATATTTCTTTATATAAGAATTCTGTCCCAATTTGCTCTCTTTCTAGTACCATGATGATGCAAATGCTCCTTTTCTTGATATTGTCCTCTAGTTCTCTTACAGCTACCCCCCACACCCACCTTTCTCTCTCCCCTCTTTGGGGCCTCACCACTCTGGCCTGACTTATTCCGATACACACACACACACACACACACACACACACACACACAGAGTGAAATATATAGAAAGAGAAAAAGAGATAGCTTAATGGTTATGTAAAAGATTTTCATGCGTAAGACCCCAAGGTCCCAAATTCAATCCCTAGTGCCATGATAAGCCAGAGCCGAGTAGTGCCCTGGTGCCCCACCTCCCATCTATCTCTGTCTTTCTCTCTGCATCTCTTTCATTAAAATAAATAGAAAAAAAATTAAGAGAGGGAGACAGAAATAACAGCATCAAAATTTCCTTCAATGAGGTGGACACCAGTGTCAAACCTGGGTTACACATATGGTAAAATTGTACCCTATCAGGGGCCTGGCAGTAGCGTACTAGGTTAAGCGCACATATTGCAAAGTGCAAGGATCCTGGTTCAAGCCCTTGGCTCCCCACCTGTGTGTGTGTGTGTGGGGGGGCTTGCAGGTGGTGAAGCAGGTCTGCAGGTTCTTTCTCTCCTTCTCTCTGTCTTCCCCTCCTCTCTTAGTTTCTCTCTGTCCTATCCAACAACAACAACAGCAGCGGCGACGACAACAACAACAACAATAACAACAAAAGCAACAACAGTGGAAAAAAGATGGCCGCCAGGAGTGGTGGATTTGTTGTGCAGGCACCTAGCCCCTATGACAACCCTGGAAGAAAAAAATAATGTACATTATTCAAATGAGATACTTCCCTTACTCTTCTTCTTCCTCCCCCCCCTCTTCCTTTTCTTCTCCCTCTGCACTCTTCATCTCCCCATCCTCCCTCCCATCCTCTCTTCCTCCCTTCTTCCCCCTTCCTCCTTTTAGTCGTCACTGGGACTTCACTTCCCCACACTGAATTTTTTTCAGATAGAAACAGAGAGACAGAGATAGACAAAAAAACTGAATCAAAGATACCATAGCACCAAAGCTTCCTTCAGTGTGGTGGGGGCTGGACTCAAATCTGAATTATGTGCATGACAAAGCAAGTATACTGTTCTGTTGAGCTATCTTGCCATCCGTCTTCACTTGTTTTACTTCTGTTTTTCCTATTGCTGGATTTTCTTCAGGGCTTCCTCTACTTTCTCCTCCAACTTCACCTTGACCATTGGCTTCTGTCTATCTGCTGGTGAAACCCTCCCAAATCTTTAAGCTCAGTCACTGCATTCTTTATTGCTCTAATTCCCATTATAACAGCTCTCATTCTCTCTCTAATTTCAATGGAGATATTTCTCCATTGAAATTCTCATCTCAGTGAGCATCCTCTTCAGGAGGTTTGCATAGCTCTGTTAAATTTGGTGCTTTCTTTCAGTTGCTGCTTTGGTCCAACAAAACAGAGAATTCCTTTTGTCCTCTTAGTTTGTTCTATGTGCTATATAAATTAGTTCCTTAAGGCTAATAAAACTGACATCTCTAGGAAGATTGATAAGCACACACACACACACACACACACACACACACACACACACACACACCTGATTTGTTTGAGGGATTTTTTCTTACCTATAGCCAGATATTTTTCCAATGGCTAAATCAATCATAACAGAAGACTGATTTTAAAAAGATTGATTTAAAGCTATGACCACTTCTTAAAGAGGGTCTCACTTAAGGAAGCAATTTCAGGAGGATTCTTTTTTAACTGAGAACCTAGATGTATTTTTCACAGCCAAGGCTAACCCTAACTGGAGTTACAAAGTAAGGGCTACAATGGCAAAGGCAAGTGTATCAGCACATATATCACTCAGCTATTGTTGGGTAATAAGCAATCCTTAACTTGGTGAATTAAAACAACATGCTGTTTTTGCTTTCTGCTTTAAACTATGTCTGCCATGAGCTTATCTTCTCTTGCAGGTTGGAGCCAGGTCAGCTCCAAATATATTCATTCAGTCAGGTCCAGGCTAAAGGGAGAGCAGTCACTTGGGGGGATATCAGAGGGGTTAAAGAGGAAAAAACCTATCACACACAAGCACAGTGTAAACTTTCATATATATTTTTTATTAGTGATTTAATAATGATTAGCAGATTGTAAGGTAACAGGGGTACAATTCCATACAGATCTGCCACCAGAGTTCCATGTCCTATTTCTTCCCTTGGAAATTTCCTGATTCTTTATCCCTATGGAAGTGTGTATCAAAATTATTATTATTATTATTATTATTATTTGCCTCCAGGGTTATTGCTGGGGGTCAGTGCCAATCTACAGCTTCTGGAGACCATTTTCCCCATTTTGTTGCCCTTGTTGTAATTGTTGTTGGATAAGACAGAGAGAAATCGAGAGAGGAGAAGAAAAAGAGAGGAGGAAAGAAAGACATCTGTAGACCTGCTTCACTGCTTGTGAGGTGACTCCCCCCTCCCAGGTGGGGAGCCAGGGCTTGAACCAGGAGTCTTTTTTTTTGTTTGTTTCCAGGGTTATTGTTGGGGCTCTGTGCCTGCACTATGAATCCACTGCTCCTGGAGGCTATTTTTCCCCTTTTGTTGCCCTTGGTGTTTATCATTGTTGTTACTGTTATTATTGCTGTTGTTATTGCTGTCATTGGGTAGAACAGAGAGAAATCGAGAAAGGATGGGAAGACAGAGAGGGGGAGAGATAGATAGATACCTGCAGATCTGCTTTATTGCTTGTGAAGTGACCCTCTCCCCCTGCAGGTGGGAAGCCCAGTGCTCGAACTGGGATTCTTCAACGGTCTTCGCATTTTGCGCCATGTGCGCTTAACCTGTTGCACTACCATCCGGCTTTGGGACCAGAATTCTTTATGGTGTGCAGAAGGTGAGAGTTCTGGCTTCTGTAATTGTTTCTCTGCTGAACATGGGTGTTGGCAGGTAGACCCACACCCCTAGCCAGTTTCTGTCTTCCCCTAGTGGGGTAGGGCTATGGAGAGTGGAGAATTCAGGGCACATTATTGAGGTTGTCTGCCCTGGGAAGTCAGGATGGAATCATAGTAGTGTATGCAGCTTGGTGGCTGAAAGGTTGTAAGATATAAAGCAGGACAAAGTGTTTAATAAACAGGCATCCAAAGGGGCCGTGCGGTAGTACCGCAGGTTAAGTGCACGAACTGCCCCTGCGGCTACAGAGAGACTATGACCCACATAGTTAACGACTGCCACCTCTCCAGATTCAAAGGAGGTCTCGAAACTTTACATCAGGCTCAACCTGATGCTGTTGACTGGCTACGGAAGAAGGGCAAACGCTAGAAGAAGAAGAAATGCACGTGGCATGATGCTCAGGGACCGGTGTAAAGATCCTGGCTCGAACACAGACTCCCCACCTGCAGGAGGGTCTCTTCACGAGTGGTGAAGCATGTCTGCAGCTGTCTGTCTTTCTCTCCCCCTCCCTGTCTCCCCTCCTCATTTCTCTCTGTCCTATCCAACAACAACAGCAATGACAACAATAATAATAACGACAGCAACAAAGGTAATAACAAGGGCAAGAAAATGGAAAATGGCCTCCAGTAGCAGTGGATTTGTAGTGCAGGCACCGAGCCCCAGCAATAACCCTGGAGGCAAAAATAAATAAATAAATAAACAGAAATCCAAAAGTAGGAATAAAGTAGATGAAATTAGGGGTTTACATGTGGGAAGAAAATAGGAAGTATATTTTAGATATGTTCCAAGGGGCCCATAGCTTTGCAATTTTTCCTGAGTCTAATAGCTAACATGCAGGTAGACTAAAAATATTATCTGGAAAGGTGGTGCCAGAGTTTAGAATAGGGCTAGAAAGCTGGATTAGGGCAGAATGTAGCTCCCAAACATGAGGAAAGTATATAAATTATATTTGTTAATATTTTCTACTGGCCAGCACAAGCCATATGGTTACCTCAGAGCCAGGTCTCTTCAAAGGAAGAAACTACAAAGTCACATGACAAGGGGCTGGAAACAGGGACAAGAGAAGGATTGAGAACAATAAATCAGTGGACCAAAGTCTGCCATCTTACTCACAATTATACAAATTTCTCCCACATGCAAAACATGTTCACTCCCAATCTCAAGACCCTTTAAAAATCCCATCCAGGTTCAAATGTTTCAAGCTCAAAGCCTACAGTCTCATGATCTACACCTCTGGATTCTAAGATCAATGAACTAAGAAAAGCAAGTTATCTGCCCCTAGCCTCACCCCCGTATGAGGCAGAACATGAATAACAGAACCGCTCAATTCCTCCCATCTGGAAAAGGGAAGAATGAAGACACACAGCAGTTACTGGTACATAGGAGTTTCAAAATCACAACTACTACCAGACCTTCCCATTCTGTGAGTACGGCAGCTTGTTATGTGACTCAGATCCTTAGCATGGCGCTCTCAATCAGTTGTGTTCTTCTCTCTCTCTCTCTCTCTTCCTCCAGGGTTATCACTGAGGCTCAGTGTCAGCACAATGAATCCACTGCTCCTGGAGGTCATTCCTCCCCCCCCTTTTTTTTGATAAGATACAGAGAAATTGAGAAGGGAGAGAGAGAGAGAGAGAGGGAGGGAAGAGCATAGACATCTGCGGTCCTGCTTCACTGCTTGTGAGGCATTCCCCTTGAAGTTGGGGAGGTGGGGGCTCAAACCTGGATCCTTGCGCGAGTCCCTGTGCTTTGAACTATGTGTGCTTAACTGGATGCACCTCTGCCCACCCCCAATTGTTCTCTATAACTCTAGGGACTTCCCACTGGGACATCTTTCTCCAGCAACACCCTTAGTTACTTTGGAAGAGCACCTTGAAGAAGAAAGTATTGAAAACTATACACTTTTGGGTGACTCTCAAGTTCTTACATTCCCCTAAGGAACTGGAGAAATCTGTGTCTCTTCTAATCCATGCTGATGACTGTTTTACCCAGAGCAAGTGCATGATTCATACTATTACTGTGTTACTACAGCTAACTTGGCAAAAAATTATTCATTCACTTAGGCTTTTCAAAAATAATGGTGTTAGCGCAGCGGGTTAAGCGCAGGTGGCGCAAAGCACAAGGACCAGCATAAGGATCCCGGTTCGAACCCCGGCTCCCCACCTGCCGGGGAGTCGCTTCACAAGCGGTGAAGCAGGTCTGCAGGTGTCTATCTTTCTCTCCTCCTCTCTGTCTTCCCCTCCTCTCTCCATTTCTCTCTGTCCTATCCAACAACGACAACAACAATAATAACTACAACAATAAAACAACAAGGGCAACAAAAGGGAATAAGTAAATAAAATAAATATAAAAAAATAATGGTGTATCTCTATCTATATATCACAAAAACATTTTGGGGGAGTCGGGTGGTAGTGCAGTGGGTTAAGCTCATGTGGCACAAAGTACAAGGACCCTCATGAGGATCCCAGTTTGAGCCCCCCGGCTCCCCACCTGCAAGGAAGTTGCTTCACAGGTGGTGAAGCAGGTCTGCAGGTATCTATCTTTCTCTCCCCCTCTCTGTCTTCCCCTACTCTCTCCATTTCTCTCTGTTCTACCCAACAACGACAACATCAATAACAACAATAATAATAACTACGACAAGGTCTGTAGGTGTCTATCTTTCTCTCCCCCTCTGTATTCCCTTCCTCTCTCCATTTCTCTCTGTCCATCCAAACGATGACATCAATAACAACAAGAATAACTACAACAATAAAACAACAAGGGCAACAAAAGGGAATAAATAAATAAATAAATAAATATTTTTTAAAAAAATTTTGGGCTATTAGTGTCTCCACCCCCTCCATCCAGAGCACTACTTAGTTCTGTCTTATGTGGTGCAAGGGACTGAACTTGTAACTTTGGAGCCTCAGGCATGAGAGTCATTTTGTGTCCTATCAGTGTTTTTTGTTTGTTTGTTTTTTCTTTTCTTTTTTTTTATTCTAGTCATATCCATTTGACAAAGGAATGCTTAAAGCTATTTTGGCATGTGACTGCTCTTTCCCTCTCTCTCCCTTTCTCTCCCCCACCCCTGTAGCCATCTCTCCCCCTCTCTGTCTCCCCTCCTCTCTCGATTTCTCTCTGTCCTATCCAACAACAACAGCAATGACAACAACAACAATAATAACAACAACAAGGTAATAACAAGGGCAACAAAATGGAAAATGGACTCCAGCAGCAGGTACAATTTCACTGCTCTAGTTCATATATATATATATGAAGGGGGGATCAGAGCACCAGAGCTCCTTTTGGTGATGTGTTATCACTTTTGACGTTATTCCATTGGCCAAAGCAATTCAGGGTCAAGTTCACAGGCAAGGAGTAGGAAAGTGCATTACATTTCCAGAAGAAGAAACTATGAAGTCATATAGTAAAAGTAGTAACAGGTGGTACCCAGACTACCTGCTGGCACCTTGGAAATACACTGAACTATCTACAGGAGAGAGGAGGTGGTGACTTTAGATAGTCATGTGTGTATTTCAGGGCGTCAGGCAGTTACTGGCAACCTGGATTGTAACTGAGAGGATCAATATTTAGTCCAGGGGAAGTTAAACTCACATTTATGCCATTTGTGCCTGAGATTTTCATTCTTTGTGACCTTTTCTCTTTGTTGATTTCAAAGATTGATTGATCAATTGATTTTGGCAAGAGAGAGAAATTGAAAGGGAAGGGCAGATAGAGAGGGAGAGATACCATGTGTCACACGTGTGAGAGTGAAACTATACTCTTGAAATTTTCTAATTGTGTAAAGCAAATGTGAAGTCAATAATAATAATGATAATAATAAAATTTTTAGGTCGCAGACTCTCCCCTCTCCCCTTGAGTAGAGGGATGTCGGTGGCCCAAGCTTAAGCTTGCTAATAAAGTCTCTTGCTATTGCATGTGATTCTGGTCTTCTTTGCTTGAGATCGGGACTCGAACTTCTGGGCATAACATTTGTTTCACCACTTCTGAAATCTCCCCCCCCACCCCCGCAGGTGGGGACTGAGGGCTTGAACCTAGGTCCTTGTGGATGGCATCATGTGTATTCAACTTGATGCATCATTGCCCAGGCCCACTTCAGTGACTTCTACCTTGATCTCTACCTCTTGGAGAAGGGTCTTTCTTTCCAACTACTTTTTCAGGGCCACATGCCTTCCCTGTGGACAACTAAATCCTTTTATCTTCCTGATCCCGTGTCACAGCTAATCTGTGTCTGGCATAGATAGCTGTGAGTGGCCTGTCCTCATCTCATCCAGGCTATCTTCCTCATCTTGCTAATTTGTTTTTCTTCCAAGGTTATTGCTGGGGCTTGGTGCCTGTACTATGAATCCACTGCTCCTGTGGTCATTATTTTATTTTATTTTATTTTATTTTATTTTATTTTATTTTATTTTATTTTATTATTATTATTTTGTGGATAGAACAGAGGAAGCTTTGATACTGTGTTCTCCCTCTCTCTTTTTTATTTCTCTTTATTGGGGGGATTAATGGTTTACAGTAAACAGTAGAATGCCTTAGTTTGTACATGTGTAACATTTCTCATTTTTCCCCATAATAATTCTAGCCCCTTTAGGTCCTCCTCTGCCATCATGTTCCAGGATACTGTGTTCTCTGTCTGCCTGCCTGCTTAACTACCTACTTATGTATTTATAATCTATTTAACTATCTATGATCTGTCTGAAAAAGTCATCTCAGAGTGATGAAGCCCCAGTGATGACAAAATAATAATAATAAAGAACTTGGAGATGGCTCATTTTATAGAGCACACATTTTTACCATGCTTGTGAAGGAGAAGTGTCACAAGCAAGCAATGGAACAATGTTGTGTTGTGTTATTATTCTCTCTCTCTCTCTTTCTCTCTCTCTCTCTCTCTCTCTCCATGAGAACAGAAGGAAAAAAGAAAGAAAAAAGAACCCATTGGGAGCAGTGGAATTGTGTAGGTCCAAAGCCTCAGTGAATTTTTGGTGGGCGTAAAAAACCCAAAGTATTCTATAATTTACAGCATGGGATCTGTGGGCTGTGGGAGCACAGAAGAGGCTCCTAGCTTGAGCTCAGAAACCAGGGAGGGTTTCCCCGAAATAATATTCAATCTGAGGCCTAACAGATGAGCTTGCTAAGTGAGGAGGTAGGATGAGCCTATACCAGGCAGAAAGAAGAGGCAAAGCCAAAGATGACAGTAGATACCATTCATTTAAGGAATGGAAGAGAGTTAAGCCTGGTTATTCAAGAGCCTGGCACTTGAGAAGAGACTGGTGGAGATGAGGTTGGAGCTAAAGACAGGGATCTATTCCACGCAGACCTGACAGTTCTCTTAGGAGCCTGGACTTGACCCTGAGGACAAGATGAATATGTAGGGGACATGTGTGGGAGTTTCTGCTGCAGTAACACATTTGGGCTATTTTGGAAGATCATCTGGCTGCTTTGGGGAGCTTGGCATGGAGGGAAGTGAACCTGGACCAAGGGACATAGATGAGAAGGAGGATCTGGCTACCCAGACAGTGGCTGGATGTGGTGTATATGTATGTGACCTTGGAATGTAAGGATGCTCTATCTTTGGTGAGCATAGTGTCTGTGCTGTTATCTACAATAGGCTTCACATTCACACATTGATCATTTACCCTGTAGGAAGTACTATGCTCAGTGAGAGCTTTGCATTAACTAACTTCCTTTTTAAATAAAAAAATTAAAAATAATTTCATATAGTAGGTGATGCTATACTGTCCTAATTTTTTCAATTTAAAAAAGTTTTTGATTAATAATAGATTACAGGATTGTACAATTACAGTGTATGTAGCTCCACACCACATCCGGCACCAAGTTCTGTATCCCCATCCTCCAACCCCCAAACACAACCACCATAGTTCTCACAAGCCTTAGAAACAGTTTGCTGCTTGCTTTTGTGTACTGTCCTCATTTTACATATGAGGGACAAGGAGAACCTAATGGAAGTACAACCTAAATTTTATCATCTCGTAGAGGGAGTCTCCCCTTCCCAAATTCTATCCCTAAGTGATAAGGGAAGGCTTTAAAAGATTGTGATTGGTGGGAGAGCACTTAGTCTGCCAACTACTTTTAGCAAGACTCAAGGTCTGACCATTAACATTTTACTGGTCTGATGAACAGACTGTCATTAGTAGTCCCCAGCTCACACCGATACTGTTTTGTCATGACCATCATCACATTGACAAGTGGCCAGTAGACATTTTTGAGAGGAAAGTCACTTTTGGAAGATGTGAAGTGGTGTTCCCCAGAAATGCTACTGGGATAAGAAGTGGGGTGATTTGGGCAGGGCTCAGGCAATTGCTAAGAGGTAGAATGGGGTTGGAGTCAGACAGACTCTTCTTCATAGAACGATTCATTTCTTCCAAGTTCATTGCCATCATATGTCATCTTGGGAAGCCATTACAAAGTACCACAGATTGTGTGATTTAAACAACAGAAAACTCCTAACTGGTAGAGTGCACACATTACCACACACAAGGATCTGGGTTCAAACACCAGCAGCAAATACAAGTACAAGGGACAATACTAGAGGAAGTTCTGTGAATGGTAGGGTGGTGCTGTGGTGTCTCTTCTTGTCTCTGTTTCTCTTTCTCCCCTTATATGAAATAAACTTAATGGAAAAACTTGGCTTGAGAACAGTGGAATGACACATGTACAAGCCCCTTGAATTATAACAAATAAATCCAAGAGAAATATTTCCCCAGTTTTGGAAGTTTAAGATAAAAGATTTAGCAGGTCAGGTCTGGTTTCTCCTGAGGCCTCTCTCTCTCTCTCTCTCTCTCGCCTCCAGGGTTATTGCTGGGGTTCAGTGCCTACACCATGAATCTACTGCTCCTGGAGGCCATTTTTTTTCCCTTTTGTTGCTTTTGTTGTTGTAGCCTTGCTGTGGTTATTATTGTTGTTGTTGGATAGGACAGAGAGAAGTGGAGAGAGGAGGGGAAGACAGAGATGGGGAGAGAAAGATAGACACCTGCAGATCTGCTTCACCGCCTGTGAAGTGACTTCCCTGTAGGTGGGGAACCGGGGGCTCGAACTGGGATCCTTATGCCTGTCCTTGTGCTTTGCGCCACATATGCTTAACCCACTGCGCTACCGCCTGACCTCTGAGGGCTGTCTCTTTAGTTTACCAATCAGGAAAACATCTGGCTGTGTCCTCACATGGCCTTTTTTCTGTACGTCTTAATCTCTTTTTATGAGGACACCAGCCAGGCTAGATTAGGACCCACAATAACAGCTTCATTTTACCTTAACCAACCCCTCTAAAACTCTATCTCCAGATATAATTACATATGAAAATATAGGGTGAGAGTCTCAACAGATGAATTTTGTGGTACTGTCATTCATTCCATGCAGTCAATGACTCAAGGTAATGTTATCATTGTAGGCCTGTATGGTGGCAGGGCTGGGAGAGCTCCAACATGCCCCCTGCTCTCCATCATGGCACAGAACTGGTCACTGAGGTAGAAAGAGGAAAAAGAACTGACCCAGGCTCATTCTGGAGGCAGGAAACCCAATCCCAATCTCTGAGTCCCCCCTACAGGATGCCAGCACCCACTCCCCTGCTCTCCGCCAGCTGAGTTCTTGGGCTCACCATGGGCTCCATTCTCATTCCCTGGTTAGAAGGGATGACCAACCCAAGTCAATCAACTTACTCAATTTTTCTGTCAGCATGGTGTGTGCAAGGATAGGCATGTGACCCCATCTGGATGTTCCTGGCTTATGGAGAAACCCTGTTCTGTGGGAGCCTGTGAGATTGAGAACTATTACAGATGTTTTGTTACTGTAAGAGTAGGGCCTGAAGTTGTAGGGGTCCATATGAGAAGACTAAAAATAAATTTGACATCAAGAACGACTTTAAAGAGAGCCAGACAAATGTTAGCTTCTTCCTCTCTCCCTCCTTGTCTCTGTTTTGCTCTCCCCCCTTCCCTCACACTTCTCTTTCTTTGTTTCTTTTTAAGGTTTATTTATTTATCAAGAAGAGGTGGCAAGCTGATTGAGGATAGACCAGAGCATTACTTTGGCATATGCAATAATAAGGGTTAAATTTGGGACCCTAAGTTGTTAGGTCTAATGTTCTAGCCATTGAAGCCACTCCCCCAGGCCACCAAATGTCAGATTTTTGTTTGTTTGTTTGTTTGTTTTCTTTTTTTTGTGCTTCCAGGGTTATCACTAGAGCTCAGTGCCTGCAAATCCACTGCTCCTGGAGGACATCTTTTTTTTTCCGTGTCCTTGTTGCTATTATTGTTCTGTTACTGTTGTTATTGTTGCTGGATAGGACAGAGAAATTGAAAGAGATAGGGAAGATAGAGAGAGGGAGAGAAAGACAAACACCCGCAGATCTGCTTCACCACTGGTGAAAGGATCCCCTTGCAGGTGGGGATCCGGGGACTCGAACTGGGATCCTTGCATAGGACCTTGAGCTTTGCACTATGTGTGCTTAACCTGAAGTGCCACCACCCGGCACAGCAAATGTCAGTTTTATGGTGAGTACCTACACCTAGACATGCTCAGATGGAAAAACACATACCTTGTGTCATTTGAGGCTTTTAAAAATATATATATAATCAGGATAGCCATGATTTCCAGTCTTTGTGGCAGTTACTGGTGGTGGGTGTGCTGTTCACCTTCTCTTCCCTCCAGAGTTCCTTCCTCACATTCTTGGACTGAGTATGCACACATCTCAGTGGGAATTCAGTGTTATACAGTGCAGAAGTGAAATGTATTGACAACACACACAGTTGCTGGGAGAGCTAGAAAATCAGGCTCGCTGGTATGCAGCCACACCCTCAACCAGGTCACAGAACCAGAGTGGTCAGGTTGCTGCTGCTTTCATCACCACCAGCAGACATGCCAGTCTTGGCTATTGCCTTGGGAGGGAAAGGGGGGGGGGGAGACTGGTCTTGCTGCCACTGCCACTGTCTCCTTGAGTCACATTCCTGACTCTATGTCTTGGGATGATGACCTGAAGGAGTCTTTTGTTTTCTAGCCTCCAGTTGGTGTGGCTCATGGGGAGCAGCAGAGGAGAGTGGTGGCAGCATGGATAGATTGCCATTCCATCAGTACCTCCTCTGAAGCTTCTTTAGACCTGGGGTGGTGGTAAGAGCTCCCAGAGTCAGGAGCTCTTGAGTGCTCAGTTATTCCTTTCAGTTCCTAACCCCTGTCTAAACCTTTGTGAATAATTCCATACCCAGCTCACCACAGTCTCTCAGATTAGAATGTGCCATCTGCACTCTGGTGGGAATTGTATGAATTGTACCCATTTTATCCTACAATCTTGTCACCATTATTAAATCAAAAATAATAATAATAGTAAGAAGAAGAAGAAGGAGAAGAAGAAGAGGAAGAAGAAGTTGAAGGGGCTGGCTGGTAGTACACCAGGTTAAGCACACATAGTGCGAAGTCCAAGGACAAAAGGCCCTCCATAAAGATCCCGGTTCAAGCCTCTGGCTTCCCACCTGTGTGTGTGTGTGTCGGGGGGGTAAATTCAAAAGCCATCAACCCAGGTGTCCAACAACAGATGAGTGGCTGAGCAAGTTGTGGTCTATATACACAATGGAATACTACTCAGCTGTAAAAAATGGTGACATCACCGTTTTCAGACGATCTTGGATGGACCTTGAAAAAACCATGTTGAGTGAAATAAGTCAGAAACAGAAGGATGAATATGGGATGATCTCACTCTCAGGCCGAAGTGAAAAACAAGACCAGAAAAGAAAACAGAAGTAGAACCTGAAGTGGAATTGGCGTATCGCACCAAAGTAAAAGACTCTGTGGTGGGTGGGTGGGGAGAATACAGGTCCAAGAAAGATTCAGAGGACCTAGTGGGGGCTGTATTGTTATATGGGAAACTGGGCAATGTTATACATGTACAAACTATTGTACTTACTGTTGAATGTAAAACATTAATTCCCCAATTAATAAAAAATAAAACAATTAAAAAATAAAATAAGGCAAAAAAAAAAGCCATGAAACGGGTCTGCAGGTATCTATTTTTCTCTCCTTTTTTCTGTCTTCCCCTCTTCTCTTGATTTCTCTCTGTCCTATCCAACAACAACAGCAATAACAACAAAGGCAACAAAATGGAAAAGATGGCTGTAGGAGCAGTGGATTCGTTGTGCAGGCAATGAGTCCCAACGATAACCCTGGAGAGAAAAAAAAAAGAAAGAAAGATAAAAATAGGAAAACACAAAGCAGAACTTGGAGTGGGCTTGGTGTATTGTACCAAAGTAAAAAACTCTGGGGTGGGGGAGGGTTCAGGTCCTGGAACATGATGGTAGAGGAGGACCTAGAAGGGGTTGAATTGTTATGTGGAAAATTGAGAAATGTTACACATGTACAAACTATTGTATTTTACTGTAAACCCAATAAAGGAAAAAAAAATTAAAAGAAGTAAAAAAAAAAAGGAATGTGCCATCTGATCTAATGTGGTGTATTGCATCAAAGCAAAGCACTCTGGGGAAGGAGGGAAGGAGGGGTATTGGGGTCCTGGTGATGGTGGAAAAAGGACCTAGGTTGGGGGAGAGAGTATCCTACAGACTCATCATGGGGAGGTGAGAAGCTGTACCTATGTATCAACAACTGTACTGTAAGCCAGTAGCCTCCCCAATAAAGTGTATGTGTGTGAGGGGAAATGTGTTGGGGCCAGGTGGTGGCACACCTGGCTAAGTGCTCACATTATAGTGTGCAAGATCTGAGTTCAAGCCCCTGGTTCCCACCTGCAGGAAGAAAGCTTCATGTGTGGTGAAGCAGGGCTGCAGGTGTCTCTGTCTATCTTTCTACCTTCTGCTCTCCTCTCAATTTCTCTCTGTCTCTATTCAATAATAAATAAAGATATTAAAAAAGAAAAAAGAGGGAGTCGGGCTGTAGCGCAGCGGGTTAAGCGCAGGTGGCGCAAAGCACAAGGACCGGCATAAGGATCCTGGTTCGAACCCCAGCTCCCCACCTGCGGAGGAGTTTCTTCACAGGCGGTGAAGCAGGTCTGCAGGTGTCTATCTTTCTCTCCTCCTCTCTGTCTTCCCCTCCTCTCTCCATTTCTCTCTGTCCTATCCAACAACGACGACAACAACAATAATAACTACAACAATAAAACAACAAGAGCAACAAAAGGGAATTAATAAATAAAATAAAATATAAAAAAAAAGAATATGCCTTTTATTTCCTGATGGTTCCTTTCTTGAATGGTATATATGGAATAAGTAACATTCCATATATATATATATATATATATATATATATATATATATATATACATACATATACATATGGAATTTTTCTCTGCCAAAAGAAAAACAATAACTCACTTGTACTCACAAACAGGATTTGAGGGGGTCTCAAACTCCTGTCTGGGAGGGAGACAGCAGGGAGTGGCAGGGACTGCAACACTCTGGTTTGCAATGTGAGCTCTCCATAGTCCCAGCCTTTGTTGCCATCACAACAATCACCCAATGTTGCCAGTTCTCCAATTCATCAAAACTAGCCAAACATCCAGATCCTTAGAGAAGTTCTGATTTTTGAAATACTTGGGTTTTGAGTAGTCTTGATGTGAAACAGGTAAACCACCAGTTGACTCAGCATGGCCCTTAGTTCGTGTTCTCCAGTCTCCACTCTCAGACCAGAGTGACCTGCCAGCTTCAAGCCCTACATGGAAAAGAGAGCCTATGGGGAACACAGCATCACTGAGACCTTAGGGCCCCAGAGGGTGTGGAGAAGGTATGATCATGCCACCACTCCTAGGAGGTGCCAGGGCAGATCCTCAAGCTCCCATCCCCGTGATGTCGCTCCCAAGCCCACAGCCTGGCTGTGCCTTCCTGGTCCATCATGTCTAATCTGGCTATCAGCAGAAAAAGTAAATTAACTCTGCTAGGCTGTAATTTGCAAACAAAACGTTTTGTGGAAGTAACTAAACAGAGCATTATGTTTTAATCAGGCTTTTAAAATGTTTTAAAAAATCATTTTATTGTGGGAAAGCTAGTATCCTAAGAGCTATAATTCCTTAACTAACAGTATGCTAATGCAATATTCTCTAATCTAGATGTTCTCAGCAGCCTGGGCATTTGCTCTGATGCTCTTAAACCTGTATGTTTTAAGAGCAGAAGTGCCATTCTACCTTCTGTCCCCTCAACTAGGGAGAACCAGCAGTAGAATCTTTAGAGAAATTGCTGTTCACCCTGACTTTTTTTTTTTTTTTTTTAACCAGGCTCAATTCTGGTGGTGTTTAGGTTTGAAGCTGGGATTTTGGTGCCTCAGGCATGAAAGTCTCTTTGCATAATCATTACTCTATATCCCCAGCACCCTACCCTGACTTTTATTTTTTTGAGATTCTTCATTCTATCTATCTAGCTGTGGATTCAACAAACACGTATATACTATTATCTAGACAGTTAGTAAACATATTAGCTGAATGTCTTCTTTCACTAACCTGGTGAAGTAGGTGCTTTGATTATCTTTACCTTCCCAGATGAGCAAATTGAAGCACAGAGAGGTAAAGAGTCACTTAGGAGAGGTCCCACAGCTGGTAAGTGATAGAGCTGGGAGCCTGGGGATGTATACTTTGAATTCCTCTGTGAAGATGCCTCTTCTATCTGTCTGAAACTTCTAGTTATTATTTTATTTTATTTTACTTTATTTTGTCCTATTTTATTTTACTTTATTTTATTTGTCTCCGGGTTTATCGCTGGTACCTACACTACGAATCCATTGCTTCTGGCTTCCATTTTTTTTCCATTTTTGTTGTTGCTGTTGTTGGATAGGACAGAGATAAATGGAGAGAGGAGGGGAAGATAGAGAGGGGGAGAGAAAGATAGACACCTGCAGACCTGCTTCACCGCCTGTGAAGTGACTCCACTGCGGGTGGGGAGTTGGGTGGGGGCTTGAACAGGGACCCTTGCTCTGGTGCCTGTGCTTCACACTCTGCATTTAACCCACTGAGCTAACGCATGGCCCCCTTCTATTTAATTTAATTTAATTTAATTTATTTTTGCCTCCACGGTTATTGCTGGGGCTTGGTGCCTGCACCACAACTCCACTGCTTCTGGAGGCTTTTTTCCCTTTTGCTGACCTTGCTGTTTTAACATTGTTGTGGTTATTATTGTTATTATTATTGATGTCGTTGTTGTTGGACAGGACAGATAGAATTGGAGAGAGGAGGGGAAGATAGAGAGGGGGAGAGAAAGATAGACACCTGCAGACCTGCTTCACCACTTGTGAAGCGGACCCCCCCTTCCCGCGCTGCAGGTGGGGAGTCAGGGGCTTGAACCGGGTTCCTTATTCTGGTCTTTGCACTTCATGCCATGTGAGCTTAACCTGCTGCACTACCACCCAGCTCCATTTATTTATTTTATTTTATCTTTTTGCAAGAGCTCTGCTCATCTCTAGACTATGGTGGAGTTGAGGATTAAACCTAGTTTGTTTGGTGTCTCAGGCAAATATATATATTTGTGTGTGTGTTGTTTGTTTTTGTTTTTGCATAGTCACTATGCTATCTCCTCAGCCCTTATCAACCTTCTTATTCTCTCTTCTGCTACTCCTCTTGTTTTTTTTTTTTTTAATGAACTTTGTGGCTTTATGTTTTATGTTGGAGTCCTCAAACCCACAACAGTTGCTTCACCATGACCCCTGCCAAGTGGGACTTGCAGCCTGTTAAGAGGCACAGCCTAAAAAGCAGGTACCATCAGCCATCAAGATAAAGGGAGAGTCTAGAGAACTCTCAGAAAGCTAGAAATGGACCTACCCTATGATCCTGCAATTCCTCTCCTGAGGATATATCCTTATTTATTTATTTATTTATTTACCCCTTTTGTTGCCCTTTTTTTTTTATTGTTGTAGTTATTGTTGTTGTTAATGATGTCGTCATTGTTGGATAGGACAGAAAGAAATGGAGACAGGAGGGGAAGACAGAGAGGGGGAGAGAAAGATAAACACCTGCAGACCTGCTTCACTGCCTGTGATGCTCCCCTGCATGTGGGGAGCCGGGGGCTGGAACCAGGATCCTTACACCGGTCCTTGTGCTTCGTGCTCTTAACCTGCTACACTACCGCTAGACTCCCTTGGGGATATATCCTAAAGAACTCAGCACACCCATCCAAAAAGATCTGTGTACATCTATGTTCTTAGCAGCACAATTTGTAATAGCCAAAACCTGGAAGCAACCCAGGTGTCCAATAACAGATGAGTGGCTGAGCAAGTTGTGGTCTATATACACAATGGAATACTACTCAGCTATTAAAAATGGTGATTTCACCATTTTCAGCCCATCTTGAATATAGGATGATCTCACTCACAGGCAGAAATTGAAAAACAAGATCAGAAGAGAAAACACTAAGCATAACCTGGGCTGGAGTTGGTGTATTGCACCAAAGTAAATGACTCTGGGGTGGGTGGTGGGGTGGGTGGGGGAGAGTACAGGTCCTGGAAAAGGATGACAGAGGACCTAGTGGAGGTTGTATTGTGGAAAACTGAGAAATGTTATGCAAGTTCAAACTATTCTATTTACTGTCAAATGTGAAACATTAATCCCCCAATAAAGAAAAAAAAAGATAAAGGAAGAGTTGTTAGCCCAGTCATAGGCTGTGCAGACCTTTGTTAGAACTGGAGGAAGGTGGGGCTAGATAGCATAATGGTTATGGAAAGATTCTCATGCCTGAGGCTTCAAAATCCCAGGTTCAATCCCCCACACCACCATAAGCCAGAGCTGAGCAGTGCACACGTAAAAGTGAAAAATAATAAATAAAAATAAAGTAACGAAATAATTTTTTTAAAAAAAGAACTGGAGGGTCAGTGTTGCTCCAGTGGCTTTACAGGCAATCAGATAAACCAGCAGGTCTGGGATAACTTGGATGTGAGTGGGACTGTGTTCCAGGCTGGGGGATCAGCAGTGGAGAAGGGGACAAGGTATTTTGTACTGGAGAAGCTTAGCTGAACTGGAACTACAGTTTCCAGTTCCCAGAATGCCCCTCCTGGGTTGCTCTGAGCCAGACTAGCCTTTAGAGAGCTTGTGGGGAGTTGAGAAGATGGTTATGACTATGCTGTGACTCAGTCTGTCCTTGATATGGCAACTGATTTAGAAAAACTGCTTCCTGTGTTCTAAGGTTAAATCCTTGTGTGGACGGGCCAGGTGGTGGTGCACCTGGTTGAGTGGACATGTTACAGTGCACAAGGACCCAGGTTCAAGCCCCCGGTCCCCACCTGCAGGGGGAAAGCTTCACAAGTGGTGAAGCAGGGCCACAGTGTCTCTCCATCTCTCTTCCTCTCTATCTCCCCTTCTCGATTTCTGGCTGTTTCTATCCAAAAAAATAAAGATAAAAAAAAAAATTCTTGTGGGGGATGGGAAAAACACATTAGTAATGGCTAATGGGAGGACTAGAGGGAAACAGGGCTGAAACATCACAAAAAGACAAGGAGGCCATTGACTTGAAACATTTAAAAATATTTAATTGTTTATTTATTTATGGCAGAGACGAAGAGGCAGAGACAGTGAAAGAGACCATTTATTTATTTATAATAGAGTCTGAGGGGGAGAAAGAGAGAGAGGGAGAGAGAGACCACAGCACCAGATTTTTCTTCAATGATGGGGGTCTGGCTTGCATGGCAATGTATCACACAATCCAAGTGAGCTTTTTTGCCTCCTTCAAATCGATCAAGCAACTGCATTAATGGAGCTGAGGTGATCTCACTGCACAGACATTTTTCATTTAGATAGAGGACGAGAGACTGAGAGGGAGACACACTGCAGCATCAGACCTCTCTCTCCTATGACATGATGTTCTGGGTTATGTACATGGCAAGGCACTCACCCAGTGAGCTATCTCTTCAGTCCCTTATTACTGGTTTGTTTGTTTGTTTTTAATATTTATTTATTTATTTTTGCCCTTGTTGTTTTATTGTTGTAGTCATTATTGTTGTTGTTATTGATGCCTTCGTTGGATAGGACAGAGAGAAATGGAGAGAGGAGGGGGAGACAGGGAGAGAGAAAGATAGACACCTGCAGACCTGCTTCACCACTTGTGAAGCGACTCCCCTGCAGGTGGGGAGCCAGGGGCTTGAAGCGAGACCCTTATGCCGGTCCTTGTGCTTTGCGCCACCTGCGCTTAACCGCTGTGCTACCGCCCGACTCCCTTGTTTGTTTTTTCGTTTTAAGCAGAGCATCTCTCACCTTTGGCTTTTGGTGGTGCTGGTGATGGAACCTTCTTCATGACCTTCCCAACCCTAATGCCTAATGTTAAAAAAAATTATATATATATATATATTGAGCTATAATTCACAAAAATAAGATCTGTCCTTTTGTTTTAGTTAACTGAATATGGGATGATCTCACTCTCAGACAGAAGTTGAAAAACAAGATCAGAAAAGAAAACAGAAGTAGAACCTGAAATGGAATTGGCGTATTGCACCAAAGTAAAACTCTGGGGTGGGTTGGTGGGGAGAATACAGGTCCATGAAGGATGATAGAGGACCTAGTGGTGGTTGTATTGTTATATGGGAAACTGGGAAATGTTATGCATGTACAAACTATTGTATTTATTGTTGGATGTAAAACATTAATTCCCCAATAAAGAAATTTTAAAAAAGAAATAAAAGCCCTATGTTAGTTTATTGAAACATAAAAAAAAAAAAGAGTGTTGTGCCTACGTTTGAGATTCCAGGGGTCAAGCAAGGATCAGGTGGGGGCTGGAACTAGAGACATAAAACACACTGTACATGGACAGCTGAGAGGCATGACCTGTAGCAGCAGCAGCAGCAGCAGCAGCAGCAGCAGCAGCAAAGAGTGACCACATGGACCCAGGGTAAGGAGGAAAGGAAGAGAGGTGGAGAGGGTGCAGAAAGTAGAGAAGCAGCCACCTATTCCATACTGGATCTCAGATGTCCCAATTTCAGGTTCCCCTTAGGGCCAGATGGAATTTCTGACTTTCAGTGCTTAAAACATGGGATTTCCACTTGGGTGTGTCAGTCAATGCAAGTGGGTTTTTCAGTGTTTTTGTTTTGTTTACAATCAGAAGGTTCTACGTGAGATGGCTGGCCTGCCTCTTGGTTCTCTGTTTCATCTTGAAGTACCATTTAGATTCTTATGTGACCTGGCCAAGGAAAGTGTCTCTAGATCTCTCCTGAGACCCAAGAGATGAAGAGTAAGGCTGGAATTCATAGTCCTGCCTGTACCAAACAGTCTTCTTTGAGCACTTCCTGCTGGAGTGATGGTTGTGGGGAGATTCCTGCAGAGGAGACCCACCTCCTAAGGAAGAAAAGGCAAATTCCCTGGTTGGCATTTGAGGTCAATAGACCCACATTTCCAGGAACACCTGCCACCCTGCTCTATTTTACCTCCATCAGCCAGTTCTTCCCTCCTCCCCACACCACAGAATATCAAGCTGTTTTCAGAAGGGATGCTCTGAAATGGTCTAACATAGGTTCAAATCCCAGCCCTGCCCCCTATGCATGAAAAATTATTATTATTACTGTTATTTATTTATTTATTGGATAGAGACAGAGAAATTGAGAAAGATGGGGAAGATAGAGGGAGAAAGAAAGACACCTGCATCACTGTTTCACTGCTCTTGAAGCTTCCCCTTGCTGGTGGGGACTTGGGGGTTTGAACCCAGGTCCTCATACATGGTAAGGTGTGTAGTCAATTGTGTGTACCACTACCCGACCACCATTATCACCACCACCACCATTATTATTATTTTATTGCCACCAAGGTTATTGCTGGGGTGACAAATCTACCTTTCCTGATGGTCATTCTTCTACTTCTTAATTTTCACTCTTTCTTTTACTTGATATATAGAGGTATATTGAGAGGGAAGGAGGAGATAGTGAGGGAGAGAGAAACAGAGACACCTGAGCACGGCTTCACCACTCATGATACCCCCCCCCCCTTGCAAGTGTGGATCAGGGGCTTCAGCCTGGGTCCCTGCATGTGGTAATGTATGCAGTCAACCATATGCTCCATGACCCACCCTTCCCCAAAGGATATTTTATATCTTTTTGTGAATGGTTTTATTTTGGCCCTTAATTTCCTGAGCTATAAAGTGGGTATAATGCTGGCCTCAGAGGAATGTCAAGGACTCAATAAGAGTGCCTAATAACCCCTCAATCCCATGACAGGTGCCTAGCGTACAGCCAGGAAATGTAAGGAGGGGAGGAGGGATGGGCGCAGAGGCTGAGGACATCTCAGTTTCCCAGCATTCTCCAGTTCCTGGTTCTAGATCCTCCTGAGGTCTGACAGTTTCTACTGTATGTGATGGAATTGGTCTCCCACTTCATATTTTCCTCATAGAAAGACCCAACTGTCTCAAAATTACTTAGTGAAAAATCTTTTCTTGGAGTCAGGCAGTGACTCACCCTACTGAGAGCAAACATCACCAAGTCCAAGAACTTGGGTTCAAGCCCCGGGTCCTCATCTGCAGGGGGAAACCTTCATGGATAGTGAAGCACTGCTGTAGGTGTCTCTTTTTCTTTCCTCTGTTTCCTTCCTTTCTCAATTTCTCTCTGTCCAATAAATAAAGAGATGTGGAAAAATGTCCTTGGGAGCAGTGAATTCATTGTGCAGACACTGAGTTCCAGTAATAGCCCTAGTGGAAAGATCGAAAGAAAGGAGGGAGTGAGAAAAACAGGAAGGTAGGAGGAAGGGTGGAAGAAAGAAAGAGGTAGAAAAGAAGGAAGAAGGTAAATTCCTTTTTTTTTTTTTTTAATATTTATTTTATTTATTTATTCCCTTTTGTTGCCCTTGTTGTTTTATTGTTGTAGTTATTATTGTTGTTGTTGTTGTTGGATAGGACAGAGAGAAATGGAGAGAGGAGGGGAAGACAGAGAGGAGGAGAGAAAGATAGACACCTGCAGACCTGCTTCACCGCCTGTGAAGCGACTCCCCTGCAGGTGGGGAGCCGGGGTTCGAACCGGGATCCTTATGCCGGTCCTTGTGCTTTGCGCCACCTGCGCTTAACCCGCTGCGCTACAGCCCGACTCCCGGTAAATTCCTTCTTTCTCCTACTGCTCTGCAGGGTCCACACTGTCTTTTATTACATGTCTGTGTGGGTGAGAATGTTTCTAACGTTTCCTGTCTCTCCTTGTGCTGGTTCTACTCCACCTTAATTAGGACAACTTTGTAGCAAGTCCTGATACCTGATGCCTGTTGTTCTAAGAGTGCCTTAGTTATTCTTGGCCAGAGCGAGTTTTTTTGTTTTGAAGGTATGTCAAATTTTGCCACTTCCAGCTCAGATTCCTTTAATGGCTTATTAAAAAGAACTAAGGCCAGGATTCAGTCAGGTCTGAGGAAGGAGGGGTGTGGAGCCCAGGGTGCATCTGGAAGCTGCCAAAATTTTTCTCTCAACTCAAGCAGCCTTTCTCTGTTCAAGCTTCCCCATCCCTTATGTCTTTATTATTGAGACAAAATTATCTCCTCTGGCTTCTTCCTATGAAATTCACCAATTAGCCAGTCTTCACAGGGAAAGGATAGCCAGGAGCTGACCCAACAAGCAAGACTTGTCATATGTGACTGGCTGGGAATGTAGCTCAGCTCAGTGGTTGGATGCATGCTTTGCATGTATGAGAGGCTGAGTTGAAATTCAGGTTTTTCATGTCTCATTAATCATGATAGAAAATACAGTTCAATAAAAACAAACTTTAAATTTGAAAAAAAAATGAAAATCAGGACTTGGGCTTCTGGAAAGACATATAAAGCACAGTCTAGATGTATGGATCCTCAGCCTCACCTTCTCCAGGGTGAAGAGGATAAAATTGAGCAGCGACTCAGTGGCACTGCACATTGAAAGACTCTCAGTTCATCTTTGGGTGCCACATTAAAAAAATCTTCTGTGTGTGTGGAGATTATCAATACAGCAGTCACATCCTTGCCAACACAGCTGCTAATGCTAACAAATAAATATTTAAAATATAGGAGGCCCGGTGTTGGCACACCTGGTTAAGTGCACATAGTAATATGCGCAAGGACCCAAGCAAGGATCTGGGTTCAAGCCCCCTCTTCACCTGCAGTGGGGATGCTTCACAAGTAGTGAAACAGGTCTGCAGGCATCTTTCTCTCTTCCTCTGTCTCCCCTACCTCTGAATTTCTCTCTGTCCTAGCCAATAAAATGGGGATGGGTGATGGTTGTCAGGAGCAGTGGATTTGTAGTGCTGGCACCCAGCCCCAGCGATAACCCTGGCTTATAAAATAAAATTAAATAGAATAAAAATTAAATTAAATTAAATTAAACATTTTAAAACAAATAAGCTGTGATTCTCTGTGCTGCAGAAGCTCAAGTCATGGCTGAGCACTAAAGCTGAACTCACTTTCGGATCCAGGTGGATCCAGGTGGACCCAGATGAAGCCAGTGTTGTTCACCAAATCACAGCCTATACATGGGTGTATAATTGCTGATGAACAAATGTTATTTAAAACTGTAGGGCTTTAGGGTGGTATATTAAGAAACAGTGACCAACATGAAAACATGCTCCAAGACTTTGATTGTCAGAGAAGTGCAAATAAAGACAACAATGAGATACCACTTCACTCCTCTGAGAATGTCATACGTCAGAAAAGGTAACAGCAGCAAATGCTGGAGAGGTTGCAGGGTCAAAGTAACCCTCCTTCACTGCTGGTGGGAGTGTCAATTGGTCCAGCCTCTGTGGAGAACAGTCTGGAGAACTCTCAGAAGGCTAGAAATGGACCTACCCTATGATCCTGCAATTCCTCTCCTGGGCATAGATCCTAAGGAACCCAACACATCCATCCAAAAAGATCTGTGTACACATATGTTCTTGGCAGCACAATTTGTAATAGCCAAAACCTGGAAGCAACCCAGGTGTCCAACAAGAGATGAGTGGCTGAACAAGTTGTGGTATATACACACAATGGAATACTACTAAGCTATAAAAAAAATGGTGACATCACCGTTTTCAGCCAATCTTGGATGGACCTTGAAAAATTCATGTTAAGTGAAATAAGTCAGAAACAGAAGGATGAATATGGGATGATCTCACTCTCAGGCAGAAGTTGAAAAGCAAGATCAGAAGAGAAAACACAAGTGGAACCTGAACTGGAGTTGGTGTATTGCACCAAAGTAAAAGTCTCTGGGGGGTCCAAGAAGGATGTTGTATTGTTATATGGAAAATTGGGAAATGTTATGCATGTACAAACTATTGTATTTACTGTTGAATGTAAAACATTAATTCCCCAATAAAGAAATTAAAAAATAAATAAAATAAAATTAACATAAAAAAGAAAGAGAAATGTACGTATATATAACACTCAAAAATTAGAGGAGAAATCTTTAGTTTGCATATTAGGAGTTTCTGAAAAGCTGAGGGTAGAACAAAGAGGAAAGTTGAAGCTTAGAGGACAGGTGAGAACTCATTCACTGTGGCAAGCAACATCAAGAGTGTTCACAGGTCTATGACCGGAGGGTGGCAAGGTGGACACTAAAAGCCTGAGTGGAGATTAATTACAGCAACCCAGTGGACGCTGCAAAGTACACAGACCCCACTCTCACTCCCACACTCACTCCCACTCCAACACCCACTCCTACACCAACTCCAAAGAGAGTGCTGGGGAAAAAAAAAAAAGAAACAGTGACCAACTGACGCAAGACTCATGGAAAATATGCAATGGGTGACGGGAGATTGTCCACCAGATTTTCCAGTTCAATCTGAATTGTGGGGATAACTATGGTGCAGTTCAGCATTTTACCAGCAGACTCAATGGAAAATAGGCAATGGGTGACTGGAGATTGTCCACCAGACTTGCCAGTTCAACCTGAATTGTGGGGATAACTATGGTGCAGTTCAGCATTTTACCAGAAGATGGCGCTGGAAGCTAAGGGAAGGCGCCCCTCCCTCTTGCCCTCCTGCAGCTTTCAGCCCTTCTATCAATAGTTGCTTCTTGCTCCCCATTTCCAGCTCCCAGGCTGCCGTTGCAATAGCGATGAGGGTGCTTGAGACCCAGACCTTTGCAAGCTCCTGGGAACACAGGCCCATTTTGAAAAAGGAAGAGGAAAGCCCTAGGAGCCTTGAATGTGTCCTGCATCCTAAAAACCCTCCCAGACCCTCACTCCCTCTGTTCTCAGGAAACCACTTTATAAATAGGGCAACATGGGTCCCAAGTGATAGGAAGGTTTTCCTCAGAAGAGCCACTTGGTCTTTAAACAGTGGAGCTATGAAGCCTCTTAGAGGAGCCCTATGACCTCCTTGTCCATCTTGTGTAAAATATGAAATAAGAGTTTTAATTACCAAGCTTGGAAGCCAGCCGACATGTTTAATTTTTAATGTCTCCAGTGCTTGTGCCCCAGGCGTATTGACTCTGACAGAATCAGGGTTTCCCTTGGGTTGGCTCTGAATGTGCTTGGAGAATGGCCAGGCTACCTCTTTCTCTAGCACCTGGGAAGGAACCTTCCACAGCCCAGCCTGGCCCAGGCCTTCCCCAGGTCTCCCTCTCAGAGGGTCTCCTGCCAAGGCAGGCTGGTGGGGTCTGTTCCCCACTAACTGCAGTGCCTGAAGCTCCTGAGAAAGCACCTGGAGTTGAACTTGGCATGAGGTTCAGAGGCAGACCAGTCAATGAAGAGTAGCAGTCAGAAAATACGGAAGTGGTCAAGGGGACAGGTGGATGCATAGATGGATTTGGGTTTGAATTCTGCTTTCCTGCAAAATCCAGTCTCTCTAGGAGGCACTTTTGTGGCAAGTAAAGCAGAGGTTGTATTACCTTACTATAGATAGTCACTAAAATAAATAGGCATCGCTGAGACTTAGCATGTGCCGGAATCCTGCCAAGCAGGTCACATGGAGGCATCTTTGTCATCTCCAACAGTCCCAAGAGGCAGCTAAGTTGGGACCTGACAGGACATTCTGACTCCAGAGCCTGTAACTATAAAAGTCTTGAGCTTGAAGGGGATACACCCAGTTCCAGACTCTCATTTTTTTTCTGCCAGGGCACTGCTCATATCTGGCTTATGGTGTGGCTGGGGATTGAACATGGGACTTTCAGTGCTTCAGGGATGAAAGTCTTTTTCTATAGCCGTCATACTACCTACTCTACCCTTTTCTTTTTCTTTTCCTTTTCTTTTCCAGCTTGAGGATGAGAGACATGGAGAGAAGAGAGACACTATAGCAGCCCTCCACCACTCATGAAGCTTCCCTTTTGCATAAGCTGATTTTGTCTGGGCTCTGTCTTTAGCCCCCCGTTAGCAATCTTCCTGGTTGTCTACAAAGGCTGAAGGACCACATGGGTGGAAGACAAACTAGAGTCTGCGGGCTGGGAGATAGATCACCAGGTAGAGAGCACACTTTATTGTGAGCAATGGTTGAAGTTCAAACCTGCACCCCAACCCCTACTCACTCACTACACGGGAGCACACACTATTCCTGTGGGCCCTGCATTTCTGCTTCCCAGAGGTGGTGGGCCTGCCAGCTGTTCTGGTAGGTGATGTGCACTCGCGGGGTGAGTAGACCAGCTTGGGACTGGCCATGCACTTGGGCTCATCTGTAGGCCCATGCCCCTGTCCATGTCCAATTTTTTATGGCCAAGTTAGTACCTAGTGTCAGGCCCCTACCATGCATAAAACATCCATCATGCATAAACATGCATAAACAGTCCATCTCCCCAGACAGTACCTTGGGTCTACCTGTATGTTAGCCGTCAGACTCAGGCAAAAACTAGTAAAGTCATGGGTCCCTTGGAATATACCTAAAATAGACCTAGTAGCTTTTTCAAAAATGGAGACCCACAAATCTTCGTCTGCAATATACTTGCCTTCATCATTATTCAACAATTGTTCTGATCGATATCTTAACTTTTTTTCAGCCACCAGGTTCCATATGCTATCATGATACCAACCTGACTTCCCTGGGTAGACGACCCCACCAGTGTGTCCTGGAACCCTACCTCCCCAGAGCCCTCCCCACTAGGGAAAGAGAGAGACAGGCTGGGAGTGTGGATCGACCTGCCAATGCCCATGTTCAGCGGGGAAGCAATTATAGAAGCCAGACCTTTCACCGGCACCCCACAATGATCTTCAGTCCATACTCCCACAGGGATAAAGAATAGGAAATCTTTCAAGGGGGAAGATAGCATAGGGAGTTCTGGTGGTGGGAACTGTGTGGAATTGTACCTATCTTATCCTATGGTCTTGTCAACATCTCCATTTTATAAATTAAAAAAAAATTTTAAAAATTGGTGACAGCAGATAGTGGTGTGTGGGGACACCTGGTAGCTGTAACTATTTGTCTTAAAAGGTATCAGGGTACAGGGCCCACAGGAGGCCTCATCGATCCTTTCTGCAGCACAAGAGCTAGGGTAGAAAAGGAGAGGGAGGTGATGACGAGCTCCATTCATTACCTGCGGACAGGTGTGAGCTGGGCAATGAAGTAGGGGCACAGGGTAGTCATCATGTCAGGAGTGTCAAGAGTTGGGCTCATACGCTCTATTCTCCCACAATTCCACTACTGGGTATGCTCCACCCTCAATCTCTCACCCATGGAGACACAAAGAAAGGTGCCCAAGGGTATATTGGAGCATTTACTACAAAGAGCCAAGAGATGGAAACAACCAAAATGCCTGCTCATAAAGGAATAGATAAATCCCAGGTGGCATGTACAAAGGATAAGTGTCTTGCGGTGTTTCAATGGAGGGAATCAGAATAAGGTGTATTCACATGGGCAGACAGTAAAAATGGAAAGCTGAACACACCTGGCAGTGTATGCTTTTCATGGCTGCCTACTGATAGGCTTAATGGCATGAGATTGTTTGCCTGTGGGGAGAGGAGAAAGGGGAGGAGTGGGTTGGGAAGGGAGAAGAAACAAACAAGCAGACAAAGTCCAACAAGACAGCTTGCCTGGGTAATATGCTTGTTTGGCCATCCTTGAGAACCAGGTGTGAGTCCAGCCCCCACTGAACTGGAGGAAGCTTCAGTGTGGTAGTGTCTCTCTCTTTCTCTCTCTCTCTCTGTCTCCCACATCTCTTTCTCTTTTTGTTTGAAAAAGTCAGCTCAGGACTGGGGAGATAGCATAATGGTCCTGCAAAAGACTTTTATGGCTGAGGCTCCAAGGGGTCAGTCTTAATTCCTAGCACTACCAGAGCTTTGCAGTGTTCTGATCTAACAAAAAGAAAGAAAGGAAGTGTTATTTTTTCTTTTTTTTCACCAGAGCACTGATCAGCTCTGGCTTACGTTAGTGCAGGGGATTGAACCTGGGACTCTGAAGCCTCAGATATAACAGTCTGTTTGCATAACCACTATGCTATGTACCCCCACCCAAAAAGAAAGAGAGAAAGAAAGAAAGAAAGAAAAAAAGAAAGAAAGAGAGGAAGAAAGAAAAGGAAGAGAGTGTGTTTTCTTAAAAAAAAAAAAAAAGTCACCCCAGAGCAGTGAAATCCTGGCAAAACCAAATGAAAAAAACAGGGACCAGGTGGTGGAACTCCTAGTTGAGTACACATGTTACAATGTGCAAAGACCTGTGTTCAAAACCCTGTTCCCCACCTGCAGGGGAAAAGCTTTGTGAGTTGTGAAGCAGTGCTATAAGTCTCTCTCTCTCTCTCTCTCTCTCTCTCCCTACACTATCAATTTCTGGCTGTCTCTGTCCAATAAATGAAGAAAAACAAAAATAATAAACACACAAACAAAAAACAATAATAATAAAAAAGGAAGACAAAGCAAACAAATCATAAGAGGGTCCATTTTGTGGCTGATAAGAAATGATTTTGAACTGAACTGGCCTCAGGTGAGTGACCTACTTTGATTCTTCTTGCAGTTCAACGCATAACACCCCCCGCAAAGCCAACCAATCTTCCAACCAACCAACGGCCCCAAACAACACAAAGTGTGAAAGAAAAGGAAATAAGGAGGTCAAAGACTTCTTTCTGAAAATTCATTTCATTTGTGATTTCATTGTGGCTTACAAGATGATAAGATTGTAAGGGTATAATTCCACATTGACCCCCTCCCCATAGAAATGTGTCCCCCACCAGGGGGTCAAAGACCTTTATAAGTTTGTAATAGTCATAGAAAGTGTTGTTTGAGGATTTCCCAAACCAGGCCAACAGTATGTCATCAATTCTTAGAAAAGAAATGGGCCAGGGAGTGAGCAGCAGAAGTGCAAATAGACTAATGCTTCAGGTTTCAAGGCCTGAAATTTAATCTCTGGTATCACCATATGCCAGAGATGAGCAGTGCTCAGGCATAAATAGATAAAGAAATAAATAGATAGATAAATACATATAAAATAAAAGGACTGGTCAGTAGTCTCTTACTAGGTGCTAAACCCGTTCCAGGTGTGCTATGTGGTCACCTCACTGTATCCTCATATCCCCACCTCCAGGTGAAGCATTGCTGTGTCTGTGCCAATTTTCCATCAGGACTCAGACTAGAGACACTTCTAGTCTAGTTGTTAACCAAATCAGTTTGCAGTACAAGCCCAGCACCTGCTACCCACCTGCCAGTCTAAGGTGAAATCTAGGTGCTCTCTGGGGTTTTGGAAAAGCCATTTGCCCAGGGTGGCCTGGAGGTGGCGGCATTGTAATTGATCTGGGACAGTTGAGGGCTCTAGCCTGTGGTGGTGGAGGTAGGAAATGGTCGGTCATTCAGAGAAATGGGGAGTGTCCTCCTGGGAGTGGCGAGTTTCTGCACACCCCTGGTCCCAAATGGCTCCACTGTCCCATGTCTCAGATGACCTCTGACCAGTGATACTCAGGTGTTTGAGGACCAGTGGTGCCGTGGTGTGTGTGTGTGTGTGTGTGTGTGTGTGTGTGTGTGTTAAAGGAGGAATGGAAACTTTTAGGTAACAGAAACGGAGGCAGACTCGATTAGGAGAAGAGAGGGAGTCATCCTGGAAGGATAGGGGACTAATTCTTAGAATCAGAGGGCAGGATGTGTAGCTAGGACTGGGGACCTGAAAAGGGCTGGCAACAAGACAGGAATGCCCTTTCTTCTCTCCTTCCCTCTGCCTCTCCCTCTGCAGACTGGCTGCCTGGGCCCCTCCCAGTCACAGGGGTGTGAAGTGGCGACTCCTGCCTGGAGGACTGTCACCTGCTATTGCACTTGTACCACCTGGTGTCCCAGCCCCACAGCCCAGGGCAGAACTTATTTTCTTATTTATTTATTTAGTTTGGATAGAGACAGAGAGAAATTGAGAGGTTAGGGGAAAATAGGGGAAGAGGGTAATAGGGAGAGGGAGAGATACCTGTGGCACTGCTTCACTGCTCATGAAGCTTCCCCCCTGCAGGTGGGGACCAGGGGCTTGAACCCAGGTCCTTGTACATGGTTATGTGTACACTCAACCAAGTATGTCACCACCTGGGCCTCAGGACAGAACTTCTTTGAGTCGGCTTGTTCAGACTTCATTCCTGTCCAGAGAGGGGTTTATGCGGTCCCCTTGACGGGTGACTGAGAGAAGCACAGGTTTGAGGTAGACACCCCAGGACACCCTGAACACCCAAAGACTCTGACAAAGGTGAGGTGCTGCATACAGGTGAGGACTCCAGGACTTAGAAAGATTATGATAGTGGGACCTAAAGTTTCTAAAACTCAGGTTTATGCTGGCGTCTTGCAGTGCTATTCATGGGGACCACTGCCAGTAGGGGCTTGCTAAGCAGTAGTTGCATGAAGGAACAGCTGGATGACTGGATAAAGGAAATGAATCCCCCCCAGGCCCCAACATGGGGTGCCACCAGCCTAGATCAGAAAACCAGGCCTGGGTCCCCTCAGAGTCTGATGCACAAATGTGACAGCAGGGACCTGTCACTCTTAATTACACCAGGCAAATGCATCCTGACAGTTTTCCCTCACCCACAGACTGTTATTCCAGCTGCTCACCTCCCTTCAGAAGGTCTGACCTCACCAGAGGCATGGCTACCTCTGCCCTCCCTGCCCAGAATGGAAAGGGAGGGAAGGTATGGAGGCCTGTGGCCCCCTCTAGCACAGTCAGAGACAAACAGGGCCATGAGTGCAGGTAGTTTATCTGGGATATGGTCTGAGGCAGCAAGCATGAGGGGGCAGGCAGAATGAGGCATGGAAGGAGGAAGAGTCAGTGTAAGGCTGTATCACTGGGGCCCTGGGGAATGTACAGGATGCCTCTGGAATTGTCCATCTCCCCAGAGGATGGGGGTAGGGGCAGAGGGCTGCCCTCTACTCCAGTGGGGAGGGGATATCCCCCAGGGCACGAACTCCCTGCATTTCTAGGTGGCTCTTAAGTTCGGACTGAGCACACAGCATGGCCTGGGAGGTATGGAAAGACAGGTGGAGAGGATTTTTGGGCTCGAGGCTGCCCAAGTAGGGTCCCAGCTTGCATGTTACTGTCCACTTCAGCTATAGAGGAAACCACACTCAAACCCAAGAATAAGAGGCAGGATCCTGAGGGTGCCCTCCACAATGTAATGTTCCACTCCACTTCCAGATTAGGAACTGCTTTTATAGCCCTTCTCTTCTGAAACCATAGATGCTTTGTGAGGGTTTTCATAGGCACCTCAAACCCAAAGAAGCCAAAGAGAGGGGTGGGGGAGGGAGAGAGGGAGAGAGAAGGATAGACACTTGCAGACCTGCTTCGTCCTGCAGATAGAGAGCTGGGGGCTCAAACCCTGATCCTTGTAGGGATCCTTGTGCCACCATCGGGCTCCCTCAGGGCCAACTTTTTCAGATAGAGAGACCACAGCACCAAAGCTCCACCCAGTGGTGCATGAAGTCAGACTGCACCTATGGCAAAGCAGGCACCCTCCCAGATGAGCTATCTCACCAGTCCTCCCCTCCCTCCAAAACACAGAACTCTTTAAAAAGACTTAAGTCTGTATTGATGAAAGCACCCTTTTATACTTTGCTCACAAAAGGACATCTGACAACTTTTGGGAAGATAAGGCAGATTTGATCAATATTCCCAAGTGTTCTTATTATCTTATTTGTTTATTTATTGGGAAGAGATAGAGAGAAACTGCTAGGAAAGGGAGAGACAGAGAGGGAGAGAGAAAGAGATACCTGTAGCACTACTCACGAAGCTTTTCCCCAGCAGGTGCGGACCCAGGACTTGAACCCTGGTTCTTATGTATTGCAATATGTGTGCTCTACCAGGTGTGTCACAATCCAGTTCCTTCAAGTGTTCTTATTTATTTATTTATTTATTTATTTGCCTCCAGGGTTATCACTGAGGCTCAGTGCTTGCACTACAAATCCACTGCTCCTGGAGATTTTGTGTGTGTTGCTCTTGTTGTTTATCATTGTTGTTGTTGCTGTAGTTTTGTTGGATAGAACAGAGAGAAATGGAGAGAGGAGAGAAAGACAGAGAAGGGGAGAGAAAGATAGAAACCTGCAGACCTGCTTCACCGCTTGTGAAGTGACCCCCCCTGCTGGTGGGGAGCCATGGGCTCAAACTAGGATCCTTAGGCCAGTCCCTGGGCTTCCTTGCACCATGTGCGTGCGCTTAAGCCACTGTGCTACCGCCTGTTCTTATTTTTCAACCTGAAAAATATTTTCCTTGTTAGAATCTATCCTTCATAAATAATCTCACACACAGAAAATGCTTTCTGTACAAAGGTATTTATGACAGTTATTTGTTTTTACAAATAAACCAAAAACCAATAAAGCATTTTAAAACCAAAACAACCAACCACAATGACAAAAAAAAAATCTGGATACAAATTAAATCCAAATATTAACACAAAAGAAGGGATGAATTTTACTATCTGTGTTTTCTTTATGCTGGGCACACTGTTGCTGTTCTCTTGGTGTTTGCGCCATATCATCTTTTACCCTCAGGCTACATACTCTTGGATGAGGCCATTCATTCCCATGGCCTGGGCTACCATCTGCTCTGATCTTTCTCAGATCTTTACTTCTAGCCGAGTCAACTCTCTTGAACTTATGACCTTTATACCCCACAGCCATTTAACATTGTTCTTGAATAACCTAAAGCTACTTCAAATTTAAGTACTTAACAGAACTTCATGCTGCTTTTGATGCTTCCATAACTAGGGTCTGAACTCAGTTCCTCAGATATTCAGGTTAGTAAAAAGGATGTCCCAGGATGCAGAGACAGCCTAATGGTTTTGCGAAAGACTTTCCTGCCTGAGACTCTGAGGTCACAAATTCAGTTCTAGCACTACCATAAACCAGAGATGAGCAGTGCTCTGGTCTCTCTGCGCCTGGCTCTCTCTATCTTCCTCATTAACATAGAGCTATTTTAAAAAGAAATAAAGGGAAAAAAATAAGAAAGAAAAAGAAATGTCTTTCCTTCTTCCCTCTTTCTACAACTAACTCATTACCAGGTTCTGTTGATTCTATTTTTTCTTTTTTAAAAATATTTTTTAAAGGTTTTATTTATTTATGAGAAAGATAGGAGGAGAGAGAAAGAACCCGACATCACTCTGGTACATGTACTGCCTGGGATTGAACTAGGGACCTCATGCTTGAGAGTCTAAAGCTCTAGCACTGTGCCACCTCCCAGACCACGCTGATTCTATTTTCTAAATTATTAATGGGAACATCCACTTGTTTTCATTCCTCCTGTCAATAACCCAAGTCCAAATTAGTGTATTTTCCTGTACAACTTTCCTTCTCCTTCTCCTCCTTCTTTTTATTGCTTCACCACTTGTGAAACTTGCCCATTGCAGGTGGGGACTGAGGACTTGAACCCTGGTCCTTGGACATTGTAACATGTGTGCTCAACCAGGTACACCTCCACCTGACCCTCTCTTTTTCTTTCTTTTTTTAAAATTTTTATTTATAAAAAGGAAACATTGACAAAAACCATAGGATAAGAGGGGTACAGCTCCACACAGTTCCCACCACCAGAACTCCATAGCCCATCTCCTCCCCTGATAGCTTCCCTGTTCTTTATCCCTCTGGGAGTGTGGACCCAGAGTCATTGTGGGTGGAAGGTCTGGCTTCTGTCATTGCTTCTCCACTGAACATGGGCATTGAGAGGTGGATCCATACTCTCAGTCTGTCTCTCTCTTTCCCTAGTGGGGGGGGACTCTGGGGAAGTGGGGCTCCAGGACACATTGGTGGGGACGTCTGCCCAGGGAAGTCCAGTTGACATCATGTCAGCATCTGGAACCTGGTGGCACTCCTCGTTCCCTGAAGGGCAGCTCGTTTACTACCCTGGCCCTCTCTTTTTCTTTCTTCCTTCCTTCCTTCTTTCCTTTCCTCCTCTCTCCTTTCTTTTCTTCTTCTCCTTCTCTTTCTCCTTCTGCTTCTCTTCTTCCTCCTTCTTCTTCTTCTTCTTCTTCTTCTTCTTCTTCATTTTTAAGTTTCAGAGCAAGTCTTTATTATCTACTGTCCTATTTTCATTAGTGATAGAATAATGGTTTGCAAGACTATAAGATTACAGGACATCATATCCACCGAAGTTCTGTCTTGCACATCTCTTTCCTGCTCTCCCTTTCCATTTCTTTCCCTCCAATATCTCTGGCTAATTGGAACCAGAATGGACTGTCAAAGCATTAATACAATTATATTCTGAGTACATGGATGCTAGGACCATTAACATGGTATATTGCCATTAATGGCTGAGTTTTCTAAAGAGGTTGGAAGTATGTCCCATACTGGAGTGAATTGTCAGTCCTGGATCTGCTTGACACCCAGCAGTGTCCTCCAGTGCAATGAGCTGGCTCTCTTGGGAGGTGCCACCATGTAGCAATGTTTGTAAGAACCTCCTCATTAATCCCCACACCTTTGCTGAGCACCTGCCATGAGCTAGGCCATGCACACTCAAAGGAAGTGATAGCTTTTCCAAGGGGTAAGAATTCATTCTTGGAGGATGATAGAATTTTCAGCCGTCACAATGTTTGTGTCCTTCCAAAGCTCGACTCTGCTCAACACCATCTTATTTCTTTGTATTCTGATTTCTCTTGTCACAGAAAATTTAAATTAAATGTATTATTTTTTTCTCCTTTGAGCAGCAATAGTGAAAAATTTTTGGAAAACACCATGGTTGGCTGTGGTGATCACTGAGTCAGATGGAGCTCCTCATTGCTTCACATTGTGCAGGATATTACCTAAGGGCTAGAAAGACACCTGTTAAGTTACTATATAATAACAAAAGGCTGCATGTTGTAGATCCCCTTTATATATCATTATGTTAATGGTAAAACTATAGTTACAGAGATCAGATCAGGATTTTTTAAAAAGAATCTTTTATTATTATCTTTATTTATTGGATAGAGACAGTCAGAAATCAAGAGGGAAGGGGGTGATAGAGAGGGAGAGAGACAGAGAGATACCTGCAGCCCTGCTTCACCACTCATGAAGCTTTCCCCCTGCAGGTTGAGGATTGGGGCCTCCAACCTGGGTCCTTTTGCATTGTAATAGGTGTGCTCAACCAAGTGCACCACCACCCGGCCCCTCAGATTAAGGATTTTAAGGGGCTGAATGAAGGAGGGTTTAACTCCAAGGGTCTCTAGAGATTTTTCTGGGGTGGCAGAGATATTCTACACTCCAATTACGGTGGATTCCACAACTAAATATGTTTATTAAAATTCATAGGTCGGGATTCCATAAATGGGTGAATTTTACTACATATAAATTTATCACAGTAAAACCACCTTAGATGTTATACAGGAGGTGGTGTGTGCAGTCCTACTGTAAACACAGTGTTGGTAGCAGTGAAAACCAACCAGCAGCCAGGTCCCTGGTTTGATCAGAGGGGCTTCCCTGATGAAGTGGTATCTGAAGCTGAGCTCTGAAGGCAGGGAAGTGGGAGCAAAGGTGCTCCTGCTGCACAATCCTAGGGGTTGCCAGCACCATAAAAAAATCACTGAAATCCTGAACTGGCCTAATCCAGAATAGACTGGCCTTTGCAGAGCAGCCCAGGAGAGGGGGAACAGTGTGTGCACAGATAGCAAGGCAGGGCTTGATGTACTCACTCTAAGTGGTGGAGCAAGGCCCATCAGACAGGTTTTTTTATACATATATTATATACTTATTTATTATCTTTTCTTGCCTTTGTTGTTTTATTGTTGTAGTTATTAGTGTTGTCATCGTTGTTGGATAGGATAGAGAGAAATAGAGAGAGGTGGGGAAGACACAGGGAGGGGAGAGAAAGACAGACACCTGCAAACCTGCTTCACTGCCTGTGAAGCGACTCCCCTGCAGGTGGGGAGCCGGGGGCCCAAACCGGGATCCTTTAGCCGGTCCTTGCACTTTACACCACCTGTGCTTAACCCGCTGTGCTACCGCCCAACTCCCATAAGTCAGGTTTCTAAAGGATGCTGAGAGGCATAGCTGGTGCTGGGCTGGTGAGGTGGGCAGTAGTCAGCCCTTACAGAGTCTTGTTGATCTTGTGAGTGACTTTGGAAGAGGAGTGAATTGATTAGTTCTGCATTTGCTCATAGTCACTTTTGCATTGTGGCAAATATTGGCAAGTGACCTAGTGCCCTGCCATGAGGCTATTGAAGTGATCCAGATGAATGAAGACAATTTCTTTTTTTAAATTAATTAATCAGTATTATTTTTATTTTTTGCATCTGGGGTTATTGTTGGGGCTCAGTGTCTGTACCAAATCCACTGCTCCTGTGACCATTTTTTTCAATTTTTTTTGATAAGACAGAGAGAAATTGAGAGGGGAGGAAAAGGAGAGAGAAAGATAGACACTTGCAGACTTGCTTCACTGCTCATGAAGTGAGCCCTCTGCAGGTGGGGAGCCAGTTGTTCAAACCAGGGTCCTTGTGTTCTGTACTATGTGCGCTTAACCTGGTGCACCACTGCCCGGCCCCCAAGAACACAATTCCTTAAATGATGATGATGACAGTAGGAATGAACCAAAGTGGACAGATTCTAGGAATATTTAGGAGATAATATTTCCTGGACTTTGTGCTCACTTAGATATGCAGGATGGGATGTAGCTGAAGGGTCAAGTCAGGGACCTCTGCCATCTGACATGCCTGAAGGAGAATTCGATGGCATCTTTCCGAACTAGAAAATGCTCAGGAGAAGAACAGACTAGTAGAAGATCAGTGTCTAGGAAGACAACAAGTAATATCAGGATGAAAACATCTTTTGGGCTTTCTAGGCCCCTTCATGCTGCTCTGTTCACTCTCCACCCAGGGGTAAGATCCTGAAACCCAGCCATTTTTTGTAGGATCAGAAATGAATACCTGACCTGAGGAATGCAAGTCAACAGCTTGTGATCTGAAAGGAAAGAGATGTGAAGGGGAAGGAGATGAGCATAGGAGTTTTTTTTATTGGAGGAGTTACTTGGAAAAGTGTGTGTGTGTGGGGGGGGGTGCATCTCCGATTACTGCCATTCACTGTCCTAGTGTAATCTGGGCTTCCCCCCCCCAAAGCCTGTTGCTAACTTTTTACTGGGCTCCTATAAAATAATTTGACTTTGCAATAGCTGAAGACTTGACAGAAATGTCATAGATAAAGGAACTTGTTTATTTCTTTAAAATTTTTAAATATTTATTTATTTATTCCCTTTTGCCACCCTTATTGTTTTATTGTAGTCATCATTGTTGTTATTGATGTCGTCATTGCTGGATAGGATAGAGAGAAATGGAGGGAGGAGGGGAAGACAGAGAGGGGAGAGAAAGATAGACACCTGCAAACTTGCTTCACCACTTGTGAAGCTTTTTCCCCTGCAAGTGGGGACCAGGGCTTTGAACCTGGGTCCTTTCACACTGTGATGTAAGTGCTTAACCAGGTGTGCCACTGCCTAATCTAATTTAAAAAAAAAAAAAACAAACTATATCACTGCTCAGCTCTGCCTCCTGTGGTACCTGGGGTTGAAACTGAGACTTTGTAACCTCAGGCAAGAGAGTCTATTTTGCATAACCATTATGTTATCTACTCTGACAACCCCCCTAACTCCATTGTATTTTTGAAGAAAGCTTTAATGTTGTGGTCTCTCTCTCTTACTCTTTCTCTCTTTCCATTCCACTTTTAAAAAAAGAAGGAAGAAGATGTCTAGCAGAGAAGCAATAACAGAAATCAGGACTCCCACCATCTGCACCCCCATAATAATTTTGGTCCATACTCCCAGAGGGGTAAATAATAGGGAAGTTGGGGAGTTGGCGGTAGCACAGCAGGTTAAGCGCAAGGACCAGAGTAAGGATCCCGGTTCAAGCCGCTGGCTTCCCATGTGCAGGGGAGTCCCTTCACAGACGGTGAAGCAGGTCTACAGGTGTCTATCTTTCTCTCCCTCTCTCTGTTTTCCCCTTCTCTCTCCACTTCTCTGTCCTAACAACGACGACATCAACAACAACAATAACTACAATAAGAGAAAACAACAAGGGCAATAAAAATGGAAAAATAAATATAATTAAATATTTTTAAAAATTTTTAAAAATAATAGGGAAGTTTCCAACGGAGGGGATGGAACACAGAACTCTGGTGGTGGGAACTGTATGGAATTATACCTCTACTATCTTTTTTCAAAATATTTATTTATTTATTCCCTTTTGTTGCCCTTGTTTTCTTGTTGTAGTTATTATTGCCGTTGTTGTTGGATAGGACAGAGAGAAATAGAAGAGGAGATGAAGAGAAAGATAGACACCTGCAGACCTGCTTCACCGCCTGTGAAGCGACTCCCCTGCCGGTGAGGAGCGGGGGGGGGGGGGGGGGGGGAAGAGGGGCTTGAACCGGTACACCCCTACTATCTTACAATATAAATCAATACAAAATCATAAATAAAAATAAAAAATAGGAGAAAGATAAGAGAGAGAATGAGAAATGGAACACTAAAGCAATGCCCCACCATTCATGGCGCTCTTGGTGCTGTCCATAGTGCTCCCGTATGGTGCTGAAGATGGAAGCCAGACCCTCACACTTGGAAGGTGTATAGATATTGTACCCATGAAGACATCTCTTGGGCTTCTTAGACTTTTTCTTTTCAATTTCTTTCTTCCTCTGTCTCTCTTTTTTAACCTTCTTTTCTTTTTTCTTTCTTTCTCAGTTTTTTTTTTTTTTTTTTTTTTTTGCCTACAGCGTTATTGCTGGGCTCAGTGCCTGCACCAGGAATCCACCGCTCCTGGAGGCCATTTTTCCACCTTTTGTTGCCCTTTTTTTTTTTAATCTTTGTTGCGGTTCTTTTTATTGTTGTTATTGATGTCGTTGTTGTTGGATAGGACAGAGAGCAATGGAGAGAGGAGGGGAAGACAGAGAAGGGGAGCGAAAGATAGACACCTGCAGACCTGCTTCACCATTCATGAAGCGACCCGCCTACAGCTGGGGAGCCGGGTGCTCAAACTGGGATCCTTATGCCTGTCCTTGAGTTTGCACCATGTGCACTTAACACACTGTGCTACTACCCAACCCCCTCTTTCTCAGTTCTCCTTCCTACTCCTATTATTATTATTATTATTACCATTATTGGGGCCTTACTGCTTCAGGCTTACTTTTGCAGACAGAAAGGTATGCTGTGTTCCTAAGTATTGTGGCAACAGGGGCCAATTTTCCCCTTCTTTTTTGATTTGAATGAATTTTATTTTATTTACTTATTTATTTTCTTTATCAGAGCACTGCTCAGCTCTGGCTTATGGTGGTATGGGGGGGTGGGGATTGAACTTGGAACTTTGGAGCCTCCTGCATAAGAGTCTCTTTGAATAACCAGAATACTATTTACCCTTACCCTTGAATTAATTTTATTTATTTTACATGCCCCATTAGAATAAAAAAAAAGACAGAAATAGAGAAGGAAAGATACTATAACACCAAAATTTCCTTTAGTCCCGTGGAGACTGGGCTGGAATGTGGGGTACCCATGGCTCTTTTTAATTCCTTGCAGCTCTGCTGGTCTATTTGCCATGTTTTTGATTAGTATTTTTATTCACTTAGCTTTGCGGTATTTAAACTAACTTTGCAAGGTGAATATTTCCCATTGCTACTTATACTTCCTACTTCTCGATCATTCTGTGCAATTATTCCACTAGTTGAAGTATAGAATGAATTTCTCAAGATACAAATTCTTATGGAGATTTTATTGAAATCACATTAAGGTTATAGATTAAGGTTATAGATTAATTGAGGGAAGACCTGACAATTTTACAATATGGTCGAAACAGAGGACTCGTTTCTCCATTGATTCAAGTCTTCATTAAAAAATGTTCTTGGGGCTGGGTGGTGGTGCACCTGGTTGAGTGCACATGTTACAATGCTCAAAGACCCAGGCTAGAGTCCCCGGTCCCCACCTGCAGGGGGAAAGCTTATCGATTGGTGAAGCAGTGCTGCAGGTGTCTCTCTGTCTCTCTTCTCTATTCCCCCCTTCCCTCTTGATTTCTGGCTGTCTCTAGCCAATAAATAAAAATAATTAATTTTTTTTAAATGTTCTTCACCCAACTTCAGCAGATATCTTTTTACATACTTTAGTTATGCATATTCTTTTGTTCCACAGTGATTTCTAACTTTTTGTTAGTGTAGGGGATAAGCATTGATCTCGGTGTATTTACTACCTGTGTCAGTCTCTTTATTCAATGCCCTATAGTTTATCAATTTATTCTCTTGGCTTCTCAGAGTGGACAAACATATCATCTGCAAATAATCTTACTGCTCATTATTTTCAGCTTCACTGATTTATGTGCTTTATTATTTCTTCTTTGTTGTTTTTGGGTTTAATTTGATCTTTTTATACTTTCACATGATGGAAGCTTATGTATTATATTTGGTACATATATATATATGCATTTAATGCTATGAATCAGTTACTAGTTTTTCATTATAATAAAAAACATGTAACTTCAAATTTACCCTCTAAATTTTTTAAGTGTCTGATGCAGTTAACTATACGCACATTGTGGTATAACATATTGGTAGAACTTTACCTTGTTTCATAGCTGAGAGTCTATTTTTTTATTTATTCCCTTTTGTTGCCCTGTTGTTTTATTGTTGTAGTTATTATTGTTGTTGCCATTGTTGGATAGGACAGAGAAAAATGGAGAGAGAGTGAGAGAAAAAGATAGACACCTGCAGACCTGCTTCACTACCTGTAAAGCGACTCCCCTGCAGGTGGGGAGCCGAGGGCTAGAACCAGGTTCCTCATGCCGGCCCTTGCGCTTTGCGCCACTTGCACTTAACCTGCTGTGCTACCGCCTGACTCCCATTGCTGTCTTTTAACTGGTATTTTTAGACCAGTCTCTGGCCACTGAGATGAAGTTTCTCTAAGAGTTTTAGCCAGATGTACTGACACACAATTCCATGCAACTTAATTCACCTGAGACAATGCAGGGAGAGAAAAATCCTCCACACATTCTAAGTCATAGGGACATTTTTTCTCTCATCTGGTGAAAAAGATGGGTTTTATTCCTGGGATTTAGGATGTCTGTACCACCATTCTTGCCACCACACTGAAGCTTTGTGGACAGTTTGCCCTTGGTATAGATTGAAATAGAGAAAATAAAGACTCTTAATCTCTCTGACTCACAGGGGCTTTTCTTTTCAGTTCTCTGTCCAGAAAAATAACTTCTGTTGCCATTTTTTTTTTGTTGCCTGAACCATTGCACACTTACTAATGACATTAAGGTCACCCTGTGGTCAAAGCTGGGCTATGAAGAAAAAGTCTTGGAAAGTCAACTCATACAGGTTTTGCTTCAAGTTTTGAACCCTCCTGCTAGTGGCAGTCCTTTGAATTTTTTTCCAGACCTTTTTCCTGCCATCACTGAGAGAGGTTGGCTGTCTCAGCTTATTTTATTTATTTATTATTATTTTTTTATCAGAGCACTGATCAGCTTTGGCTCATAGTGATGGGTATGTGTGTGGGGGGATTGTACCTGGGACTCAGAGCCTCAAGCAAGACAGTCTCTTTGCATAACCATTATGCTATCTGCCCCTGCCAGCTCAGTTTACTTTATATTGGCAGCACCAGAAGTCCAGTGCAGATTTTGTAAACTGAGTCTTTTTTTTAACCAGAGCACTGCTCAGCTCTGGTTTATGATGGTTCAGGGGATTGAACTTGGGACTTTGAAGCCTCAGGCATGAGAGTCTCTTTGCATAACCATTATGCTCTCTACCCCTGCCCATAAACTGAATTGGCATGGGAGTGAAGTCACATATGTTTAAACTATGTCACCATTGAAAACTCCAAATTGTTCTTCAAAATGTTCATACCCATTTCCATTCCATCCAAACTGTAAAAAAAAAAAAAAAAAAAAAAATCTTTCTTCTCTTTTTTTAAATTTTTATTTATAAAAAAGGAAACACTGACAAAAAAAAAACCCCATAGAATAAGAAGGGTACAACTCTACACAATTTCCACCACCAGAACTCTGTATCCCATACCCTCCCTGATAGCTTTCCTATTCTCTCTGGGAGTATGGACCAAGGGACATTATGGGGTGCAGAAGGTAGAAGGTCTGGCTTCTGTCATTGCTTCCCTGCTGAACATGGGCTTTGGCAAGTTGATCCATACTTCCAACCTGTCTCTCTCTTTCCCTAGTGAGGTGGGGCTCTGGGGAAGCAGGGCTCTAGTACACATTGGTGGGGGTTGTTTGCCTAGGGAAGTCCGGTTGGCATCATGGTAGCATCTGGAACCTGGTGGCTGAAAGAAGAGTTAACATATAAAGCCAAACAAATTGTTGACTAATCATAAACCTGAAGGCTAGAATATTGCAGGTGAAGATTTGGGGGGGTCTCCATTCTGTAGATAGTTAGTAGGCCTATTTTTGTTATATTCCAAAGGGCCCATGACTATACTAGCTTTTTTTCCCTGAGCCTGACATCTGATATGCCGGTGGATCCAAGTTATTGTCTGGGGAGATGATGCCATGGCTGGAAAAAGGACCAGAAATCTGGATCAGGGAAGAGAGTAGCTTCCAAATATTGGAAAGGTATATAAATATTATTGACTGTAGACCCTATTGGTTTGATCTGATCTGGGGCCCATAGTCAGCTTAGGAGCCTATGTGACCTCTGCATCCCTATAGATCTGAGCTCATATTCTGTGGTTATGAGTAGGAACGTTCCAAGCTGCCCCAATTTCAGGACCCATCTTCCTCAGGTAGAAGATAGAGTATGTTGTCCAGCCTCCCTTCGGAGGACAGAACATTCTCTACCATTGTAGATCCATGTTGAAGGAAAAGTCCTATGGGGGTCCACAAAGGGGTCTGTTGTGTTGTTCCTGATAGAGATGACCAGTAACAATGGAGAGAGGAATTCATTTGAGGTCTAAGCCCATCATGTCTGTTTGGGAACCTCAGGACTCCCCGTCTAGGACCCCAGCTGATTGGGTGGCCTGATAGTGACTAAAGAGTCATCATTAAAGTATGCCAGTCTCTTGCCCTTATTCAGCTTTTGTAGTCCTTACTTTGATAAGATTAGCTTTGGAGTGTCTGAGGGAAGTGTAATAAGAAGTAGGTTAGGAGGGTAAGTCTAAGTAAACACTTTCATTAGGAATTTTATGGTGTCTTTTTACATCTTTCTAGTTGCTTGCCACTCACTGCAGACTATTGTGCACTTCTGCTTTCAGGTATATATTTTCCCCTAATGCTTAATGACAACCAATACCCAAATAAAATTGTTTTACTTTGCTGTTGAATAAGAAAAAAAAAATCTTGTTGATTTGATTTTGTGTTTCTTGTTTACTAATGAGGTTTAAGCATCTTATACATATATATTGGCCATTTGTATATCTTTGTTTGTAATTGTCCTGTCCTTTTCTATCCTTTGCCTATTTTTCTATTTGATCATTTGTCTTTTTGTTATTGATTTGTAGAGATTGTAGCTGCTACTGTCTGGAATTTATTGAGGTTTACTTTGAGATTCATTACTTAATCAATTGCTCTTTATGTTCTTTGTGTATTGGAAAAGAAAGGTTATTCCCTGTTCAAATTTTGTCTAAATGTATTAATCATGTAAATTTGGTTATTCAGATTGTCTAAAAAAAATCTTACTTATTAAGTTTTGAGACAGTGTTTTTTAATCTCCTAATCTGGTTGTGGCTTTGTGAAACCTTAAATTTTAAATTACAGATTTTTTTACATATATAATTGTTTTAGTGGATTTGTCCATATGTCTGAATCAAATTCATTATTAATAAGGTACATTGGGTTTCCAATCTTGCTTCTTTTCACAAAATCTATAGGCATAGCTAATTTACTTAATCTTTCTGAACTTCAGATTCTTCCCCTATGAAATGGGGCAAATAATAGCACTTACCTACTAGAATTGTCGTAAGGTTAAATAAAAATATCTGACTGCTTGGTAAATAGCTATTATTACATTTTCTTGATTGTATCTTTTATGTATTAAAGATTCCATTTAATATTTTTCCCTTGAAGTATACTTTTAAAAATATAAACATTGCCACATTCTCTTTATTTGAATTCTCCTGAAATATAGTTATCTGTTTTAAAATATATTTGTTATAAATCTTTCATACTTACTTAAATTTACATAGATCTATTGTCAAGCACAATTGAGGGAGGCAGATACCAAAGAGATGATTAGAAATGGCCTTCTTATATCCTATCTTTCCCTAAAGGAACATGTGGTTCTGTTCGCCAGGAGGTAAGGTGTAGTGCCTCTATCCTTGAATCAGCATGGCCTTATGTCCAACTATGATGAATAGAAAGCAGAATAATGTTATTTTATGTCAGTTCCAGACTTAGACTTTAAGATACAAAGTAAGCTGTGATTTTGCTTAGAGAACTTAGTCACTGAAGGCAGCTTGGACTTGGGTGGCAAAGCAGACAAACTACCCAGGTGAACTATTTTGACAGCTCTGGATCACTCTTTTACACAGGATGTATTTGTGGCATGGGCATAGAATTTTTTTTTTCCCCAGAGCTCTGTTCAGCTCTGGTTTATGGTGGCGCAGGGGATTGAACGAGGGACTTTGGAGCCTCAGGCATGAGAATCACTTTGCATAACCATTATGCTATCTACCCACTGGCACAGAATTCTTAGCATCATCATCCTTTTACGTGAAGGTTCTCAAATCATGTCTTCTACCTTACACTCAGTGTGGTAGATAAGTTGTCTACTGACAAGCTGTTTTTCTTTCCCTTTTCAGTTACTTGTTTTTGTCTATCTGTATATTTGAGCTATTTTTTTCCCTGTGGTTCTGGTTATCATGTTGCTATTCCAACAGCAGCATTGCAGGACATGAAAATGGAATTTTCTCTACACCATAAGCCACAGATATCAGATACAGATAAGACTTAGGGGACCAGCTACCCTGTGGGACATACAGAGAATCAGTGGTTGAAAAACACTTAACGCCCCTCTCTAATCTCTACATTAAATGGAAGTGGGCCAGGAGGGTGATTACTCAAAGATTTGTGATGTGACTTCTAGGGGGAGGTGTTGGTTTGGTATTAGTTCTTCTTCCTTACTGGAGAGAGAAAGAGACAGGTATCTTACTTGAAGGTCTCTTACTTGAAGCCTCGTGAGAGCTAACTCAGTAGAACCATGTGGAGAGCTCACTGTTGTAGTCCCTGAAGTTAGGCCCCACACTGAACTTGTTTGTGTGCATTATCTGATTGACTGGGAGCAGGTAAATGAGAGACTGGGGCATCACTCTACTATTTTCTTTGCTGACAGGAATTGAACCTTGGTTCTCATGTGTACAAATAGTGAATTCTACAGCTAAGCCAACTCCCCATCCTGGAATTTGTGCCTAAAACCTCTATGAGAAGAGTAAAGTCCTAAGGGTGGGATGATGGACTGCTGGAACCCAAAGAGAGGCACCTTTGCGAGTGATTTTTACTCTCATGGTTTGTCTTGGCTAAGACACACAGATGCTTCTTATGGATCAGGCAGAGGGTGTCTTTGGCCCTCACTGAGACACCCCATAGAAGAGTGGCTCTAAAGGTATCTTCAGAGGTATGGAAGGTATAAAGCTTGCAGCCAGAAAAGAGGTGCATTTGCAGAGGTGAGGAGAACCAAGGGGGGCAATCTTGTGAAATCTTATGTAAAGACTTAAGAAGGAAACTCAGCTTTGAACTCCTCCCTGGCCTGGACAGCATCATTAGGAGCTTCTTGCTCCCTTTCCCCTCTCTCTTCACCTCCACCCCTAGGCCTGGCAGGATCTAAGTCAGATTAATGAGGTGAGTGGAGACGGGGAAGTGGGGAGCACATGACCAGCCCTTCATCTGTGCCTCCACCAACCTGTGGATAGAGGGGAAATGTGACTTATACACCCTCCCCAAGTGAGAGGGGAGAATATGACCATGTCCTGCCTCCAGCACAGGACTTTCCCCTAGCTTCTCTGTGAACATTTAATTTTAATGTTTTCCATAATCTCCTTGTCGCCTCTGATCTTCCTGGGCAGTTTTAGTGAAATTCTAAATGTTAAAGCCTGGTGTGAGCTAGAGTCGGGGAGAATTTGGTGAGTGCCCATGTTTGTATTTGAGACAGAGCAGGAAGTCAGGCAGTAGCGCAGAGGGTTAAGCGCAGGTGGTGCAATGTGTCCTGGAGCTCAGCTTCCCCAGAGCCCCACCCTACTAGGGAAAGAGAGAGGCAGACTGGGAGTATGGACCGACCAGTCAACGCCCATGTTCAGCGGGGAAGCAATTACAGAAGCCAGACCTTCCACCTTCTGCAACCCTCAATGACCCCGGGTCCATGCTCCCAGAGGGATAGAGAATAGGAAAACTATCAGGGAAGGGGGTGGGATATGGAGATTGGGCGGTGGGAATTGTGTGGAGTTGTACCCCTCCTACCCTATGGTTTTGTTAATTAATCCTTTCTTAAATAAAAAAATTAAAAAAAAAAAAAAAGAAAGCAGAAGTACACTAGAGTTTGCAGTGAGTACCCTCCCTAACACTTCCTCTCCACTATTCCAAGCTTTGGGTCCATGATTGCTCAACAATTTGTTTGGCTTTGTATGTTAACTCTCTTTTCAGTCACCAGGTTCCAGATGCCATCAGGATACTAGCCAGGCTTCCCTGGATTGAAGACCCCACCAATGTGTCCTGGAGCTCAGCTTTCCCAGAGACCCACCCTACTAGGGAAAAAGAGAGGCAGACTGGGAGTATGGACTGACCAGTCAACGCCCATGTTCAGCGAGGAAGCAATTACAGAAGCCAGACCTTCTACCTTCTGCAACCCTCAATGACCCTGGGTCCATGCTCCCAGAGGGATAGAGAATGGGAAAGCTACTGGGGAGGGGGTGGGATATGGAGTGGGATATGGAGATTGGGTGGTGGGAATTGTGTGGAATTGTACCCCTCCTACCCTATGGTTTTGTTAATTAATCCTTTCTTAAATAAAAAAAATAAATAAAAAGTATACTAAAGCTAAAAAGAAAAAAAAAGCGCAGGTGGTGCAAAACACAAGGACAGAGCAAATTGTGTGTGTGTGTGTGTGTGTGTGTGTGTGTGTGTGTGTGTGTGTGTGTGTTGTGGGTGGAGCCAAAATATCCTGCAGAAGAGGTGATAGTTACAGGGGACCACTGAAGTCACAGGCCAGTTGGGGAGGAACTGAATCTTCAGGACATGTGAGTATCCTTCAGAAATGCCTCCTTTTCTTTTCTTTTCTTTTCTTTTCTTTTCTTTTCTTTTCTTTTCTTTTCTTTTCTTTTCTTTTATTTCCTTTCCTTCCTTTCCTTCCTTTCCTCTTCCCTTCCCTTCCTCCCTCCCTCCCTCCCTCCCTCCCTTCCTTCCTTCCTTCCTTCCTTCCTTCCTTCCTTCTTCTTTCCTTCCTTTCTCTCTCTCTCTCTCTCTCTCTCTCTCTTTTATTTTTCTTTCTTTCACTAGAATATTGCTCAGCTCTAGTTTATGGTGGTGCTGGGGACTGAGTTTGCTGACTTCAGAGCCTCAGGCTTGAAAGCCTTTTAGCATAAACATTATGCTATATCTCCCACCCTGCTATCTCACACAGCAAACTGCTGAGTCACCGCCTGATAAGGAAGTGGATCTGAGGGCTCACCTGGTTGTATCTTGGGTGTTAGAGGAAGGCATGACCCTGAAAGCTAGAGTATTTGGGCAAGGAGAGTTTCACAGAAGGCTAGAATGTGTGGTTCCACTGGGAGGATGTTCAAACTATTTTGCAAGCAGATGGGCTGATGCAGTGGGGCAGACATGGCTGGGATGCTGTGGCAGCATCTCCACATTGGCTGGCTGTTCCCTTTAAGTTGTTGTCTCCTGGAGTTTCCCTTTCAACCCCACTTGGCTTTTTCAAAGTTCTCTGCCCTGAAGATGGACACCCCGCCACCCCCCCACCCCCCACATGTCTAGTCTACAAGTTGCTATGATCAAATGTGATGCACCACTTTGCTAGTGGTGTTCCCCTTGGCTTCCCTTTTAAAAATCATGTTAAGGGGCTGGGTGATAGGTCATTTGGTAAATCATACACCTTGTTGTGCTCAAGGCCCTACGTTCAGGTTCAAACTTGGGAGCACTAAGGTGTTGCTGGGGGAGCTCCATGGATAGTGGAACCATGCTGAGATGTCTCTCTCCCACTGTCCCCCTCAAAAACAATGAAAAATTGGCCTAGAAAGGCAACTCGGTATTGACATAATGCATGCGTTAGTCCCTGGGTTTATTTTCTAGCAATACAAATAGTAAATAAATAAATAATAATCATCTCAATTATAGAAGCAATACATGCTTGGAGCAGCAAAATCAAATAATATCAGAAGTAAAATAAGTAGATCTCAATTTTACTATAAGGTAACCACTTTCAACATGTACTTTAAGAATTTTGTTTATGGGTCAGGGAAATAGCATGTGGTTATGCAAAAGAATTTCATGCCTGAAGCTGTGATATCCTAGATTCAATCCCCAGTACCTCCATAAGCCAGAGCTAAGCCAGGTTCTAGTAAAAACAAACAAAAACAATAGCAAAATAATTTTATCTACACTCATAACTTTATTATTTTTATTTTCCAAAACCAGGAGTGTATTGACTTTCTAGTCATACAAATTCTTCACTAATGTAGTAATATATTATGGGTATTCATAATTGTGAACATTTATTTCTGCCTCTTTTTCAAAAGGCAGTTTATTATTGGGGGAGATAGCATAATGGTATGTAAAGAGACTCTCATACCTGAGGTTCCAAAGTCTTAGGTTTAATTCCCCACACCACCATAAACGAGAGCTGAGCAGTGCTTTGGTAAAAACAGGAAAAAAAAAAAAAAAAACAGTTTAGCATTCTGCATTTAAAACAGCTTTGTTCAGTCAAAGTCAGATATGAGCCACAAATACACATTTAAATTTTGTAGTAGACACACACACACACACACACACACGGAGAGAGAGGGAGAGAGAGAGAGAGAGAGAGAAATGTATAATTAATTTAAACACTACACTTTAGGTCCAAAATATTGTCATTTCAATGTGTAAGCAATAGAAAATGATTAATGATACTACGCAGCTGTTAAGAACAATGAACCCACCTTCTCTGACCCATCTTGGATGGAGCTAGAAGGAATTATGTTAAGTGAGCTAAGTCAGAAAGATAAAGATGAGTATGGGATGATCCCACTCATCAAGAGAAGTTAAGAAAGAAGAAGAGAAAGGGAAACTAAAAGCAGGATTTGACTAAATCTGGAGTAGGGCACCAAAGTAAAAACCCCGGAGGTGAGGGTGAGGATGGACATTCGGCTTCCTGGGGCGGGGTGGGGGGGGATGGTGGTTGTGGGTATGGTGTTTATGTACACTCCTATTAATTTATAGTCATATAAATAACTATTTAATTAATATGAGAGGGGGGAAATTGATTGTATGTCTCAAAGTTTTTAAAGCACAGACTGAATCTTTTTAATACATAGGCTGAGTCTTTGATACGTTGACTCTCTCAAAAGCCTAGACCAGGGAGAACAGAAGCAACCGGTGGCACAGGTATATACAAGATATTGGGTATTATACAGCAAGTCCTAACAAAGTTAACCCAAGTACCAAATAATGTGATGACAACAATAGCTATCTATTGTCTTCTTGAATCCTAACACAGCAGGAACCTCACATTTCCACTATAGAGCCTATATTTCCCCCAGTCCTGGAACCTTAGGGTGGGGCCCACTTTGCTGCATCCTTCTCTCATTCATACCAAATAATATTGCATCCGCCAATCCCAACCTAATCAACGCAATGAGTGCCACCTCAGCATGCTTCACTTCAGACTGTGTCCAGACTTCAGGTGTGGAATGACAACCCTTCAGCTTCATTACTCGAATGAGACCTTTCCTTTCATAGTATTCTCTAATTCCATTCCAGGCAGTTCACTTCCTAACAAAGTCCCAAAAGCTAGATATAGACCAGGTCCCATGAGATGGAGCTTATGTTCACACGTATCCATAAACTAGGGCAAAATATATACCTGAAAGCAAAAGTATACAATAGTCTGCAGTGAGTACCCCCCAACACTTCATCAGCACTATTCCAGCCTTTAGGTCCATAATTGTTCAACAATTTGTTTGGCTTTGTATGTTAACTCTCTTGTCAGCCACCGGGTTCCAGATGCCAGCGTGATGCTGACCAGACTTCCCTGGACTGATGACCCCACCAATGTGTCCTGGAGCTCCGCTTCCCCAGAGCCCCACCCTACTAGGGAAAGAGAGAGGCAGACTGGGAGTACAGATCGACAAGACAACACCCATGTTCAGCGGGGAAGCAATTACAGAAGCCAGACCTTCCATCTTCTGCAACCCACAATGACCCTGGGTCCATACTCCCAGAGGGATAAAGAATGGGAAAGCATGGGAGTCAGGCGGTAGCACAGCGGGTAAAGCAGGTGGCGCAAAGTGCAAGGACCAGCTCAAGGATCCTGGTTCGAGCCCCCCGGCTCCCCACCTGCACGGGAGTCGCTTCACAGGCGGTGAAGCAGGTCTGCAGGTGTCTGTCTTTCTCTCCCCCTCTCTGTCTTCCCCTCCTTTCTCCATTTCTCTCTGTCCTATCTAACAACGACGTAAATAACAACAACAATAATAACTACAACAACAATAAAAAACAACAAGGGCAACAAAAGGGGGAAATAAATAGATAAATATAAAAAAAATTTTTAAAAAAGAATGGGAAAGCTATCGGGGAGGGGATGGGATATGGAAATCGGGTGGTGGAGATTGTGTGGAGTTGTACCTCTCCTATCCTACGGTTTTATTAATGTCTCCTTTTTAAAATAAATTAATTAATTAAAAAAAAGAAAATGATTAATAAGGTGTCTCACATTCCTTTAAATTAGTAAATATTGTATTTATTTATTTATTTTAATATTTTACTTATTTTTTATTTATTATTGGATAGACAGAGAGAAACTGAGAGGGTAGGGGAAGATAGAAACAGAGAGACACCTGCAGCTCTGCTTCACCACTTGTGAAGCTTTCCCTCTGCAGGTGGGGACCAGAGACTTGAACCTGGGTCCTTGCACACTGTAATATGTATGCTCCACCTGTCCTCAAAATAATAAATCTTTGAAAGCCTGTGTGTGTTTTATACTAACAGTACATCTCAGTTTGGAGTAGTCACATTTCCAGTGCTGATGAGTCACATGTGTTCAGTGGCTACAGCACTGTTTGACACAGGCTTTAGCTCCTGACAGTAATAGAGACTGTTCCCCATTTTTGTTTTTAAAAGCAAAGCTACAATGAACATTCTTATGTTTATCACATCACACATGTCCATGATCTATTCTGTAGGATAGACTTATAGAAATTTCTAGGTCAGAGATACAGTTAAATTAGTCTCTAACAACGTTCAACTAATTTCTGCTTCCACCCAGTTATGTAAGAACAAGCATTTCCGGAATAGGGAGACAGCATAACGGTTATGGAAATGACTTTCATGCCTGAGGTTCTGAGCTCTTAGGTTCAAGCCCCTGTACCACCTAAAGCTAAGCTAAGCTGTGCACTGGTAAAAAATTAATTAATTAAAATAAATATAAATAAATGGAAAGATCATTCCCCCCACACTCCTATCAAATGTATTGGCATTGCTTTGAAAACAAGGGAAAGGACTTTCTTTCGTGTTTGTACACTACTGTGCTTGCTATACTGCATCTTGGGAGGAGAAAGCCATTTTCTAAACCGCATTTATTTTTCTGTCACTGTCATTCAGGTAGAGAATGTGTTTGAATGTTTAGGTGTCAGGAAACCCATCAAACAATGGCTCAAATAAATATTTATTTTCTCATGTGAAAAGACAGCTGGAGAAAGAAGGCTGCTTTGTGTGATTGATCCAATGATTAATGAATGATGCTTCAAAGTCCCTTCTGTAATTCAAATTCTGTATTATCACCAGGTAGAGTTTTCTGTTTGCTTGTTTTTGTTTTAAATATTTATTTTATTTATTTATTCCCTTTGTTGCCCTTGTTGTTTTATTGTTGTAGTTATTATTGTTGTTGTCATTGTTGGATAGGACAGAGAGAAATGGAGAGAGGAGGGGAAGACAGAGAGGAGGAGAGAAAACACCTGCAGACCTGCTTCACCGCCTGTGAAGCGACTCCCCTGCAGGTGGGTTTTTTTTTTTATTTTAACCTAATCACTGTTATCTTATAGTCACGAGGTGACTGCCACCACTCCAGACATCATGTCCACGTGCCAAGCATAAAGCAGGGGGAGGTGGATGGCCCTAACTCCTTACCCAGGTGCCACCTGGATTATGTACACTTTATTGGTCAGAAGTAAATTCCACAGCCATTTCAGTTGCACAGAAGATTGGAAAATAATAGTGATGGCTTTCTGGCCTCTAGCAGAAAGTGAAAGGGGAGGGAAAATGGGATTGGCAATGACTGATAGCTTAGCCAAGAACATTCCTGCTACATCATACACTGACTGCCAGGGCTAAGGCTGTGACGGGCT